>NC_065446.1:237224273-237824273 GCF_917563875.1 Diabrotica virgifera virgifera | reverse complement strand
AAGTAATTTGCGAATACCAAATTTGTTTGCTTAGCTTGTTTTATTAATAGTATCAAGAACAAAGAGATAAATATTTGTTTGAATTAGATTAATTTATATGGTAAAAGTTTCTTTTGGACAGTTATGCCCACAGGATTTAATTAATAAATTTACAGAGCATTGCTTTTGATAATAAAGGTATTTGTATGTGTTTATTTATGATTTTTCTATTTATTTCTTTTTCTTATTTTATCCCGATAAGGATCAACTAAGAGATACTGAAGCCACGAGAAAGAATAAGTATAACCTAAGAGAATTTAATTAATTTTTTTTATCAAAGGCACCATGAGATTTTTTCTTAATAATTTTTATGTATGATTTGCGTTAATTAAATAATTGATCAAATAAATAATAATATATCAAAATAATAAGAAGCAGATCATAACAGTATATAAACATACAGAGTTGACAGTTTATAGAACAGTTGTATTTGAAGCATATACTTATACAGGGTGTCCAGAAACTCTACCGACAAACGAAGACAGGAGATTCCTCAGATAATTTTAAGACAATTTAACCCAATTCACCTAGTCCGAAAATGCTTCCTAAGGGAGCTAGAGCTCTTTGAAGATGGCGTCATGTAATTAGTTTTTCTTAAATACCTCCAGAACGCTTCTATTTAGAAAAACGAAAATTGGTATGCTAATTTACTTTTCAGAAATGAGTCGATTCCATCCATTGCGAATTTCTAGTACCGGTCATAGGCGTCCGTTTTGGGTAGGGCAACGGTTATTTTATCGCATAACTTTTTTGTTTTTAACTTTTAAGCATTTTTGACACTGGATTGTTAAATTGTGAGGTATTCTAGAACTAAAAGGTACTCTTACTTTAAGTCGATAGGATACACCGTTTTCTAGAAAAATCGATTTGAAAATTTTTCGTTCTTCGAATTAAAAAAAAAAGATTAAAAAAAACTATTTAGAAAGATGAAAACTGGTACATTTAATCGATTTCATTAATGGCGAATTTCTAGTACCGGTCATAGGCGTCCGTTTTGGGTAGTTCAACAGTTATTTTATAGCATAACTTTATTGTCTTTAATTTTTAAGTATTTTTGACACTTTATGCGCAGAAAGCCACTACGCATCCGCTAGGAAAAATATTCCGATTCGGATTTTTTGCGCAATCTTACTTAAAAAGGACCCCTTTTAACAAATTTGCATGTTGCCAGGACCAAAAGTGGGTCAAAAATTTTTTAAACGTTTTTTTTTTGTTTTTTTTTCTAAAATTATTTTTATTTGCATGGAACAAAGTTTTTTTAGCTTTTTTGGATCATTCCAAAGAGAAAAGGTCTTTAGTGACTTTTCTCTAAAGTTGATAGTTTTTGACATATAAGCGATTAAAAATTGAAAAATTGCGAAATTGGCCATTTTTAACAATCAAAAACTATGTGAAAAACTGAAAATTTGAATGTTGCCAAGGTATGCAGATATTCTTTAAACATCGATTGATGAAATCCCGAAGAGTTTTTTGTAATACAATATTCAAAACTCCTTTGTTTTTTAATTGCTAATCAAGCGTGCGCGACACTATTTTCCACCATTGCATGTGTATGGGTTATTCCATTTCAAATCACTCAATTTTGGAGCAAAAAAAATTTTGGACCTCCGATTTGTCTGAAAATTGGTATATAGCTTCTGCGGGACGTACAAATAAGATATTTAAGGTCAAAAAATCTTCTTCTTTTTTTCTCAAAATGTTATTTTATGCGATTTTACAGTGATTTGGTGTTTATTTATACAAATTTGCATTTTATATCGTAAAGTATCAATGAAAAACATAATATTTTAATAGAAAGGACTCAAAAATGTCATTATATGGCATTATAACAAGTTACTTTGATTCAAAACAAGCTTTTGATCAAATTTTATAGTGTAGAAAACGTTAAAATACCGTTTTTACATTTTTCTCCATTCCCAAAATACATCATAATCGATTTGGCTGAAAATTTGCCCACAGATAGACAAAACATAGGACTTTAAGTGGTGAGAAGGATTTGAATTATATTACAATATCAAAAAAGTTACATGCAATATTATAGTCAAAAATATAGGCGTCTACTGTAAGTAAAATTAACTCGAAAATATCGACCTCACGACAAAAATTGTTAAAAAGAAATTGTAATAATTGTAAATACGATTTATTTGGAACAATTTCAGTTCCTACCATTTTTGTCGAAAAGTTAAAAATGGCGGAGATATTGAGCCAAACAGGTTCTCCTTTAAAATCAAGATGGCGGCTAACGTAACGGAGGAATTCATTCGTGATTTTAAATTTAGGCTACTATTGACTCCCTTAAAGATCAGAAAAATAAAATTTTGGGCAGCTCGGCATTCAAGGTCAAATTCTATCCCGACTGGACTAATATATACTTTTGAGTCTGATATTACTGCATGTAACTTTTTTGGTATTGTAATATAATTCAAATCCTTTTAACCACTTAAAGTTCTATCTTTTGGATATCTGTGGGCAAATTTTCAGCCAAATCGATGACGATGTATTTTGGGAATGGAGGAAAATGTAAAAAACGGTATTTTAACGTTTTTTACACTATAAAATTTGATCAAAAACTTGTTTTGATTCAAAATAACTTGTTATAATGCCATATAATGATATTTTTGAGTCCTTTCTATTAAAATATTATGTTTTTCATTGATACTTTACGACAGAAAATGCAAATTTGTTTAAATAAACACCAAATCACTGTAAAATCGCATAAAATCACATTTTGAGAAAAAAAGAAGAAGATTTTTTTACCTTAAATATCTTATTTTTACGTCCCGCAGAAGCTATATACCAATTTTCAGACAAATCGGAGATCCAAAATTTTTTGCCTGAGTGATTTGACATGGAATGTACCGTATACAGTATGGTGCAAATGAAAGGAATAAATTCGTTATTTCGTAAACCGATGATGACTTTAAGGAAAAATCGTGAAACAGGTCGATTTTTATTTTTAAGTTATGATATTGTGGAATATATGGTATACTAGTGACGGCAACCATTTACGCGTGATGACGTAATCGATGATTTTTTTAAATGAGAATAGGAGTTGTGTGCTAGCTCATTTGAAAGGTTCTTCAATTCTCTATTCAGTAGTATAAACATTTACATAATTATTTATACAGGGTGTCCAAAAAATTGTTATTAAATTAAATTATTTGGCAAAAAAAGAAGAATGTATGTAATTTACTTAATTCAAAATACATTTTACTGCTTTCACAAATTAGAAAACAAAGTTTATTTCACAAATAAACATTGCTTTTCGCTTAAATTAAATGTTCAAACTTCCAAGAGATAGGTGGCTGGCGGGAGCTGGCTTGGACATTGAATTTAATCGAAAAGCAATGTTTATTTGTGAAATAAACATTTTTTAGTTTTCGGGTAACAGTAAAATAAAATGTGTTTTGAATTAAATAAATTAGATACATTCTTCTTTTTTTTTTCGAATAATTTAATTAAAAACTTGTTTGGACACCCTGTATAAATAATTATGTAAACGTTTATATTACTGAATAGAGAATTGAAGAACCTTTCAAATGAGCTAACACACGACCCCTATTCTCATCACGCCCAGATGGATGACTTCACTAGTATACCATATATGCCACAATATCATAACTTAAAAATAAAAATCGATCTGTTTCGGGATTTTTCCTTAAAGTCGCCGGTTTACGAAATAACGAATTTATTCCTTTCATTTGCACCATACTGTATACACATGCAACGGTGTAAAATAATGTAGCGCACGCTTGATTTTCAATTAAAAAACCAAGGAGTTTTGAATATTGTATTGTAAAAAACTCTTCGGGATTTCATTAATCGATGTTTAAAGAATATCTATCTACCTTGGCAACATTCAAATATTCAGCTTTTCACATAGTTCTTGAGAGTTAAAAATGGCCGATTTCGCAATTTTTCAATTTTTAATCGCTTATATGTCAAAAACTATCAACTTTGGAGAAAAGTCACTAAAGACCTTTTCTGTTTGGAATGATCCAAAGAACCTAAAAAAACTTTGTTCCGTGCAAAAAAAATAATTTTAGGAAAAAAACAAAAAAAATGTTTAAAAAATTTTTGACCCACTTTTGGTCCTGGCAGCATGCAAATTTGTTAAAAGGGGTCCTTTTTGAGTAAGATTGTGCAAAAAATCCGAATCGGAATATTTTTCCTAGCGGATGCGCAGTGGCTTTCTGGACTATGTGTTAAAGTTGTAAAAGTTATAAAATACATGACATACACGACATACAGACATGAGAATGGGTAAAATTAGCCCATAAGCCTAGCAATTACATAGGTACCCGTGTATCTACTAGAGTGGCGTTTACTGTACAAGATGTTACATTATTCCAATTGTTTACATTATTTCAGTCGAGCTATTGGATTGTTATTGGAAAATGTTACTGTCATTGGATTTTAGTGGATTGAATCCATTGCTGCAATTGCCAATAGCACAATTAATATAATGATTTAAATAAATTTTAAGTGGGTGCCATAAACCCATGGGCAAACCTAAAAGCATTGGAAAGTAAAGCAGTGCAAATTTGTCTTTATCGTATTAAGTGGAAATCAATAATAGTGCCAAATGTCAAATCAAATTAATTAAATGGTGCACCCATCATTACTGTCACCATCTCGATCTACTGTCTTTATCAATTATTACTGGAATATACTCTAAAAATTCGAGATGGCTCGAAAATTTTTGTAATTCAAATATTTGAATTACAAAAATTTGTAATGCAACGTTATTTAAAGATTATTAATTTTGCTACATCAAATATTTATGGCACCTACCTCGAATTGTAAATACTTCAATAAATTAAGCAAATCAACTTAATTTATACAAAACATCTCATTGGATAAATTAAGTTTGCAGTATTTACCAAAAAATGTAGCTCTGAAGTGGTGGATAAGGCAGATTTAGAAAATACCCATATTTACATTCACCCGTCTTCAGTATAAGATACAAAATTTTAAAAACAGATTGAAAGAATGTGATTAATTTGTGAGCATATTTACTTATTTATGACATATATGTAACTACACTGGGGTGCAAAATTAACCGGACACCTTAAAAATGGGTCATTTTTGATGTCTCGAATTTCCTAAACCTGTTGTCAGATTTAAGTGATTTTTTAATATGTTATAGCCTTATTCTTTAACAATATCGCTGTAATAATATTGTTGCTAAACAGGTAAATTTCCTAAACCTGTTGTCAGATTTAAGTGATTTTTTAATATGTTATAGCCTTATTATTTAACAATATCGCTGTAATAATATTGTTGCTAAACAGGTAAATTTTCATTGTATACCGGGTGTGCCAATGGAACTCTGTTTTTTTCTCAAACTTCGCATCACGCTGTGGAATATTCTAGCATTTCTAAAATACTCAAATTAAAACCCAACTATAGCCTCCTGTTTTCTCAACATTGTCAACATTGTCAACATTCTCAACATTTCTCAACATGTTGGCCCATAAAAAAGTTAGGTACCTACTTTAACAATTAGCCATGTTTTTCATCAATACAGGGTCTTTTTAAATAGGTATGACAAACTTTAAGGGGCAATTCTACATGAAAAAATAATGACGTTTGCTTTATAAACCTATGTCCGCAAATGCTTCGTTTCTGAGATAGAGGGTGTTGTTGAAGTTTTTCTTACAAACGCAAGATTTATTTATTGCTTTAAAACCGATTGAGATATTCAAATGAAATTGGGTGGATTTTAAGACGTAGTTATTATACATTTTTTGACATACAAGTAAGAATTTAATATTCACCATTGGCACACATACGGGTAATATGAGCCGTCATATTACCAGTAGGCGCACCAATGGCACCAACTACTACTTAAAACCCACCAAATTTCATTTGCATATATCAACCGGTTCTAAAGCAATAAATAAATCGCCAGTTTGTAAGAAAAATTTCAACATCCCCTATCTCGGAAACGAAGCATTTGCGGACATACCGTTTATAAAGCAAACTGTCATTAATTTTTCATGCAGAATTACCCCTTAAAGTTTGCCATACTTATTTAAAAACACCCTGTATTGATGAAAAACATGGCTAGTTGTTAAAGTACCTAACTTTTTTATGGTCTAACCGCTAACGTAAGCGAATGAATCTAAAAACAAAATGTTGAGAAAACATGAGGCTATAGTTGGATTTTAATTTCAGTATTTTATAAGTGCTAGAATATTCCACAGGGTGATGCGAACTTTGAGAAAAAACACAGTTTGATTGGTACACCCGGTATACAATGAAATTTTAACTGTTTAACAACAATACTATTACAGCGATATTGTTAAATAATAAGGCTATAATATATTAAAAAAATCACTTAAATCGGACAACAGGTTTAGGCAATTCGAGACATCAAAAAGACCCATTTTTAAGGTGGCCGGTTAATTTTGCACCCCAGTGTAATATATTTTTTTATAATGTTAAAATGTTTTTTATGGTACTGAAGATTGAAACGAAATCTTAGAAATGAGAGTCCAAATTACTACAGATTACTCTTTGTGATCTGTAATCCTACAATACCCTCATATTGTTCAAAATTTCCCCAATGGCAAATGACAATCCAGTCATCACAGATTTGATATCTAAAAACGAGAGGAAAGCTAGATTTTGTTGTGTATGTCAATTTTTCGACTCCAAAAAATATGCAGAGTTTGCAACTCCTACCCCTGGTATTCTCCCTAAAAACCAGCTACAGTCGGAAAAATGAAAGTATACCCATGAACAATCACTTATTTTATATTTGCTGCCTTTTTCTATAAACAACAAACGTTTGTTATAGAAAAAGATAGCAAATACAAAATATCTGATTGATGTGATCGTTCATGGGTATTCTTTCATTTTTCTGACTGTATGTGAAGAGAAAATTGGAAAAAATCAATTTACCAAGAATCTGTATTATTTTCTATATTATTTTGTAAAATATTTTTCCTTCAAAGCTCTTAGAGAAGGAGGTGGGAATAAAAAATTACTAGGTATGCCTATTAATGACTACTAATAAAAGTTCGTGATTTTAAGTAGGTGATTTAAGTAGTAGATTTTAAACTTGACAGTAAGTAACTTCATCATTCAACCCGGATCTATCCACTGTTGGATGTAGGTCTCCCTCAGTCTTCTCCATGTATTCCTGTTTTGTGCTATTTGCATCCAATTTTTGTCGATCCGTTTTATGTCATCAGACCATCTTGTTGGCGGATGACCTCTACTCCGATATGCTTCATGTCTTGGTCTCCAGTGTATTATTCGCTGTGCAGTTCTGACTTCAGGACATGGCTCAGCTTGCCAAATGCCACCCAAGTGAGTCCTATGCGGCGGCTTAGTTCGCACGTTTGATTATCTCTTCCTATGCGTATCTCATGCCCCAAGTACTCATAAGAAGTGGTTTCTTTGATATCCATGCCATTTACTGAAATCTTTTCGTTTAACACCAGATTTGTCATGATTTGTGTAAGTAACTTACTGTAAACTAAAATTGTAGCTTATTCCCAGCAAAAATAGTAAATTACTTATACTGAAGAGTCCCAACAACCTTTTTGTTCCAAAAATAGAATGCACATCAGATTGATTTTTTACTTTTTATTTGTTTTGGTATTGTCTACTATTAAATTAAAATAAGGTGCTAACAAAATAGTGCTCGTGAAGTAAGTGTTTTTCCAAACTATTAAATAATCTGAGAATATTGCAGTTTTTTAGTTAAAATATATTTGAAAGAAAATTATAAAATTTTGTTTCTTTTAAAACACTAGGAAGCTTCAAAATGAAGTTTTCTAACAGTGTGCATCACTTCCTATTAATGAGATCAAATTTTATAGTTTATACCATATTTTTAAGTAAAAAAATTTGATCTGATGGCACTCAAAACAACCCAAAGCATGAGAATGAATAGTAAAAAGTATTGTCTTGTTTGTATACCTGTGCCAATAGCACTCTGGCTAAAAACCCGGCTATGAGAAGTATGGCAGCTACCCATCTACCCTTTCGCCAGGGTACTGTCTTGTCCACCACTCCTTGATAGCTCTAAAATACAAACAGAAGATTAATATTACCTGCTTGGTAACTATGCGCAAACCAAATAGTAAGAGGAGAACTATGCTGCCACCCCATCTAGCCCTTGTGTGAGGAGTCCATGAATCCAATAAGCTCTGGTGAATCTGAGATTTGATAGATTTTATTATTAGACAAGTAACAACAAGATCTAGTTATATTTATACAATATTTAACCTGTAGAACAGCGGTGCTCAAACGGTCGATCGCGATCGGCCGGTCAATCGCCAAAGTTTTTGAAGTTGATCGCCATTCACGGAAAAATACACATGGAAAAGGTGGAGACTGTGCAAACTTGTGGATGATATGAAGTGCCATGCACTTCATCCAAATAAGATTCAGATGAAAAACATCTTTAATTACAACTCTCTGTAGCTACAAGGTTTTATCAAACAGAAATGTGATAAAGTTTTATATTTTTAAATTTTTTTACTAGCAGTTGATCGCTGGACACTTGCAGTTTATATGGTAGATCCCATGCAGTGTAAGTCTGAGAACCACTGCTGTAGAATGTCAAAAATATCGAACTTTTTTAAACTTAGCCCTCCCAGTCTCATAGGAATAGGATAGGGGATATATTGTGGCCAATATAATAATTTAAAATGAATAGCAAATGAATAGTATTTGCTGTATTCACTGTTCTAGCGATATGAGGATGTCCATTATCGTACATTAACATAAATCTGTCATATCCAATGTCAGCTGTGATTCACCCCATCACCTCCACATGTTAGGTATGCTCTTTCCAAGCAATACTGCTCTATAGAACTATGCAGCCACTACCAAAACTAACGCTCTGTATGAGGATTTAACTGGCATAATGTTCCCATAGGGAAACGAGATTGACGAAATTTCGACTACAAAAGAGTTGGCAAACAGTATGCTAGTTGCAACCTCATAAAAAGGGTTAGTTTTGGGGGTGGCAGCATAGTTCCATAGGGCGGTATTGCTTGGAAAGGGCATACCTCACTTGTCGATGTGATTGGGTGAATAACAGCTGACTTGTACATTAAAAACATTTTAGATCATGTTTTGCCATTTGCCAGGCATATTTGGATATGACCGATTCATGTTAACGTATGATTCATGTGGCTAGAATAGTGAATACTTACCTTGATGAGATTCAATTTAAAAGAATATATGTAGTAGGAGCCACCATATAGCCCATATCAGATTTATATCCGATCGAACATTGATATCACACTTTAAAACATTGCATTGAGAAAAGAGTGAGACATAAATGTATTTATTAGTAATGTCATATTTATTAGTAAATATTTCTGCAAAATTACTAACCTTTTGGACTGGTATATGAAAATAGGGACACACTATTAATATAAAGTTGCTGATTAATCATAATTTAAAAGTTTGGTTGTAAATGAAATCAAGTATGAAAAGAAATCATAATTATTGTAAACGAAATCAAGTATAAAATGCAAACCATACACTTGAGGATACAAATACTTTGAATTACCCAATTGTACTGATAAATTATATAAAAAATGAATATTGAGGGGAAAATAGAAAAATTCAGAATTGGTATACAGTATTTTATTATAATGAAATGATAGAAATGTAAGCAAAGAGTCAAAACTCAGACTTTATACGACAATAATAAGACGAATGCAGCAGATAGAACAACACAGGAAAAAGAGGTAAAAGAAGTTTTAAAATTGTGGAAAGAAAAATTGTAACAGCAGTAAAAAATTTAACTATAACGAATACAGGAAACCGATGAATCACGAAAACAGAATAAGATGATATAGATTGGTATATAAATAGAAGAGATGATAAATATTGTTGGCCTAATCTATAAAACTGAGTAACTCCATAATTTTCTGAAAATGAGTTATCACTGCCATCTGTTTCAAAAAGTCCCTACTTATTGTTTAAAAAGGTAGCACATGCATATTTTTACCAGATGAGTAAATAGCGACCTCTTCGCATACACTGTATCTGCCTTGTCGCCAAATTTAGTACAAAAAATTCATAACTTCCTAGTTTGTCATCCCACACGAGAAGAAAAAGTTGGTGGTAAGTAATATTAAATACTTATTAAACAATATACAAAATGTTAATAATATGTGTATCTATAAAATATTTCCATTTTACCATCCTATCTTTTAAAATGGGAGATACATAGTATTCGTATTAGTCTTTGGAGAGATAGTTTTTTGCGTCTCCTGTAAAATTTGCATAAATGGAGTTACGCAGTTTACAGATTACGTCGACGATATGTCAATCTATGAAATAGTAAAGAAAGGAAGATGTTTATGGAAAAGAGGGAGAAAGACCATAAAAAGTGGCAGAACAAAGTAGAAGAAAACCTAAGTAATTTAAGAATGAATAGATACATTGAAGATAGTGTTTAATTTCGATTAAAAATAGTAAATAACCCATTTTGCAATTCCTCATCATACAGTTGATTTATGCTGGGAATGTAATAAATGAAAATTTTCAGATGACTACCATCTCATATTATAGTCTGAATAAGTAAAAAGAGCAAGCCTCATCTTAGAAAAATACTGTGTTATGGATATCTTTATAATTTAGGTTATGTTATCATCGGCTTACTGATAAATCAGCTGTTATTTCATTAGATGAAATTTAATAGATGAGGACAATGGTCTATTTCATGGCCTCCTGTAATTACAGCCTTTTTTAATAACTCTATAATATAGGAACATGCATAGGTATTAATTAATACTTCTAAATAACCTTGGAATACAAGAAAATACATCATTATTGAATGAAAATATCATAAAAAATATTCTAAAAAGCAGTGAGTATTATTGACCATTAAAAAAAACTTAAAATAAAAAAATACATCAAAGATATGTATGTTAAATATTTAAAAATCATTTACATTTTGTATTCAAGTTATCACAGGGAACAGGAATAGATAAGATAAAAACTTAAAAATTAAGTGAAAATTTACATAAACTATCAAACAGTTTAATATACAATAAGTGAAAGAAAAATGTCTCCATTTCAATATTTTATTATTTACATGTTCAAATACAATGTATCTCTAGATCTGGTGTACCTGGTACATATTATTTATATTTAATATCAAAATAATGTGTGTGATAAGCTTATCAAAAATTAGACCATAAACCCTTTGAAGTAGTAATATAACAGCAATAATAACAAGTAATAAATCTTAATGTACAATTGCAACAGATTTCAAAATACCTACATTACATAAAATTTCATCTCATTTGATTCCCTATGATGCCTACTGATTCATCAATTTTAGGAAATATACTAGCAGATTATGCTTAAACATATGATATTGTTAATAATGTACAACATACACAGGTTTAAACATTGTCCCTGGAAAATTGACTTAAACTCAAATTGAATAAATCCAACATAACAGAAGTTATTTAGGACGACGATATTGACATCAGAAACACTAAACTATAGGCTTACCTGTGATATCCTGGTACATAGTTGAGAAAACACATTTTTCTTCGAATTCGAAGTTAATAATTCTTCTTCCATATTTACGTAAATTCTATTATCCTAGAAATTAAACAATGTTACCTTCTCAGATTTTTCTAAAACTTCATTTCAAATTTGTCAACACAAGAAGTAATATTTTGTGATTATTTTGCTACAAATAATTTAGGAGACGCCCTTTTAACGTAATACTTTGAACTAACCTATTTATTTTCCAGTAAAAAATTATTAATTGAAGATTGAAAGAAATTAGAGTATTAATCCATTTTTGTACACGTCGATCGTCGATCCGTCAAACCCAAAAAGCGGTGACAACTGACGTTTCTGACGTGGTGTCATAAATACGTCTATCATGTGATCTTCTTTCTTAAAAGTTTTAAGACTATTTTACAAAGTGATTCTTTTAATGATCTTATTATCTATGCATTGCTTTTATCCCAAAATAATAAATAACTGTTTTTTTAATAACTTTGCGATTGAGTTTTTAGCTTTTCTAGCAACTACTCATGAGCTTTGGCCGGTTATTACATGAATCAAGTTTAAGCGATGTAATAAATAGAAGAAAAACTTGGCATTTCGTATGGTTGACATTGACATTAGTGACGTTTCGTTTTTGAAAGTATTGTGAGTATTGTGGTGTTAAAATCAAAAGTTCTTTTTGTAAAATAATACTAAAAATTCCAAATGGATACCTACGAAAGCGTAGTGCTAGTTAAACCTGAAGTATTCGTTTTTAATATTCCACCAAGGTCATCAAATAGAAATTACAGGTAAACCTTTGTCTTTGGAAAAAATCAGTACATCCACCCACTTCTTATGTTGGAAAAAAAGCAAATTCAGAGAAAAATGACTCATTATTTAGAATGCTTGTTTATATTTTAGGGCTGCCGATTGGAACTTAGCGGAACCGTCATGGACAGGAAGAATGAGATTGATTTCAAAAGGCAATGAACTGTTTATCAAATTGGAGGATAAGAACTCTGGGGAACTGTTTGCAAAATGTCCCATTGATACCTACCCTGGAATAGCCATTGAACCTGTTAGTGATTCGTCAAGATACTTTGTTTTGCGTATTATGGATGATAATGGTGTGTATAATATTAGATTTTATATATTTAATTTAAGAAAGAACTAGAGATTTGACTTTTCATAAAAACTGCTTTTTATTTATTCAACAACTACTACTTTCATTTTTATCAACAACAACCTACTTTTTTTATAAACATTTTAAATAACAACCTAAAGGGTGGTTTATATGAACATTACAAAAACATATTCCAATACTCCCACCTTTTTGTTAAGTTGTTCAACCCATAAACAAACCTTTTAAATAAAAAAAAATATAACAAATGTCCACTTTATTACACTCTGATTGTCTATCTCTTACTTGTCCAGTGTCCAAAACGTAATCAGTGGTGGAACTATGAGTTTCTATATCACCTGCATAATCTGCGTCACTGTATCCATGCATGCTTGTGGTATTTGCTTCATTGTATTTGTAGTAACAATAACTCATGCCATAATTATAGCGGCTGATTACTCCCACCACATGTGCAATGTCAGGTCTTGACACTATGGCTGTTAAGTCAGCACTTACATCTTCTGGTATACTTACAGGATTTGCATTGTGTTGACCAAATCTATCTATTATTTGTTTTGTATACCTTGCTTGACTTAACATTGTACCAGCCTCTAAGTTTCTTGTAATTTCTAGTCCGACAAAATAGTTCCCAACCGTCACGGTCACTTCAAAACATTCTTTTATCACGCACAAAACTGTCTCTATTGCTAAATTTTTCTCAGAAAATAACAAACCATCATCAACGTAAATGATTAAGATCATTTTAATATTGTCTACATGTCCAGTATGAACACACTGATTAGCTGATGATTTTTGAAAACCGTAGTTAGCCAAAAACGAGTGGAATTTTCGATTCCAATAGCATAGTGATTGTTTTAAACTGCACGACTTTAACTTGCACACTAGTCCGGGTTCACACTCTATCCCCTGAGGTGGTGACATAAAAATGTCTTCTTCAAGATGTCCATATAAAAATGCAGTTTTTATATCGAACTGCATGTCTGGCTTCTTAACCATAGTCCATGTTTCATTTTTCACTAGTGTATCAAACTCTTCATTTATGGCAATTTTCCATTTTTCTTTGTCACTACTTGACACTGCTTCTTCATATCTCTGTGGTATATCAATTTCAGTAAAATTTACCTCAAAATCATTTAATCTGGCTGGTAAACATCTATTTCGTTGTGGTCTCAAGTTGGGTATATTGTCAACATCTTGTAAAACTTCTGTTTCATTATTAATGATTATTTGTTCTTCTTGTCTCTCTTCAAGTTCATTTTCTTGTATTTCAAAAATTGTCACATCATCTTCTGCTGCTATCTTGATCACATTGTTTTTCTTTGCACTGTACATTTTCTCATTGAAAAACACATTTCTAGATATCACTATTTTCTGTGTTGTTGGGTTGAATAATCTATAATTTGTGGAGTTTTTGTCATATCCAACAAATATAACCTTCTCACTCTTTGCATCTAGTTTCCTTCTTTTCTGGTCAGGAATATGTACATATGCATCACACCCAAACACTTTCATGTGGTCAAATACAGGTTTCTGCCCTGTCCACTGTTCATAAGCTGTAGAACCTGGTGTCTGTTTGCTTGTAATTCTGTTGCAAATGTAGATGGCAGTATTAACTGCCTCTGCCCATAGCCTCTTATCTACTCCAGATTGGTATAACATACATCGAACCATTTCTACAATCAATCTGTTATCTCGCTCAGATCTGCCATTTTGCCCTGGAGTATATGCTGCTGTGGTTTCTGACTCTATACCCTCTTGTTCTAAATACTCTTTGAAAGCATTATTTGTATACTCAGTACCATTATCTGTATGCAGTTTTTCGACAGAGTAGCCATACTTTGCCTTTATTTTGCTATTATACACTTTGAAACAATCTAGTACATCTGCTTTATGTCTAATAAAATATGCTACTCTATACCCTGTGTACTCATCTTTGAATGTTACAAAGTAACGTGCTCCTTGCATAGATTCAGTTTGCATAGGTCCACAAATATCACTGAATATGCTTTTTCCAGGAGGTAACTTAGTGTGTGGTCTCTCTTTAAAAGTCTTCTTATGTTGCTTTCCCATCAAACAACCTTCACACACAAAATCTTGTTTCTTTTCTGTAACACCTTTGATTAAGTTCATTTTTACCATTTCTTCTAAATATTTCTTATTAACATGTCCCAATCTTTCATGCCATATCTTTAAATCATCTACTGTAGTCACACATGCATTATATATTATTGTGCGAAACATCATTTTATATGTGTTGTTTCTATCCTTTATACCAACTGCTGCTAGATTCTCATTTTCATATACTTTGGCTTCATTGTTAATCTTAATAACACTCATACCCTTGTTTGTCAAAACACCTTCTGAAAATAAATTCTTTCTCAACTGTGGGATATACAGCACATCATTTATAGTGGATTTAAACCATTGTCCATTGATCAACTTCTCTATTTTAATAGTTCTCTTACCTTGTAGTGTTTGATTATTGCCAAGTGATACCTGTGATGTATAAGTTTTGTCGATATTAAAAGAATATTCTTCCCTGTAACACATATGTGCTGATGCACCACTGTCCATAATCCAATCATCACTTGTATCCACTTTTTCTAGCTGTTTTTCTTCTATGTTGAATGCACTCTCATTATTAACATTATAATATGCGCTACTCGAAGAACCACCATGCTGATCTTCTGTAGAGCTGCCAGCTTGTGCTCTGTCATTCTTTTTGTAACCTTTTCTGTAGTTACTAAAGCCACCTCTGCCTCGATTATGACTTCTATATGACCTGCTACTACTGTTTTCTTGTTCGTTCTTTTTCTCTCTGCAAAATTTGACAATGTGCCCTCGGTTTCTACATCCAAAACATATTACACCCCTTTCTTGACCTTTCTGATCATATTTTCCTTTGAATGACATAGTTGCCAGTGCTTGTTCTGTCTCTTCATATGCAGTTAAGTTCATTTCTTCATCTAACAGTCTTGCGGTAAGGTTACCTATAGTTTGTTTAGCACTGTCTACGGACAACCATGCCTGTCTAACATTTCTGTACTTTTGGGGCAATGTACTCAGTATTTTTGTCATAATAGCAATATCACTCACATCATCACCTGCTTCTTTAATTTGCTTAGCAAGATTCTGCACTTTTGCTATGTGTTGAGCGATATTATCTAGGCTACTCATCTTATATTGATGAAACCGTTCATGCAACATCATTTTATTTGATTCTGATTTCTGCTCATAAATAGACTCAAGGGTCTCCATAATCTCTTTAGCAGTATTACAACTTTCAATCAAAGTAATCTGATTTAAACTCATTGCAGATGTTAAAGTGAACATAGCCTGGGCATCCTTTTTAAACCATGCCTGTAATTCGTCTCCTGCTACTTCTGGTTTGACTAACGAGCTATCAATAACTCCATATATACCTTTGGCCCTTAAGGCACATTTCAGTTGGAACTTCCACTGTTGAAAGTTAATGCCATCAAATTTACCAACTGTGGATATATCTATTTTGTCACCCATTATTTTTTTTGCTTCAAATTTCTGGCGACACACGCCACTCTAGTTCTTTCTTTCACTGGGTCTAGTTCTTTCTTTCAAACCCTTATACTTCGGACACACCGGCAAAGTCTTTAAATATACTTTCTTGCTTTTTCGGACACACCGATACTTTAAACTAAATATACGCAGTAGTTAAGTATGATCTGGGGCCACATAACCTATTAGATTTTATATATTTAATTTAAGAGAAAGAACTACAGATTTGACTTTTCATAAAAACTGCTTTTTATTTATTCAACAACTACTACTTTCATTTTTATCAACAACCTACTTTTTTATAAACATTTTAAATAACAACCTAAAGGGTGGTTTATATGAACATTACAAAAACATATTCCAATATATTGGGACCGTGCAAGTTCGGCAAAGCGACCCCTATTTCTACGCTCTGTACTTTTATTCGCGCTTTTAATTATATTGGCCAATTATATTAGTCCTGGTTATTGGATAATTGTCAAGGCCATAGTCCAAAAAAATAATAAGAAGAAAAAATAAGATGCAGGTTATGTTATGCAAACGTAAACAATTGTATGTAGTAAATAAAATTAGTTATTAAAATGCAGTACTGCCAGCAAAATACAATTAATTAAATTTACCTTTATATAATAATTGCATATCATATCAATATTGTGGAGCAATATATAATTTTTCTGCTTCAATGACAGAAGGTATGAAATATACGTCAATTTGACAATTTCAATTGACAATATGAATTATTTAAGATAGTTGCAATATTTCTCCGCGACTCGCGCATGTTCGTTTCTCGTTTCCCTTCCAAGTACTTGCACACCGCGAATAGTGTTAACAGGCCTTTTAGACCCATTGCTGGATTGATAATTTCCCTCATTTTGGGTTCTTAGCTGTTAACTTCCAATCTCTCATTCCCAACTCACTGACATCTTCCATTACTGTCAATATTCTTGACTTGTCTGCCCTCCTGTATTCTTTCTAGATGACATAGCCATTCTAGTCTGCATTTTTTTATTATTTTTAATATCCTTGGGTTAGCATACAGTTGGTACACTTCTTCCTTTGTTTGTCTTCTCCATTCTCCCTCAACTACTTCTCTGCCGAATAGTCTGTGAAGAATATTTATTTCCTGCATTCCAATCTATTCTGTATGGTTTTATTCGCAGTCTTTATTTCTGTATAATCTTATTTTTGTATTACGTGATAGTAATAGATGCCTCAGCGCATCTATTACTCTTATTCAGTCTTAACTTGATTTCTGCTTCTTCCTTACATGTCTGATTGATAAGTGTACCCAAATACATAAAATATATTCGTCTACCCTCCCAAATTCTACCCCTGGTCCATACTCCATCCTCAACTAACTTCAAGTGTCCCATACTGTTTCTTTCATTTTTCCTCACAATTTCCATGTACATACTTGGATTTATTTATATTCTGAAACAGTATTTTTGCCATACTTGCCAGTTCTCCACTTCTTGCAATGAGAACCACATCATCAGCATACACCAGGCATTGGTGTTCCTTGTAGAACAGAGTTTCAGACCTATTTATCCCACTATCCCTCACAATTTTTCCAGATCTTTACTTATTTAATAACAAAGTGGACAATGGGTCTCCTTTATGAACCCCTTTTTTCACTTCGTATTTTTCTGAGACTGTAGGTACCATTGCATTTCACAGCAAAAATTTTTTTCTGTAATTTTTACTAAACTTATTATTTTTGTTGGTACTTGGAACTCTTTTAGCATTTCTATTACTTCATATCTGTCTATTGTATCATAAGCAGCCTTGTAATCAATAAACAGTACTTGTGCTGGAGAATGTTGTATTCATAGCAATTGATCAGGATTTGTTAAAACATAAAAATTTGATTGGTTGTTGATCTTCCATTACGAAATCCTCCCTGGATGATAATGGTAAAGTTTCCTAAATGAAAATAAGTTTTTATAAAATGTTTAAATTTTAGGCCGAACTGCTTTCATTGGCATTGGTTTTGGAGATAGATCAGACTCATTCGACTTAAATGTTGCTCTTCAAGACCACTTCAAATGGGTGAAGAAGGAAAAACAAATCAATGAAGAACCCAGTGGACCAGGTTTGGATCTTGGATTTAAAGAAGGGGAAACAATCAAAATTAACATGAAAATAACAAAGAAAGATGGTTCAGAGGGCAGTTCAAGGTCAAGAGTACAGACTACAGGTTGTGGTGGTCTGGGATTATTGCCACCTCCACCAAGTGGTAAATTGCCAGCCCCACCAGGAAGTTCACCCACAGTGTCTCCTTCACATGCAGCAGCCAAAACAAACCCAACTGGGGATTCTTGGTCTGAATTTAAATCAGCTGATGACAGGTAAGTTATCAATAATTAAGGGGAGGGTATTGTTTGAAATTAACATTTCAAGCACATTTTGTGATTTTTTTTAAACTATGGTACAATTTTATTTTTAAATTAAATAAGCATCTTGAGTACAATTCACACAATATTCAAAAAAAAATTTCAAGGGAATATTTTGAAAAATAAGCCAACAGTGGCAAATTTTTACAGACACCTCAAAAAAATGGATTTTGCTGTGGACATCATAACTCGTCACTGGATTAGGTGAAACAAAAAATTCAAAAAGATTTTATTAGCTTATGAGTTTCTCGAGGTAACGCTATCAAGTTTTTTTTGTTTTTGTTTATTTTTGAGTTGGTGTCACTCAGAGGTCAAAAAAAAAAGAAATCTTGGTTAAAGATTTTTTTGTAATGTAATGTAAGTAAACACATGTCGCTCATTGACGACATCTGCACTGAAAAGGGAAACCGAATGTTGCTGATGAGCAACATGCGTAGCTGACGTGTTAACAAGCTTAACCCGGGAGTAGTCGCGCTCACTTCTGTAACGTGAATAGTCGCGTGTTAGATTTCATCTTACAATACCAATTTAAATACGAATTTACAACAAATTTTTATTTTATAGTATTTTTATTTACTTGCTATGTTAGAAATATTATTTCTAACAATTATTAAAGCTAATTGGCTCTCCCCAAAGCCATAAATTTCACAAAAAGAAGAAAAAAAATACCTACGCATTACTACACCCTTCCTTGAGGCACCTACGAAATTTTTTCAAAATTGCAAAATTTTTCATCAAGTTATCGCGAAAAAGGATAAAATGTGAGATTATATCTAACGGCGCGACTACTCGCGGGTTAAAAATAAAGACTAAATCAAAGTTAACTCTTCTGGTAAGAAGAGAATCCATGTTCAAGAAATTAATCATACCAGTATAAAATTATCGTTTTGTCATGTGCATATGCTAAGATTTCACAGTCAGTCAAGGATCTGATGGGATCCTAAATGATCACCTTGAGGCACTCCAGAGTCCTTCAGTTTGACACACAACGATTGTTCTTGCATATAGTTTTTCAACCAGTAAAGAATTTCGCTAGACACACTAAAAAACCCCATCAACTGAATGTTTGCATCTGCTGATCTGGGAACATCCATAAACTATGTCGTAAAAATTTCGGACTTTTTAATGCCCTCCCCCCTTCCGTCGTAAAGGGTCGTTTACAGTTGACCCCCCTCATATCGACGTCGCAATTGCAACTCATGACCCCCTTTTAGTGATTTTTTTAAAATTCCATGATATTTCTGGATTTTTTAAAGTTAGCTATCAAAGTTTATTTACTTATTATGTAGTTCATTAATATCCGTGTACTTTTTTCTCTCAATTTACTGTACAACTAATTAGCTTTATTGGGACAAAAGACAATACTTTTATCGGAGTTCCGATATGCTTTCTTAACTCCATCATATAAATCTTAATATTTATTTTGTTTTGATTTCAATACCATTTCTTTTATCAAGTATAAATACAATGTACTAACTAAATAAAATAAAATATTTTATTTCTATTCATTCTTGTAGAATTGTTTCACACAGAGTATTCAGTAAATAAATGAACCGTTTAATATTTATTGCTTCCAGACGTTGTTCTTTATAGAAGCGTTTATTTAAATACATAGAACAATGTTTTATTGTTTGTTATTCTGTGCAAAACTGCTAGCAATATTATTAAGGCTGTGAGTGATAAAAACGAAATGAAAAGTATGCGATAAAAGTAATATACCTACTGATTCTTTTTAATTCTAAAATAGGGTAATTTTTTATATTCATGAACATCAAACGACGTCGGATGTGCACTCATGGCCCACTCCCCCCTGTCGTATACCGTCGTAATAAGCAAAGACCCCCCACCCCCTTTTCAACGACGTAGTTTATGGATGTCCGCTCTAGTCATGATCATACAATTACAGTGGAACCCCGATAAGTCGGCCCCCGATAACCCGGAAGTCCGGCTAACCCGGACCGATTTTTATCAGACAAACATTACAACAATAAAAATGTATGTCCTTTATGCTGGATTTTCCAATTTCTTTTCAACATCTTAAAATATTTTCTTTTATCTTTCCTTATAAACATATTGTTCGAATACTATAATATCTTATATTTTTCAGGCTAATTTTATTTATCATAATAAACTTTCTTCCTAAAAATTTGTCGTTTTAGCGAATTCCTATGTAGTTCATTCGTTTCAATTTTCAATGTCAAACACATTATACAATGAGAGATAATGCGTATTTGTGTAATTTGATACATAATATACCTTAGTAAAAATAACTGGCATGGCAGACAACGCTCGTGTTACCATTTAAAAAAAAACATAACTTTGGTTTGGCACCGTGTTATGGAGGACCCTGTATATTTCTCACTAATTTTAAAATGTGTACATTAAAGGTGTCTATAACTTTTATTAACAACTTTTTTTCATATATTGTATAATAACAGATATATTGGATTTTGTCACAGAAGTTGATCTGTATAGTGTTTATAATATGGTATTTTAATGGCATAAGTTAAGTTTAAAAATGTTTTCATTTCAGTGCTTCCCAAAATCAGCCTGCATCAAACAGCAACTGGGTGCAGTTCTAAGTTCTTCTGACAGGTGATATGTTGTTATTTAAAAAAAATATGCGCAGGTTAGAATTTATCCTAGGTAGTCTGAGGTGTGCTGTATAATTTATCATAACTATAGGTAGTTATATATCATACATATATGATAGTATCTGAATAATTTTTATAAAAAGTGACCTTTTTCACATGATATGTATACATTTTTATAGCGTACCTTCTTTGCGAATTATAAAATGATTGAGAATTATAGCAATTAAGATATAGAATAGCTTGATTTGATACTTTATATACATTCTTTTTAGCTTTCATTACTCATGTGATGTCATCAACCCTTTTTCTTCTATTTTTATTTATCAGAATGCATAATAGCATATTTTTTGTACGTTTAGTATGTAGAGAAGAATCCATGTCATTTTTTGCTCATAAAGCACAGTACACACCTATCGACACAAATATTTACACAATCTTTTGTCTCTTTTGAGAAGTATTACTCAAGAAGAGTAAGTTTTTTAGAACCTTGGAATAATCCAGGGATCTGGAAAGCTTTTTAATTAATATACTTGTCTATATTTGTCCAAAAACTCTGCCGACAAACGAAGACAGGAGATTCTTCAGATAATTTTAAGACAATTTAGCTCAATTCACCTAATTCGAAATTGCTTCCTAAGGGAGCTAGAGTTCTTTGAAAATGGCGTCTTGTAATTAGTTTTTCTTAAATACCTCCAGAACGCTTCAATTTATAAAAGCTGAAATCGGTGCGTATATTTATCTTCCAGAGATAAATCGATTCCATCCATTGCGAATTTCTAGTACCGATCATAGGCGTCCGTTTTGGGTAGGGCAACGGTTATTTTATCACATAACTTTTTTGTCTTTAATTTTTAAGCATTTTTGACACTGGATTATTAAATTGTGAGGTATTCTAGTACTAAAAGGTACTCTTGCTTTAAGTCGGTAGAACACACGCTTTTCTAGAAAAATCGATTTGAAAAGTTTTCGTTTTTTGAATTTGAAAAAAAAATTTGTTCAAAGAAAATAACGGTGTATTTTACCAACTTAAAGTAAGAGTAACTTTTAGTACTAGAATACCTCTTAACTTAATAATCTAGAGTCAAAAATGCTTAAAAATTAAGACAAAAATGTTATGCGATAAAATAACCGTCGACCTACCCAAAACGGACGCATATGACCCTTTACTAGTAATTCGCAATTAATGAAATCGATTCATCACTGAAATATAAATAAACTGACCAGTTTTCGGATTTCTAAATAGTTCTTTTTTAATTTTTTTTGGAAATTCAGAAAAAGAAAAATTTTCAAATCGATTTTTCTAGAAAACGGTGTATTCTATCGACTTAAAACAAGAGTACCTTTTAGTTGCAAAATACCTCTCAGTTTAATAATCCAGTGTCAAAAATACTTAAAAGTTAAAGATAAAATATCTGTTGCCCTACCCAAAACGGACGCCTATGACCGGTAATAGAAATTCGCAATGCATGAAATCGATTTATCTGTGGAAGATAAATATGTGTACCAATTTTTATTTTTCTCAATAGACGCGTTCTGGAGCTATTTAAGAGAAACTAATTACAAGAAGCCATCTTAAAAGAGCTCTAGCTCCCTTAGGAAGCATTTTCAGACTAGGTGAATTTGGTTAAATTGTATTAAAATTATCTGAGGAATCTCCTGTCTTCGTTTGTCTGTAGAGTTTCTGGACACCCTGTATATGTGCTTATAGAAAGATAATTTATGTTTTCTACAGGAGAATTAGATTTCGTTTTTAGACATTAACAATTAAATGCAAAAATGCATTTATTTTTTTCAAATTTTTACATATTTTTGTATTTTGTTGCTTCGAAAACTTTAAAATATATCATTAATTTATTTATAAGTCTTATAATTTTGCATAGTTTGCAGTTTTCGGAACAAAAAATTAATTTTACAACTTTTATATCAAGCAATTTTGAAGATATCTACTACTTAAGACAAAATTTTGAGCTTTTGTTTCAAAAACTCACCTTTTAATGGCAAATAAAAGTTTGAAAAATACTTTTTGTAGAATTGAAAAGACTTTCTAGATACCTTGATTATTTCAAAGTTACAAACATGATATTTTTTACTTATTTTGCTGAATTATATGTTATATTGTAATAGTTTAACCATCATTTTGCATTGCTATGGTAAAAACTTCATTTCAGAGCGTAGGCGCGAAATATCGTTCCAATGCATTTTAAATGCATTCAGTTTTCGAATCCTGAGAAGTCTAATAAGTATTTTGGAAAAATTTATACGCAGGATGAAAGATTACATCTTTACCGAGTAGAAAGTCCCTGAAAACTTCTATAATGTTTATTTTAATAAGTTACAGGGGTGAAAAAGAAGAGAAAATTGAGTGTGATTTTTAATTTCAAATATCTCATTCAAAAGAAACTTTTTGTTTATTCTAATGGACTTTCTACCCTCGGTAATAATATAGTCTTTCATTCTGCGTTTAAATTTTTCAAAAATATTTATTAGTTTTTTCAGGATTCGAAAAAATAAACACCATGTCCATGGTAATATTTTCCAAATCCAACATTCGCTATCTTTGTCATACAACACACTCGGTCAAACAGAATGCGATGACAAGACAGTAGCAAACAAGGCTACTAAATATTTGACAAGACTTCAGGAATATTTTGAGTTGTTTATTAAATAATATTGATAGTGTATTTGATTTAAGACGTGAAACTAATAAAAGTTATTGATTGTTTATTATTTATGGAAGATCCAGGGTATATAATCCAATACACCAGGGTATATTCTGTGATCCAAGTATTTTGTTGTTAAAGATGTTCAAAATTTATCTAAGCGTTCCATAGTAACAATATTAGTAAAATCACTTTATCACTTTCTCTTTTCACGATTATTAGCTTTTATTGTATAGTATATAAATTAATTGTAATCACGGAATACATAGTGAGTGAAAAAATAATCCTATTAATTAACTGAATTAATAATCATTTAAGCGATTATACAAAGAACGGTTATCCAAGAACATTCAAAAACTGAACGAAATAGCCATCTCTATGTTAATGATGACAATGTCTATTGTTTACATCTTCATACCAGAGAGAACTTTACTACATGTAATTTGCCGTGTAAAGAAAGAAAAAATAGGGATAGCCCTAAAATATTTGCGCCTACGCTGTTAAGTACTATTTATTTATAGTAAATATTATCTACTTTTTATGAAAATTATTCTGTTAATTTCACTAAGAATGTAAAGGAAAATGGAACAAATAGCCACTACATCCATTCAAAGTTGTAATATATTATAATAACCTTAGTAAGAAGTTACTGTTCATTTGTTTTTGTAAAAATTCGCTAATGTGTATATGCAGCATATAAATGTTTTTTTACTTATAAATATATTGCTCATGACTGTTTCTTAGTGGGTAACTAATTCTTTTTAACTTTGGAATCGTTTTAGGAGCTTGTTATAAACAATTTTTAGGATTATGTATGTAAACTAAAAGTCATACAATTAGGCATGCACGTCATGGATTTAATGACATCATGATCCACCGGTACAAACTTGACGGCAAACAAATTCAACAAAGATTTCCTCATATACAGTGATGAGCGAGCTAATAACCGGCATAATAACGCAAAAGATATAAAATATATATTAAGTTCTGAGATAAAAAGAAATGAAACTAGTAGAGTTGGGAAATTTAGCGATAAAGACGTATAAATTTACATTATATTTATTGTTTCCCACCTTCAGAGGTATCAGAGGAGTATGTCAACTAAAACTGTCACATTGGCAGTTGCCAAACTCGTCCGATACGTCTAAAGGTGGGAAACAATAAATATAATGTAAATTTAGAGGTTTTTATCGCTAAACTTCCAACCTCTACTAAAGTATAATTCAATAAGCGATGCAGGGCGATGTAAATATTACCACGTGTAGGCCTCAACAGGGCCGCATTTAGGATTATTTTTTGTTTAGTCAGAATATATATTATCATATAAAATACGAAATTTATATTTTAATTTTGCAAAAGTGCTCGACAAAGAACCTGATTGTTTTAGTTGATATCCGATAATAGGAACCATTTATACAGGGCGAAAAACCCAAGAATTTATTTTTTTGCCAACAATTTTATGTACAGAGTGCCTACAAAAAATATAAGTTTTATTTTTAATTTTTGATATACTTAGTTGTGTGTACAATTCCAAAAAGTTTCATAAAAATAATAACAAAAAAATACTCATTACTCAATTATGTTGAAATAATATACAAGGTGTCCCAAAAGTAGCGGAACGGTCGAATATTTCGCGAACTAAACATCGGATCGAAAAACTGAAAAATACGTGTTCAATCATTTTCAAAAATCTATACAATGACATCAAACCCCCATTACACCCCCTGGAGGTGGGGTGGGGAGTAACTTTAAAATCTCAAATGGAAACCCCTAGTTTTTTTGCAGATTTGGATTCGTTACGTAAAAGTAAGCAACTTTTATTCAAGAGATTTTTTCGAACTGTGGATAGATGACGCTATAATTGAGAAAAACGATTTATCCTGATACCATAGGTAAATTATAGAAACGGTCTAATATCTCGAGAAATACACTTCCAAATGAGAAAACAAACAAAAAAGGTTTTTAATACTTTTCGAAAAACTATCGAATAACACCAAACATGACCCTCCAACTTACCCCCTGGAGGTGGGATGGGGGTTAACTTTAAAATCTTAAATAGCAACCTCCACTTTTTATTACAGATTCGGATTCGTCATGAAAAATTAAGCAACATATTATTCGTAACATTTTTAGAATTGTTGATAGATGGCGCTTTAATTGGAAAAATACCATTTATTAGCGCCATCTATGCTATTTTAAAAAATGTTTTGAATAAATGTTGTTTAATTTTTCATGACGAATGCGAATCTGCAATAAAAAGTGGGGTTGCTATTTAAGATTTTAAAGTAACCCCCCACCCCACATCCAGGGGGCGGGTTGAAGGGTCATGTTTGGTGTTTATCGTTAAGTTTTAGAAAAATATTAAAAACCTGTTTTTTGGATTCTCATTTGGAAGTGTATTTCTCGAGATATTAGACCGTTTCTATAATTTACCTATGGTATCAGGATAAATCGTTTTTCCCAATTATAGCGCCATCTATCCACAGTTCGAAAAAATGTTTTGAATAAAAGTTGCTTACTTTTACGTAACGAATCCAAATCTGCAATAAAAACTGGGGGTTTCTCTTTGAGATTTTAAAGTTACCCCTTACCCCACCTCCAGGGGGTGTAGTGGGGGTTGGTGTTTGATGGCATTTGATAGATTTTTGAAAATTATTGAATACGTATTTTTCAGTTTTCGATCCGATGTTTATTTCGCAAAATATTCGACCGTTCCGCTAGTTTTGGGACACCCTATATATTATATATTCATAATTAATTATTAATATGTCGTGACTCTTGACTGTTAACTTATCTAAATTTGAAAATTTTGGGGAATGCATATTACTGTAAATGTCATCAGAACTAAACGTAAAGTCAAGCAATGAGGCATGCAAGTCATAGGTTTAATTCCTTGTTTAGATAGGGCGGTTTGCCAACGTAAACGTCGCGATTAACTAAAACTCGCGGTTGCATATGTACGATTTTGAGCGGTTGCATTTCTTTCTATGTTAACTTGAACCACGGCGGTTGGGTTTTTCAGGTAAACCGCGACGTCGACGTTGGCAAACCGCCTGCATATAAACAAGCCCTAAGGTTCAGCGAATTGATGATTCGTTTTGTATTCCTTGATCAGCTTAAACACTTCTATCACAAACTTCAACTTTATTGGCCACTTTTTTCACAATACATATCTTCAACCACTATCCCGGGATTTTCTTGTCTTTCACATTTAAAATTATTTCTTTAACTTCAACGCTAAGAGGGCTTCTTTTACTGCGTTTTCGAGGAGGATTCCATGTATTTTCAACCAATTCATCAGCAGAATCAGTGGATGACATTTTTGGTTTCAATATCTGTTATCTGTTATTGAAATAATACGTGGTTACTACTGTTACGGTAATCACAATCACGTACAGATAGGGTCGTTATACAAATAAAAATATATTCTTAAATAGTTTTAAATGGCACGACAAATAATTGCTAATTCAACATTAACAGCATAAATAAAATTTATTGTCGTTTAACCATCAAGACCACTAAAAATTTACTAACAAATCGATTCGAATTACAAAATTTTAATACCGAAATAATACCTACTTAAATCTTGTCCGAACCTGTATGAGCTGCCGACGACGTCGGCAGTAACGAAATAAAGATGGACATTTCGGTTAGTTTTTATATATTTTTGAAGAACTGTTACTTGCATGTATGCATAAAATATTCATTAATTTTATAAATCGGATCATTTTTTCACATCCTATGTGTTCAGTGATAACAATAATTTATTTACTATGCAATAAACATTAATAGTTGGGAAAAGAAAAAAATTAATAAAGTGTCATAATTATACTGTTACTTATCGGAACGAGTAGACTCATTTGGAACATCTTTAACAATTATCTGCTAAATTTATCGTTGTTTATATGCCCTGCATCGCTTATTGAATTATACTGTAGTTTCATTTCTTTTTATCTCACAACTTAATATGTTTTCCATCTTTTGCGTTATTTTGTCTGTTATTAGCGCGCTCATCACTGTATTAGTTTTTTCGCTACCGTCAAGTTTAGCAGGAAAGCGCTGTTGCCAAATAAAAAACATATATGTATTTACCACAGCAGCGACCGGCTACACTGTTTCTTGTTCTATCTATGTAAGATTTTTATTTGTTTACTTCTTTTCTTTTTATTTTATGGCCTTTGGGAGCTGTGCCCATTTAGCCAGCAACATTTCTTAAAATTAATTCCTAATTAAACCTATCATACAACAAGACTATTACGAACCTAATCGACCAATCAAGGATAGGGAAGGGAAAGTGAAGTAGGTTAAAAAATTAACTGTCCTTAAAAGATAAACTAAATAAATAAAATATATTTGAAAACAATAATTTGACATTATATTTAACCACCAATGTTATGACAGACGTCAGTTACCATTTACCATATCACCAAATATAATAATAACGTCATATATACTCGCAACTACTTCTAGCCAATGAAATGTTCGCTGTAGCAGGAATGGCATGTCAAGAAAATCTGATTATTCCCTATATATTTTTCAAACTTAAAATATGGCATCAAGGGGAAAATTGCGTGCGAGCCTTATTGTTAGACTTCGACCATATGAACGCAATATGACTCTTGCTTTCAAAACTTTCAAGGTCAAAGATTTGTAGCATTGTACATCTCTCATAGTATTAAATATTTTGATTTTAATTAACCACAACCTCCTGCTCGTTGTTTATCCTTTTTACCTCTATGTTTAAAATTCAACAATGAGTTTGCCTATATTTTGTTCATTACCACTCTAGTAACAAGTTATTGTCTTTGGTAAATAAAAAACTTGCCCCAGGCTCCTACGAAGAGTACTCTCCAGTTATTTTATTATGCGTATAAAGTTTTTAAAGCAAGAGTATGATTGTTTTTCTCCCTTTAAGCACGAGATTTAATAGTTGTTGATTCTACTAGAATAGAATTTTGTTTTCGGTATCAAAAAAGATTTTTTTCAGTACCGAAAGCACAAATTTTAAACGAATTACATATACATATTACTTTTGTGCAGCCCTTAATTACTATAATTCAAGTAAGTTTGTGAAATTTTATTAACTAGGATTACAGTTTTATCTTTATTAATCAATAGAACTTCTCCACACTGCTTTTGAGACATTCTAAAGCAGTATCAAAAAGAGAAACCACGAATAAAGCTTTTAAGAACAATATAGAGGCAGCCTTATTGCACAATTGCCAGAACGGACATCAGGCTGACCACAAATGCGCAGCATTGCCAGTTGTTATTTAATGCGCGCGCAGCTTACTCGGTCTGGTTGATTGACATGTGTCAAAGCGTCTTTTCTCTTATTAATTTCTTCACAAACTGGCAATATAGTGAAAGGGTTACAAAAAGGTAATATTATTGAGTGTTTGTATATATAAAAGTTATCAGTTATATCTATATAATAGATAAGAATCGATGTGACTGATATCAGGGATTCAGGACTTTGTTATTTAAAAAAACTACTTAATATTTTGTTCCTATCTTTATTAATTATTATACTAATCTCACTTGTATCTTAAACAATAAGTTTTGCAACATTTTATTTTTGATGAACAAATCTAGATATTTGAAGTAGATCTGGAACTGGTACATATCACCGTTATTGATGTATATGCATAAAGGATTTTCCATGTAATAGTGTTGGATGTTTGTTATTGTTTTGTGGAATGCAGCTATTAAACCACAAGGAACAATAAAACTACTTTTGAGGATTTAAAGTCATCGTTATTCTTGTTCTTTATATATTAGGTATATAATCTTTTAATTCTTTATTATTATATATTAGTCATACTTTCTGATGACTTAAATTGCCACTACACCTTTTTATTATTTTTATAATGTCTTTCTAGTGACTGGCGGTTCAAAAGTTTGTCTTGGAAGTCTACTAATAGTAATTATACCCCTAAATTATTTCACACCATCTTTTTTTTTTCATAGTCCAAACAAATATAGCTCTATCCTTGATGTCGGATGCGGTAAATTTAATGTTTTTTTTTTCATTTTTTAACTAATTTTCTTTTATTTTTATGTACAAAGTATCTATGATAAGGAAATTACCTTCATCTGTATTATTGTGGTAATAAATAAGGCTATATCTACAAAATGCCCCTGAACATCTTTATTCGAATCAACCATTAACTCCTCGTTGGTCAAAAGTCGCCTCCCAACATCTTATATACTAACTCTGGCCTAAGACGGGCTATGATCTCAATGTGCTCTTATTTCAAGATTGATACGTCCCATTCTATTTTATCGAAACTGAAGACCTTTATAGGTTAAATCTGTACAGTGAGGGTTCTAAGTGTATTCCTTGTAGCACTCCGTATTTTTGTTAATTTTTCTGCCTTTCTGATTGTTTAAGGACAGGATTTGAATATATTATGGTTTTTGTATCGACTGGAAGTCTATTTTGATTGAACTTTTAGGGTATTTAAAAAACGCAGAAATGAGATTATAATGAAAGATTCCTTAAAAGTGGTTTTATTATTCTAGTGTGTTACGCTTTTACTTAGGAATAAATTATCCTTCCTACATATTTAATATATTGTTTGATAAGATAATGTCATTATAATGCTCTACGAGTATTTTTAATAAACTTTGATTTTTGTATACGTTGAAAATAAATTCGAATCCCTGGTTAGAAGGTATCCATTAATTACGCGATACATTTTTGACTACTGGTCCTCCACGATGCGATTAATAATGACGCCTGTTGGCGTTATGGTATAGAGTTGTGTAAAGAATAGTATATCAGGTCTCCACGACTTTACTGAGTCATAGGAACTCCTTTCTTTGTAGACATTTTCAATGACATTTTGCATAAATGTTACTGACTTGCTTTGATTTCCTCTATCAAAGTGTAGAAGATTGTGAATTGATTGTATAACTCACAGACTTTTCAAAACTCTAAAAAAATCTGACTAGCACTAAGGCCCGGCGCAAATTGAACCTAAGCGAGACACAACCTGCGCCGGCGGGACGGGTGACCCGTGCATTTATTTTTCTAGCGTGCCGCATATTGAACACAACCCAATCCAACCCTTGGCTATCGACGTGGCGAATAGAGACGGGCAAAATCAGTGCGGACATGTAACGGTTACTTTTGATACCGGTTCTCAGTGGTACCGATGTATCTGATCCTTGTACTGAATTGAGTAGGCAACTTAAAATCGGTATTTCCGTACTTGTAACTAGTAACGTTTTAAAAATATCTTACACGTCCCTAGTAGTCGTAGCGGTATGACTGTCGAAAACATCGAATTGGATCATAAGCGGGTGCATAAAAGATATCTTACACTGAGTATTTTATTTTTGCACATAATACCTACATATTTAAAATAATCTCTCCCCTACTGCTCGGTCATAACTCATATTCCTCAATTTACTGCTCGGATCACAATCATTTACAATTACTGCAGGTCATAATTCATAATCCCTCCGTTACTGATCGGTCATAAAAAATAACACTATCTGCATATTTCGTTTTTAATTTTTAAGCATAAACAAAAATATAATATGTAATAAACAAAAATGTAATATGCCGACAAGTTGAATTTTTGGGTAATACGATATTTTTATCGATCACGGTTTTAAGATCACACTCTCGGCGAAGTTACTTCGCCAAAGTTAACCGAAGTCCGAAGTACCCTCTCTACACACTCGTTCTACTTCGCGAGGAAGTGCGATACCGACAAAGATCCCTTTGACTCGGACGCGCCAGACCGACAGAAAATGGAAGTAGAACGAAGTGAGGCAAAGTTGCACAAGGTGGCCGTCTACACTCTCGTACTTGTTGAACCTCGATCGACTTCGGCGAGAGTGAAGTGCGAGCATTACATGAATATTTTCTAATAATGTGTTTTTGTAAAGGCATAACTTTGATTATTAATTTCGTATCGCCGCTTATTTAGTCTACCAAAAGTTATCACAATTTAATGACAAAGACAACGCAGTTTTCACTCGGGGTGTTGACTATGCTAATATTTTTATTTATCATAATAAATTGTACTTAGGTACCATCCGTATTCATTTTAGATACGTCCATCTCACAAACAAAAACAAGTAAAAATAAATATCTGGCGGTGAGTCACGCGTCCCAAGAAAACTGTACGCCGATAACAAACGTTTCCAAGCGAGACCTGCGAACGCATGCACTGATAGTAGGATGCGCAAAACTGTGTACGCAGTTCGCCAACATGCGCATCAGAATTATTGTATAGCTTATGTGTCATCTTATTGAAACAACATTAAAGGCAAAAGGGGACCCGGAAGAAGACGCAACTCTTGGCTTAAAAACCTACGACAATGGACGAATATGACATCCATAGAACTATTCAGGGCGGCTGCAAAAAGATTAAATGGGAAAATGTGGCCAACGTCCTTAAGGATAAGGCACCGTGAGAAGAAGTCATCTTATTGAAATCATACAAAAAATGTGTTCGAAATAAGTACGCAACTGATACAACGTTGCTGGATACAAATATGGGAACTCTTACATGTAATTTAGGAATGTCTTAAATACTAACGGTTCAAAAAGCTATCCAATAGTACCACAAATTTATTATGAGAAAGAGAAACAAAAAAAATATCAAACAAAACTATAATTACACAAAACAATGTTATTTTGGTACTGAGGGTTGTTACCCCCGATGATGGGGTTGATTAAGTTGAAACACTAATTACCTAAATATATTTATTTAAGTCACCATGTACGACAGTAACTAGTTGGTGTCGGGATGGATAATGTCTCTACTCTAACCACGTCGGCTTCTGAATAATGAATAATCTCTTTCTTTACTTTCTACGTATCTATAAATAAATCCCAATTGTTTGTTATGATTGACCATACTTGAATGTGACCGTGAATTACTAATAGCAGTATAATTGATGACTTCGGTGTTTTCAAAATGCGTGGCCTAGATTACAAAATCAATGCCACCCATTTACGAAATCCAAACAATGTATGTAAATAATATTTGCTTAAGACTTAAATTAAATCGATATGGATTAACTCTTATTTTTTGGATGCTAATATAAATCCTTTACAATATTACTTACTATAAGTTATAGTTACTATAAGTCTTTCGAATGTCTGTGTACACTATTGTCCATCCAAGTCACTATTAACACAGATCCTGAATGTAGAGATGTGGCAACCCTGAAATCTAAGGCTACAAAGAAATCATGCGAACTTCTAATACTTCCTGGTGGTTTACACAAAAAGGGCACTACAAAACTTATAATTGTTCTATTGGAGAGCAGTATGTATTGGAAAATCATTGACGGATTTTTGAGAACGACTGGTAATAGAGATGTTGCTTGGCCCGGGTCTTAATTGGCTTTGATCTGTAGGCCGGTGCTTCGAATTTGAGGAATCTTTTTTGAAAACTACATATGTCTTTTATGCACACGGAACACTACACTGTTGTCATTTACAAATTTATGTGTTTTGCCACGTTGGCAAATTTTGTCAAAAGTGGAGTTACATATTTATTACTAAATTAAAAATATTTTTAAAGTTTTAAGAAAATAGAAATGCTGATTTTAAACATACAGTAAAGTGCTTTTTAAAAATTTGAAACGAGGCTAGATATACTTCTACTTATATTTTAAGAATGATTTATGTAAACCTATGAACTCTTTTTGGCTCTCGTAATTAATGGATACCCCCTTAAATTTTTACTTAAGGCACACGTTTTCTCTATAAGAATTATTATTAATAATTATTTATACATATTTACTAGTTTGTATTCCTTTATACAGGGTGTTAGTTTATGTCTGTCGTCGAATAATTACGATTTTATGAAAAAACTTTTAAATTTAATATTTTTTTTTATTTTAGTTTAATTTGAATTTCATAAACGTTAAAATACTTATAAGTATTATAAAAAAAACACTGATTTTTTGGTAATTTTTATTTAGAAACTTAATTTTTGTTGCTAAAAGTCTTAAATTTACACATTTTGCTAGAAAAATTAACTGCATCAATTATTCGATTACTTGATATATAAATATACTAATGATACACTATTTACCGGACTTAGAGGACGTGGTTTGGAATTATTCTTTCCGATGTTTCCTCTGCGACTGCAGTGACGGTTTTAGTTGTCTTTGATACTGTCTATCACATTTGCAGATAAAACATCAGGAAGAGATAATTCCAGGCCGCGGCCCAAAGTCCAGAAATCAATGTATTATTACAAAATAACTTCAGTGAAAACCTACAATATTGTTCCTATAAATTCTTTGTCATCTTAATAATTCTTCAACGACAGAAATCATTCGACAGAATATAATATAATCTCTCTGTAGCACTAGTTTAGTATGTCTCGCAATGTTTTTTACAGAAAATGTTATTTAATTTAAAGAATAAATTTTTATGCACTGTTGATACTTATATATATGTTAAATTAGAACAGAGATTATTCTACCTATATCTTGGGATGGAGGTTTTCGTCAGAGATCCAAGAGTTTTTAAATCTAGTATAATTTCTGCCGTAACCATAGTCCGGTAATTTGTATTCTAGGCTTAGGGTACGGACATACCGAAGATACATGGATGTGCGCGGTGGAGGTCGCGATCGCTACATCGATGTCACAACAAACCTTCATTTTCTTATGAGATCGAACATACCAAGGATGTTTCACCCGTTCACCATCGCGACCTATCATGGTTTACAGCGATGTCGATGCCAGAACAAAATAATTTGTTTTACATCGCGATCGAGCTGTTGATCGCGTGGTAAACTAAAAGTTTATTGGTGGTTTTCAAACCACGTGACATTGGCCTGAAATACGGATGGTATGTATTTATTCATTTATTGTTGTAATCAGGTTGCGACATGGTTTGGTTGTTTTGTTAATTTTTGGTGATTTTGTACACAAAAATGAAGGATGAGCCGGAAAACAGGCAATTTAAAGAATTACAAATGATCCACCACTTTTCGCTTGAAGACATACAATCACCTTCGTCACTACTGTTGCTCATATACATAATTTTATAATGTACCAACCGCAACAAAACACTGAAAGGAAGGTATCTACGGTATGGTCTGCTCATCATCGAGGTAAACCTAGACCGCGACCTTCACCGCGCACATCCATGTATCTTCGATATGTCCGTACCAGCATTCTGTTTTCTTTTTGCGTTATAGACAGACTATCAAAAGATATCAAAGGATATAGACTGCATGACTTCTTGCACAAAATATAATACAGTTTTTATTGATTAATAAGACGACGCACATCCTGATTGAAAGAGTTGAAGCAGTGGAGTGGAAAAACAACAATAGAACTATTCAGAACCGCTGCAGATAGAGTTAATAGAGTAAAATAGGCCATGATGATCGCCAATGTTCTTAAAGAATGAGACACATGAAGAAGATTGATTAATAAAAATATACAGGGTGTCAATTTGAAAAGTTGCCACCCCCTATAATTTGGTCCCTATAGAAAATCTAAAAATATACAAAAACACGTCAAATTTTAATTCTGATTGTTAATAAATGCTTACAAAAAAAAAAAGTCAAATTTATTTATGAGGGGGACATTTTATAGACCAGTTTTCAACTAAATTACACTAACCCTCTAGCGGGGCGGACACAACCCCCAAAATCTTTAATGGAAAGGGGGGTTGAGTGATACCTCATTTTAAAGATCGTTCGATTACCTTTTCAAAAATACGACATACATTATATTTCTTTTCAGTACTTTTGTAAAAATCAAGTGAAACCGTACAGATATTAAGTATCGAGTTCAGAACTCCAAAATTTTTTTGGAGTATTTAACTCCAAATTGAATTTTTTTTGGGTATTGGAGTATTTAAGAGTATTTTTTTAAGTATTTTTGGAAAAATGAAGTAAAACCTCAAAGATATTAAGTATCGAGTTCAGAACTCCAAAATTTTTTAGAGCATCGAGTCCAAGAGTTTTCCAAAAGTACTAAAAATAAATATAAGGTATGTGGTATTTTTGAAAAGGTAATTGAATGACCTTCAAAATGAGCTATCACTCAACCCCCCTTTCCATTAAAGATTTTGGGGTTGTGTCCGCCCCCGCTAGAGGGTTGATGTAATTTCGTTGAAAACTGGTCTACAAAATGTCCCCCTGACAAATAAATTTGACGTGTTTTTGTATATTTTTAGATTTTTTATAGGGAGTGGCAACTTTTCAAATTGACACACTGTATATATTTTAAACACTTTATTTATATTATATTAACATCTTCTTCTTCCTCTTTATAAGCAATTCTGCTTGTTGATTGGGTGATTGTAGCTCTATGGACGGTTGTCATTCCATCTTTTGCGCGGTCGTCCGATTACTGCTACTGTCCGATTTATCTCTTACTATTTTGACTACACAGGTCTCTTCCGTTCTACTTATGTGCGTATTCCTTTTTTCCTTTCAGTGTCCTTTCGTTTACGAAATCGTCGAAAATGTAACGTACACTGTACTTTACATTTTCTTCTAATGTCTTCACTACACTGTCGATCTCTTAGCATAATAGAGGGTTGATATTTCGAGTAATATAGGTTTTTGGGACTTGAAGAGAAGGAAACAAAACATTTTTTCGAGTTTTAGCTTTTCGACTTGATATTTCTTAGAAATCCTTCTCTGTTTAACGAGATCTCGTAGTTTTTTATGTCAGCTCTTCTCAGGTCCCCTTCATTGGTAACGTGGACCGCCCATGAAATTCTGAGCAACCTTCTAGGATACCACATTTCTAAAGCTTCAGCATTGGATTTACCCGGATTCAAAGGTTTAAAGGGATGTCGCACTAGAAGACATTTACCGAAGGAAGTTTTAGCCTTTTCTTCACTTCTACGTTGCTGTAACATTTGCTATTCAAGGTAGCTCCAAGGTACAGTGGAACCCCGATAAGCCGGAAGTCCGGCTAACCTGGACCGATTTTCATCAGCCAAACATTTCAACAATAAAAATGTATGTAATATAATATTTGAGAGATAATGGGTATTTGTGTAATTTATATAAAAAACTATACGATAGTAAAAATGACTCATGGCACACGGCGGCAGAGCGACGTTCATTGTCTCCGATTATTGGAAACAACAGGCACCCGTTAGGTGCCTGTTGTCCAGGTTGCACCAGGCTAAGGGCTGTTGCACCAGGTCTTGTTTAAATTTAAATAAGACTAAAAGACTATTTAAAAAATTCTTTTTTAAACAATGGTCTTAGTCTCCACTGTTCTTAAATAACATAACATCGTTCCGATTGTGACCGTATTGTGTGTAGTCAGTCGTATTTCAATTATAACGGAGTTTATCTGTAAGTATATCGTATTTTATTAATTTTTACCATATTCTCCGGCTAACCCGGATTTTCGATAACCGGGATCCGAGGTCCGTGGTCCCGATTAATGCGAGCTATCGAGGTTCCACTATACTTAAATTTTTCAACTCGTTCTATGTTGTGTGTTTTGAGTAAATGTCTTATTACTAGGCAAAGTCGATTCTATTGTTTTAAAAAAGCGTCGCTTACCAATCAACAGTGGCACTTATACCGATCCAATGGACATAAGAATTTCTCATTTTAATTTATAGAAAAAATTTTGTACCCATCGGATATATAAAGGGAAAATTAATTGCACAATTAATGGATAATTAGCTGTATTTGCTGGTGCTTAGAGATCAGATATTCGTATTAATATTTTATTTTGTTGCTCGTAGCAAGTCTCTCTGGCCAAAGCTTCCATTCTCTTCTATACAATGTTGCTACTGTATGTGTAAATTAACATTAAAAAGTAATAGAGAGGAATGTGTTCATTTTTTGTAATTCTAGATAAGGTGCATCTCAAAGATGCTTGTTTTATCAAAGACTAGTTTAGTGCGACATTCCAACTTAAGTTATTTACAAGGATATATAATAATAATAAAATGAAATATAATTTATTTCCATTCATTTGCGTTTTTATTAAATTAACTAGTGATTTTGCCCTTCGCCATGCGATGGGTGATCTAATTACTTACTATCTACAGTCACTCCACTCAATTTTTCCTATTTTATTGTAACTCCCTAATTTTTTTCTTTTATGAATCTCTCCAATTTTATCATGTCCCTGTTTCTAATTTGATCTCCTGATCCTCTTTTTTATCCTGTCTCCCTCTAATTCTTCCTGACCCCCTCTAATTTTCCTAACTCCCTCTAATTTTTCGTGGCCCTTGTAATTTTTGAAGTTATACTTCTATACGATCGAGAGGGAAATTTTATAAATGCCGGGCGCATGCGCACACAGACAGTATGTAGTTCGTTGCTAATCTTTCAAGATAATATGTATGTATCAGCGCTGTCAGCGCAAATAAGTCATTAAAAGTATATAATATTAGTGTTGTTAGTAAATGTATTATTTATTATAATTTTTGTGTCTTTGGATTTGTCTTCCTCGGGAATAAGATATTTTATAATAATAGTAAGTATATTTAAAGTATTTTTGTAGACTTCACTTGGTCTATTAAATTTGTCAGTATGTATGAGAAATCTTGTAACCTGTCAAAGCAAAGGGAATATAGCTCAGTGGTAGAGCGTGTAAACCGGAGATCGAGAGGTCCTGGGTTCAAATCTCGGATGATTCATTTTTTTTTAATTTTTGGTATCGTTTTTATAAAAAAAGAATGTGTGTGTACTTTGTACACACGTAAGAAGTTATTCTTCTATTATATAAGTAGGTAATTTCAACGAAGTAAATATACTTAACAGGTTATTTGTATTTTATTTAAATATTAAACTAACTTTCTTATCTACCACTTTCAAAAAAATTTTATTAAAACAACTAAAAATTAAAAAAAATATGAATCGCCCAGGATTGGAACCCGCGACCTTCCGATCTCGGATCTGACGCCCTACCAACTACTCCATCGAGGTCCTTGTGATTGACACGTAAGTTTCGGATATAATTACACAACACGGCCACAAATAGACAGTGTAAAAATGTTATACCTACATAATATTTTATTATTTTACTACAGAGGAACACAAATCCAAAAACACGAAAATTATAATAAATAATACATTTACTAAAAACACTAATATATTCTTTTAATGACTTATTTGCGTGGATACAGATACATACATACCTATCTTGAAAGATTAGCAACGAACTACATACCGTCTGTGTGCGCAGCCGCGCAGATTTATGAAAAATTTTACTCTCAATCGAATCGCGCCTAAAGAAGAATAACTTCAAAAATTTTTAAAAGTGGTAGGTAAGAAAGTTAGTTTAATATACTGTTAAGTATATTTATTTCTTTGAAATTATATAATTGAAGTATAACTTCTTACGTGCGTACACACACATTCTTTTTTTCCTTCTCCCTCATAGTTTATAGTGCCTGCCTCTAATTTTTCCTGATTCTCTTCTAGTTTATCGTATCTCCCTCAATTTTTCCCGGCCCTCCTATTTTCTCTTGAATTGTTGTATCATCTGGAATCCTGTTCCTGATTTCCGTAAATCTGACTGGATTCGGAAGAAGTACAGTCCATAAACAGGGAAGTACCTAGGTTTGCTCCCACGGACGCAAAGGCGAACGAATTTATTAATGGGCCTTATGTTTTCCATGAATCCTTTACTCGCAAAATCTTTTTATGTCATTACCTTTCCCCTTCTGGCAGCACATGGTGAATTTTCTATCGGTTGGCCGTTCTGCGATAAAGTGCTTGGCTGTACAAAATTGGCAGCGAACGGCCATTGCTCCACACGCATGCTCAGTGACTTATCTTACTTCCGGTAACCATTTCGTGTAGATAATCTACTGTACTTTCCTGGAATGGCTATAAAATCTCAGAGTTACCCTAGGACAGAGGTAGATATCCGGCGATAAAACAGGCCTTGAACAGACCAATAATAATTGTCCTTTCCACAGTATATACTTCCATCCCTTCTAAACTATGTACTAAGGGATAACTACCATGTCCCCAGGAGTTTGCATTTACATCTGGCCAATACATTACACTTTCTGTCCCATTTGAATCATAGCATTCAATACCATGGTAAATCTTGTATTTCCTTTTCCTACGCTGTAAAAATGAAATTGTACAATAATGAGAAAGGGGTAAGGCAATAAAAAAACGCACTTAAAAAAAATATATTATGGTACAGAATGTTTATAGCTACAATCTTCAGCTGTATTAAAACAACCCTGAGGATGATTCTTTTGAAACCAACAAGGCTTTGTTCTATACTTTTCTCTAGTTACGTGGGAAGTTGTTGGCTGACGCAACCTGACTGTCCCTTTATCTACTTCGAATATATACCTAAAGTTTTTCATTAAGGTTTGCAATCCACCACACTGTAACTTTAAGGCTTTTAAATCCTCGCTAGATATAATCGTTGCTAAATCTGCGATTTCATAGGTGAGACCTTTGTTCCAGAATTGTCCATCTTTCTTCAATACAAGATCTCCTTCCTTTAGCAAAAAATCGACTATTAAAGAAATTAACCGATCGGTAAGCTCTCTTTTCAGCTGTGTACAGTTTCGAACAGCTTCTACGTTAGATCTAGCTATAAATGTCCTTGCCATTTTAGATTCAATAAAAGGTTGTACCTCTTCAAGAACCTTCACGACTTCTTCATCAGTTGAACAACTGTTTAATCCGACCAAACAAACCTTTTTAGTCGACGGTATTCTCAATTTATCCACATCGACTTGAAACTGGCATTTTTCAAAAATAGCCTCGATATAGGTCAAATAATCTGCGTATGCACTGACTTTAGTGTTCTTCCTTACATACTTTTCACCGCCAAAGTCGTATGGGCAACAAGGGATCACAAAAACGTTTGTTTTTCTTGAACTCTTAAGAGCTATCACTGGTAGCCATGGTGTCAATTCGTCTGAGTGATTGCCGATAAGCCACGTGGCATCGGGAAAAGATGAGTCTGGAGTAACAGTTCCTACCTAAAAAATGGTTGTAGTAAATCAATGATACTTCAAATTTAATGTACAAACACATTCGTTCATTTTTGGAATGTGTGTGTTTAATATTTTTCAAAAATCTATCAAATGGCAGCAAACACGACCCTCCCTCTCGCCACTTCCTGGGATGGGTCCTAGGGTTTGCAGTCTTAAATGGAAAATTGCATTTTTGAAGCCAACCTTTTATAGTGACATTGAATTAACTCAACAAGGGGAGTCCGTTATACAAATAAGTAAACATTTTATTTAATAATTGATGGATTCGACCGTTACTTGATGGAAGTTCATTTTATCTAACAATAAAAAACTGAAAACGTTTGTTTTCTATACTTCCACAAAATTTATTATATCTAAGTGACTACAGCTGTTTCGGCGGCACTCCGCCGAAACAGCTGTAGTCACTTAGATATAATAAATTTTGTGGAAGTATAGAAAACAAACGTTTTCAGTTTTTTATTGTTAGATTTTATTTAATTATAAAACAAAACTATACATCTGTACTAATCTTTAATTTATATCATATCAGTGCGGAATATTTCATATTTTTTATTAGAATATTGGATTATAATGAAATATGTACCGAAATTATTCACCAAAATAATCAATTTTGATGTCTTTATTCAGCGTCTATGCGAGGTTGCTAATTTTTGGTCATAAGTTTCAAACATTTTAAATGATGTACAACTTTTAAGTTTTATGTAAAATTTATTTTTTATTTTACTTATATTGTGACAAAATGGCAGTACTTTCTATTATGGATTATATAAACGATGCGAAACTCATGTTGCCCCCACCCCACCCCAGGTGGTCGGGTGGTGGTCATGTTTGGTGTCATTCGATAGATTTTTGAAAAATAATGAACATCTGTTTTTCAGTTTTTAATTTGAAAGTGTATTTCTCCAGATAATAGACTGCAGTGGCGGCTTGTCCTATGAGGCAGGTGAGGCAGTGCCTCATCAGTATATCAATCGACTATTTAGGTTATTTCGTTGTTTTATAGTCAGTTTTTTAAATATAATTTAGCTTTTTGAAATTTCCTAAATACCTTTATTTTTATGAAAAAAATTAAAATCGGTACGGCCCTGGCTCTTTATCTTTTTATCCGTCTTCCACGTGCCAGTATTATATGCATCTATGCATCATGCATCTCATTCCAACTTTCTCAAATCATTAGAGTTGAAGCTAGCCTCACACCATCTGCAACAGTATGGGACAACGCCAACAGTAAAACCGGCAAAATTTGAAAAATGTGCCACCGATTCTAGGAACAAAATTCATCCATCCTTGAGGCTGGCCTCAGGCTCCGCGGAACGGAATAGGAATAGCCGAACTGAACCGACTACAAGCACCAAGTCGATTGCAGATCACAGCTTTCTATGCATACGCGGTATATACGAATGGTATATTTTAGAAGTTTATGGATATGTATTTAAAACATTGTTCATTTTAAATCATTGTTCATTATCGCCTAATATATTGTTCTAAAGCTATGTCTTTGTGGCATTTATGTAATTTATTATTCTAAATGGGAAATAAGTCACAATTTAACTTAAAAAATGATTTTATTAACGTTTCCACTTCCACATCGGACGTTTACATAAAAAAGTAGTTTTTAAGTGTTTTAAAAATGTTGTAATTTGTGTTTCAGTTAACAGTGGAAGCTGTTTTTAAGTGTTTCTAGAATGTTGTATGTTGTGGTTGTGTTTTTTTGTAAAATGTTTTTGAACATAGTTATTCAAATCAGAGTGAGCAAAAGATTTACGCGAATAATATTGCAACATGATTCCCACAGCCTTAGCTCATTCCCCATATCTTCCATGATTTTTGAAAAAACGCACACTCTTTAGTTATGTAACATTTGAAGTTTTCGATATGGAATTGGAATTCAAAATAACTCTATGCACTGAGGCTGAAAGCATTTGAGTCGATCGTATTCACTGGAAAAGTTTTAGAGAACTAATCGACAGCAAATATTTCTTGAGGATTTTTTGTCCGGAATTCTTTGTGGGGATATTTTGAATAAAAAATTTTTGTAGATTATTTGTTCGGGATTTTTGTCCGGGGATTTTTGTGGGGACTTTTTGTCCGGGGATTATTTGTCTGGGGATTTCTTGTCCAGGGATAATTTGTGAGGATTTTTTGTCCGGGATTATTGGTCCTAGATTAGTCCTAACGTTGTGACGTCACAAAATCGACCTTCCGGCCACTAAAGAGAAGCTAACCATAATATGTAATAAAATTCCTCAGGTGTAGTGTGCCTCACCACCTTTACTATCACGAGCCGCCCCTGATAGACTGTTTCCATAATTTTCCTATACCTAGTATCAAAATAAATCATTTTTTTTAATCCAAATCTGCAATAAAAATGGGGGTTCCTATTTAAAATGTTTAATTTGACCCTTATCTCACCCCAGAGGGTAAAGTGGAAGCTGTTTTTAGTGCCATTCGATAGATTTTTGAAAATATTGAACACATGTTTTTTGAGTCGATCTAAATTTAGCGAAATATTCGACTGTCTCCCTTCTTTTTAAACACCCGGTAGTATCATATTTGTGAAAAATCTATACCCTTAATTAATAAATAATTACGAACCTCTAATCTGGTTTCTTTTGGATATATATCCCACACAGCTCTCTTCCTGATGTCAATACCATAACCTTTAAAACCCTCTTGATTTAATATGTATACTAAAAGACCATTTCCACAGCCACAATCAACAAAGTTGATTTCCTCCTTAGGGTAGTTTTGCCATAAACAAATGAGATAAGCGGATATAGCAATGTCTTCAAAGATGTATTTTTGGGGGTCGGTTTTAGCCTTATCTAACCAGTCCTAAAAATATATTAATTCAATAGCATAAATATAAATGAATGGTAACCATATATTTCAGAAATATTCAACAAATATCGATGCAGTTAGTAGCATGATGTAGAAAAGTTCTTAGGCTACAGAACACAATAGCAAGAACTTGTTATAATGAAAAAAAAATTTAATTTAAAACCAGAATTAGTTTATTAAATAGTTAAAATATTAAAGTATTAATTTCCTGTAAGTAATTGTCCCATCATCTGCAAAAGTTACTAGATATATGCATACTTAAAAAAAAACATTACCTTTAGCAAATCTTTCACGTAAGTTCTTTTCAATCTTTCATATAAGACACAGTATTCATCTAGAGCAACTAATGATAATGATCTTATAGTATTTTTACTACCATCACCTTGTGACCATTTTAGAAGCTTTGGAAACAAGGTCAAAGCTAGCCACTCGGCTTTGCTGGTATCTGCGTCTTCAAAATTCTGAAGATTGAGTCTAAAATTTACAAATAACATCAAAGATAAAATACACTATTTCAAGGATGTTTCATTAATATATGTAAATACGTGTAAAAGACAGCGTAATGATTATTAATGGCGACTAGAGTGAACAAAAGTAAATTTTATAAAATATTCCTATAGATTTTCAAATATTTACAATAATTGAGTCGAGAAATTGGGGCCAATACACTGCTTATCCAATTATAGTCGCATAGCATGATCAGAACGCTCCCAGAAGCTAGTAAAATGACACTGAACATATGCATGTTGGATCAGGGGCGTAGCAAGCGCTTTTTCGTAACAATATGCTAAAAGCTGGAGATATCATAAGCTTATGAAGGACAAGAACTTATCCAGAAATACAAAACTGAAAATATGCAGAGTTGCAATCACACCAGTAGTTACGTACGCAGCTGAGACAATGTGCCTCACGGAAAAAAGATGAAGAAAAATTGAGAATATTCGAAAGGAAAATCCTCAGACGGAGTATTGCCCGATAAGAATATACTGCCCGACATAATGAAGGGAGAAGATATAGTTAGATTTATTAAAGCACAGAGGCTGAGATGGTAGGGACACATAGAGAGAAGGAAAAACGACCTACTGATTAAGATCACCAGATGGCAACCAGAAACTGAAAGACCAAGGGGAAGACCCAGAGAGATGGGAGGACCAGGTCATGAGAGATATCAAAATTCTGGAAGTGAGAAACTGGAGGGAACTATGCACATATCGAAATGAGTGGAAGAAAATTGTAACGAAAGCGAAGTCATACAACAAACTTTGACAACATACAAGTGGAATGCGGAGTGATTCACCGCAATAAGCGAATCAGAGAGCTCTAAGTAAGAGCGGCAAACATTCCACCCGGAATGAAAATCCCTGATGATGATGATGATGATGATGATGATGCTAAAAGCCATATTATGATTAATAAAAAAGAGCACGGAAAATACACTTTTACATCAAACGCCATGTATCGAAACTCCGCTTTTTCTATTTCAGAACATACAGAAATTTCTTGCATGAACTGGTCTACTCTTTCGACACCAATGTGGGATCATAGCAATATAAAGTTGATTTGCTTAGAGCATAGATTCCCAAAGTAGTCCCTATAGACCCCTGGGGTCTATAGGGACTACTCCAGGGTTCGATTCTATGCGATTTAGGTTAAATTATCATATTGTGGGGGCATCAAAATTGTGAATTTATAATATTTACACAAATAAATTAACAAGCTGTACTTTAAAAAAACAAGCTATTAGATACAGGTCATAATTTAAAAAAATACCCCCGTTAAGATAGGCAAAATGCCCTTTACTCCTAGAATTCATTTTTTTTTACTTTTTCATGTTCTATGTTATTAAACAATAAGACAAGTCAATTTTTCAAAAGGTATACGCTTCTTTCGAAAAAAAAATGCATTTGCAAAAATATAAACTAAAAAATGACGTTTTGCGGTAGGAGGAGGGATATATATATATTCGGATTTATAACGTCTTACGACGTTGTCCGACTCCCAAACGCCACTGTATTCTGTCCTGAGTTAGGTTTTCATTTAGATTTCGAGTGCTAATCGCTTTCCTAACTCCCAGATTCCAGCTCTGTGGTGGTCGTCCTCGTTTTTTCTTCTCTGGGGGTTGCCACATCATAGTTTTTTTAGGCAATCTTTCGTCCCCCATTCGGCTCACATGCCCATACCATATGAGCTATTTTCTTTCAATATCCTCAACTATAGTGCCATCTACACCCATTTGTTGTTTTATTACTTCATTCCTTATTCTTTCGGCTCTTGATATTCTCATCGATCTTCTGATGGCATCCATTTCCGTGGCTTCGACCTTTTTCTTATATTTCTCGGTTATTCTCCACGTCTCGGCTCCATAAAGTAGGCTAGTTTTAACCATTGTCTCATATATGTTCCATTTTCTTTTCTTTGATATTTCTTTACTCAATAGAACTCCGTTTAGACATGCTATAGCTCTTCGGGCTTGTATGATTCGATGTTCAATTTCTCGTTCGTCTTTTCCACTACGGTCGAAGATGACGCCCAGGTATTTATATTCGTCACATGGATTTATTTTTTGATTGTCTTCGATATCGAGTTGTTCTGCTTCAGCGCCAATTGAGAGGTATTTTGTCTTTTCTAAATTGATATTTAATCCCCATTTCTGGTATTCTTCAATTAGTTTTCTAAGCATATATTCCATGTCATCTTTGTCATTTGAGATCACCACCTGATCATCTGCAAACTGTAAAGTATATATACAATCCTGATCGTTCAATTGTATACCCATTCCTTTGACTTTCCTTTTCCATTGTTTCAGAGCTGCAGAGATATAAATCTTAAACAAAGTCGGAGAGATACAACATCCCTGTCTGAGACCCTTACGGCCGGTTTCACAATCTGTGGTTAACCCTAGCGGTCAACTAACCTTTACCCACAGTCTAACTGACAGTTGCTGTTTCACAACCACAGATTCAATCATGGTTAGTTGACCGTAAGTTTTGTTTTATTTTTCTTATGTTGGTAGGAAATTATGGACAATGATCACCAGAAATAACATTTTTATGGAAGAATTATCAAATCAGCTGATCAGTCAGATGAGTTTCCATTGATTTTTATTAGGATATATTCAATAAATTGTTATATTTCTTTATGACTATTAATTTGTTGTATATATTTTTTAAGGATTTTATATTTAGTTGTGGAGTTTATTTTGCAGATTAAGGAAAAATAAATGTGTGTATATGTGTGGTATTCAGTCAGACTTGTGGTTGATTTGCATAATCATATTTTTGATGTTGATTCTTGCTACCTTGCTTGCTTTAAAAATTCATATATTTTAACATAGCTCCTATGGGATTAATAAAATTTGATACATGATGGTTGCATCTTAGATTTTGGACCATAAAAATTACTATGCAAAACTTTCTTGAAGTATCTTTTTTTCGTAAAATTAATATTAAAAATGCTTCCCATACGTAGCCAACTAAAGTACACACACTGTATATTACATGCACATTATACATTTTAAGTTTTGTTTAAGAATAATATTTGTTTTAAGGTCTTTCGCCAATATTGTTAAAATTAAATTGTTAATATAAAAACATGTACCTAGCAAGCAAGAGACTATAGTATGTACTTATTAATAATTACCCCAGGAAGCAAATCATTTAAAAATCGAACAATTATTGGCCGCTGAAATGCTAAACGCATTTAAGTACATCATATAAATTCATATCTGTAATTAATAATTTACGTGTATACACTCTGTCCTGTCAATAAAACGAAATTAGGTTAGGATAACCTCTGGTTAAAAGCTTAACCATCACTCCAAGCTCTGGTTAAAAATTCTGTCGGTTAACCACAACTTCGCCGTTGACCTGATATTGTGAAACACATATTTCGGGGTAACTTTTGGTTATCTCTTAACCACAAGTTAACGTCGACTTGTGAAACCGGCCGTTATAGTAACTGCAAATTTTTCAGCTAAGAAGTTTCCGAATTTCATTTGGGAGTTTGAGCCGTAATATAGATCTTTGAGAGCACTAACCAATGTTTGATGTATGTTTGATGTGCCCAGGACTTCCCATAGTTTATTTAGCGGGACTGTGTCATATGCCTTCTCAAGATCTACAAAAGTCATATGTAACTCTCTATTTGTCACAACTTTCTTTTCTATAATTTGTTTAAGACAAAAGATGTTATCTGTACATGAACGACCTGCTCTAAATCCTCCTTGTTCTTCGTCTTCAGACGATTGATAATCTTCCTCTATCAGGTCCCGTAGTATTCGACCATATAGCCGACTCATTGAACTTGTGACCGATATCCCTCTATAGTTTTTACAATTTCTCCTGTCACCTTTTTTATATATTGGAGTCATATATGCTGTTTTCCATTTATCTGGTGTTGGATGGCCATTAATGTATTCGTTAAATATCCCAGTGATCATTCTGTGTAATTTCTCTGAGCCATTCTTTATTAGTTCCGTAGTTACTCCCTCTGGTCCGCTTGCTTTCCCATTCTTCATCCCTGCTATAGCTTTTTGCACTCTGTTGATATCTATGGTAATATGCTCTCCCAGAATTTCGATTCTTGATGAATTCATATCTTCTTTAAATTCGTCTCTGTTCTCATTTAATAGATGTTTGTAATAATGTGTCCAATCCTCGGGATTTATGGGATTTAGAATCACTTTCTCGTTAGTCGGCTTCTTAACAGAGTTTAAAAACTTCCACGCCTCAGTGCATTGTCGTCCTCCAATATAGGATTCTATCTCTCTGCATTTTCTGTCCCACGTCTCATTTTTGGAGGTCATAATTATCTTTCTAGTTTTCTTCTTCATTTCATTATATCGGTCTTTGTCTGCGTCACCTTTTGTACTCGACCATTTATGGTATAATCTTTTCTTTTCTGTTACCGCTTTTTCGACGTCTTCATTCCACCAAAGCTTGTTACTAATTTTATTTTGTTTGATTCCTAAGACCTCCTGTGCTGTTTGATGAATACTTGATGAATACTTGAGGAGGAGGGATGACATGCTAAAATTGTGCTGAGTCTATCTAGATTTTTAAAGACATAAAACGTAAAAAAAATGAAAAAAATTATTCCGGTTATATCGATCCCAAAGATATTATTAACCCCACAAAAAACGCAAAAACCTGAAAAACATGGTTCTGGGGGGTTTAGGGGTCTTTTGCTCAATTTTTAAATGTCCTAAATAACTCAGTAACTTCAAATTATAAAATATATAACATAAAAAACCTTGATTTAATCTATTTTCAAGATCTATAAAATGGGGAAAATCCCCCAAAACTCCTAAAAAACAGTTTTTCGGATTTTTGAAGCTAGCGCACCTTACAGAAAAATCTGAAAAAAATCAGAAATATATTTTTTGATAAAATACACAAAATAAAAAAAATAGCCATCTCTTAAAAAAAGTTACACGCTATTTTCGAAAAAAAAATGCATTTTTACGTTATGTACACTCAATTTACGGGACAATAAAAAGTAGACAAGTTTTGTAAGAGGCTATGTAAATTTTTTGAAATTGATTGAAACCAACAGAACAAAATTAAAAAACCCAAAAAATGACATTTTACGTTTAGGGGTGAGAGGATGGGCTGGTGGGCTAAAATTGCACATAGAACATAAAAAAATTAAAAATTGAATTTGGGGAATAGGGACATTTTGCCAATCTTAACGGGGGTACTTTTTAATCTTAAACCAATTGATTAAATTCTTACCCAAAACATCCATTTTTCCAATTAAATTCATACGGAAAATTAGGTGTTAACATATCTTCAGAATTTTCATAAGCTGTTAAAAATATAGCCGAATTGGTATCTTTATCGAAGATGGCCAATTCTAAAACTCTATGATCAGTACTTCTTCTTGATATTAAAACCTGAACTGATATATAAACTCCACTGAAACTATCAAGAAAGGTTTCTTCATTTAATTTGTCCAACTTAAAGTTTTTATCGTAACACTCAACAAAACTTTTGATAAAATCATCATTTAAACTTTCTTTTGATAATTCTTTCAGTTTTCTTCTTTCGTATAATATACTAGATAGCTTAAATAATTCACTGATATGGCCAAAACTACCTTTGCAATCTATTTTATACAAAGAAATCTTAGTATTGGCTGTCACTAATTTGTTCACTAAATATGGTCGGTTGTGATACAGCAAGACTACTTCCCAAAAAACTGAGACTGGGATCTCTTCACTACTGGTGGCTAATGGTACTGGAAACATTTCGCTCAACTGCTTTTACCTAGGTACTAAAATAAATTTATGTTAAAATAGCATTACTACACACACATTTTTAATTTTACCTTTTTTAGAATCCAGTCTGCGTCTTCATAGGCTCTACTTATGATTTGTTTGATTCTTTCACTATCTTGCTCATTGACATGCTGCTTGTAGCTCTAAAATAAGTAAATTTAGACCAAAAGAGCAGTAATATCTAGATTTATTAAAAGATACAATACGATCTAGTACAGGGGTGGCCAAACTGTGGCTCTTTGAAGGATTATCTGTGGCTCTCAATAAGTGTATCTGAATTACTTTTAATTTTTGTGTTTCAAAATGTCTTAAATTATTGACAACAAATATAAAAGACTAAATGTAACAGCAAGACTTAGAAAAGGAGGCCCCTTATCACCATTGCTATTTAATTTGACCTTAAAGTAAAATATCATCTGAGTTGACACGGCGATTTGCGAATCGAGGATCAAAACTATTTTTGGCCTTTGCTGATGATCTAGGTGCAGTCGCTCATTCTACAAGAGACGTGAGAGAGGTGTTTTCACAACTCGAGGAAGAAACAGGTAGTCTGAGCCTTCGACAAAATGAAGATAAGACGAAATACAGCTAGTAACCAAAAATTCAAGACCAAGAGTTAGCCAGAACATAACTATTAATGACCACAACTTCGAAGTAGTAAAAAAGTTAATACTCCCTATCATCATTATTAAGATCTAAGCTGCTTAAAAGACAATCTAAATTAAGACTGTACATGCCAATTATTCGCCCAATTATTCACATATGAAAGTGAAACATGGACTCTACATCAGCGGAAAATAGGTAAGCTGCTGATATTTGAAAGGCAAGTTCTCAGATCTATTTGGCCCTCAGAGAGATGAATTGACGAGATCAACAGGAGAGTGGAGAAGGCGACGTAATGCTGAATTGGTGACTCTGTATGCTATTGAAAACAACATCCTTAGACATATAAAAGCTAAGATAAGATGGGCAGGTCAAGTGGTAAGATCAGAGGAACACAGAGTGTTAAAGACAGTGTTTTTTGAGAGACGGTATAAGATCAGTAAGTCGTCCTAGAAAAAGATGGTAGGATGATGAAAAATTGAAGTATCCAGAATTAGTAAAGGTAACTTTTAGAATTACATACTTGCATATTTGAAAAAACGATGTGAATTATTTTATTTCAGTTTAAAATTCGTGTAGTCCAAACAGTGAGAGGAAAATTTAATACATTTTTTACACTTTTTAATTAATATGTTTAATTGCGGCTCGCGCAAAATTTCAAATTTTAACCCGGCATTGGTCGCTAGGTAGATTGTTACGCGAGTGGTCGCGCGTGAGATTTTCTCTCACATATCCAACTTTTACCTTTCTTTACAAAATTTTACAAAAAAGATGAGGTTTCATCAATGATAAAGCCATTTGCTTTAAAAAGACACGACGTTTTTCTGTTTTATTATTATTATCTTTATATAAAATGTGACTACTGATGCCGCCAATATTTAACATTAAAAAATATATGGTAGGTGACCATCTACAAATAACCTGTGAAACAGAATATAGGATTTTCATATCATCGACCACATCCACGGCGCCTTTTATTACATCATAAAAGGATATTGTTACAACTTCTTAAAAGTAACTTTATTCAAACTCAAATACAATATAAACTTTAACAAACTGACAACTGTCGACTACTAAATCTGAATTACAACTGAACTATAGAATGTCAAACACATAATGTTTATATAGTTTTCTGACGTTCTAGATGTCACCAGACATTTCTGGGTTATTCCATGACATCCAGAATATTCTCGTACGTGACTACTTCTTCTTTCACGTCGAGGGACTCTTTCTATGTAGGAACAATCTACGGAACTGTCATAACACTGCTCCCTCCTTTATAGTTATTCGCCTCGAATAACTGGTCTATCAGGGTCTGGTTGAAGCCAACAGGGTGGATCAGTTCCATGATATGGGGCTAATCTCTCAATGTGAACTACCTTGGGTTTACTTCTCGCTGAAAACTGGATGCGGTAGACCAGATCATTTATTTTCTTTAAGACGGTGTACGGGCCTTCCCAGTTTCGTTGAAGTTTCGGACAAAGTCCTTTCTTGTGTGTGGGATTGTATAGCCATACTGGATCACCTCTTTCGAAAGTTGTCCCTGTAGCTTGCACATCGAACCTGGACTTGGCTTTATCACTTTGAAGCTTCAAACTTTTACGAGCAAATTCGTGGACTTTTTCCAGTTTTTCTCTTAAGCTTTCTAGGTACGTCAGGGATGAAGGTTCTTCTTCACAGGTAGGCAATTTTCCGAAAATAAGATCTTGAGGAAGCTTCATTTCTCTTCCGGTGATCATCATTGATGGAGAATAACCGGTTGCTTCATGTTCAGAACTTCTGTAGGCTAACAGGAATAGAGGTATTAGGGTATCCCAATCTTCTTGATTATCAGCAACAAACATTGAGAGGTACTGACAAATAGTTCTATTATGTCTTTCGATCATTCCGTCTGATTGTGGGTGGAGAGGCGTAGTTCGAGTTTTCTTAATACCCAAGATTTTCATTAATTCTTGCCATAATTCGGATTCAAAATTTCGTCCCTGATCAGAATGCAACTCTAAAGGAACTCCATGTCTTGATACGACGTGTGTTATGAATGCTTCTGCTACAGTCGTCGCTTCTTGATTAGGAAGAGGTGCAATTTCAGGCCATTTTGAAAAATAATCCATTGCAACCATTAAGTACTTGTTACCTCTCTCTGTCGTTGGAAGTGGACCGAGAATATCAACTGCAAGTCGTTCAAAAGGCTCTCCGGAAAGATATTGTGCCATTTTACCACGACTTCTTGTTCTAGGGCCTTTCCTACCGTTACATAAGTCGCATTTCTTACACCATTCTTCTACATCTCAGCGACAATTGATCCAATAAAATCTGTCTCGAACCCTGGCCAGTGTTCTTTTTACCCCAAAATGTCCTCCAGACAGGCTGCTATGAAGTTCTTGCAACACACTTTTAATGTGTGATTTTGGCAGTACCACTTGTTGAACTATACGTACTCCATCGGGACTTTCCCACTTCCGATATAATAGACCATTCGAAAGATGCAAAGATTCCCATTGAGCCCAGTACGCCTTTATAATTCGACTATATTTAGATATTTCCTGCCAAAGAGGTCTTACTCCATTTCTAAGCCATTCTCGTATGACTCTTAAGTCATTATCTTTCTTTTGACTCTTCTTAATGTTTTCCAGGGAAGTCTGATCATTATCTTCTTCCTGTTCAACCGTGGTCATGCAGAGACTTACTTCTTCAGTTACGCTCTCTTTTTCTTCAAGTCTTTTACAGTACTGGCATTGTCGTTCTAAACAGGGTCGCCTAGAAAGAATATCGGCATTGTTATGGAGACGCCCTTTTCGATGTACTATGTCGAAGTTATACTGTTGGAGTCTCTCTATCCATCGAGCCACTTGTCCTTCTGGCTTTTTAAAATTCATTAGCCACTGCAAAGCGCTATGGTCTGTTCTGATTGTAAAATTTCTGTTATAAAGGAAGGTATGAAAGTGTTCTAGGGCTTTTATAATAGCTAGGAGCTCTTTTCTGGTAACGCAATAATTCTTTTCTGCCTTTCCTATGGTTTTACTAAAATATGCAATAACTTTTTCTTCACCTTCCTGTTCTTGTGATAAAACAGCGCCAATACCATGCTGAGATGCGTCACAATCCAACAGAAATTTTCCATCTTCTCGTGGATAGGCTAGGATAGGTGCTGTTGTAAGTAGTTTTTTTAAATCTACGAAGGCATTTTGACAATCCGGTGTCCAGTCAAATTCAATGTTGTTTTCGGTTAGTCGATAAAGAGGCTTAGCGATGCGGCCAAAATCTTTTATGAATTTTCGGTAATATGAACAGAGTCCAAGAAAACTTCTAATTTCTTTTTTATTTCCTGGTTTAGGCCAATCTTTAATAACTGAAATCTTCTCTGGATCAGTTTTAATTCCATCTGCTGAAACGATATGTCCTAGATAGTACGCTTCTCTTTGAAATAGTGAACATTTCTTATAATTAAGCTTTAAGTTGGCATTTCGCAGTCTTTCAAATACCTCGCTTAAGTTTTTCAGATGTTCATCAAAGGTTTTGGACATAATCATTATATCATCAAGATATACTAGACATGTTTTCCAAGTAAGTCCTCTTAAAACCATTTCCATCAGGCGTTCAAACGTAGCTGGAGCATTACAGAGACCAAATGGTAGAACCTGAAACCTGTAGAGACCACGGCCAGTTGAAAAAGCTGTTTTGTCTCGATCATCAGGATGTACTTCTACTTGCCAGTAGCCACTTTTTAAATCTAGAGTCGAAAACCATTTAGCACCTGATAAAGTGTTTAGTGTATCATCTATTCGTGGCAATGGATAACTGTCCTTTTGTGTAACATGGTTTAATCTTCTGTAGTCTACACAAAAACGAGTAGATCCGTCTTTCTTAGTTACTAAGACTACTGGTGAACACCAGGGGCCCGAAGCTTCTTCGATGATATCGGAATTTATCATGTCTTGTATTATGTTTTCAACTTCTTTTTGTCTAGCAAACGGTAATCTGCGTGGGGCTTGACGAATTGGTCTTGCATCTCCAGTATCGATTCTATGTTGAACTAGACTAGTACGCCCTGTAGATTTCTCGGATTCAAAAATGTCGTAGTTTTCATTAATAAATTCATTAGCTTTTTCTACTTCTTCAGTTGTTAAGTGATCAACATTTTTGATCAGTTCTTTCGCCAGGTTAGCGTCAACTTGGTAACTTAAAGCTGTATTATTTTTCAAATACTTTTCGCACTTGATTATTTTTTTTATTGGCGTACAGAGTGCTATTTGTTGTTCTTTCTTCAACTTAAAAGGCTTTTTGGACAAATTAGCAACCCTTACTGGAATTATCTCATCTACATTCACGAGGCATCTGGCTATCAAGATTCCGTCATTAACAAGTTCCTCGCTTTCAACAACGCCGAAATGTAAACCTTCAGGTTTTTGACTCAGTCTCGCCAGGACTATACTTTCAGAATTTTGAGGAATTTCTGTATCTTCACTAACTATAACTCTTACTTGAGGTGTAGACTCTTCAAAATTTAGGACTATTTCTTCATTTTCAATAAACAAAATTTTATTTTGAAGATCTATGATAAATTTGTTTTGCATAATGTCCATTCCAAGAATGCATTCATCTTTAATATCGGCTACAAGAAATATGTGTTTTATCAAGGTGTTGCCAATCTTTATGGTCGCCGTTACTTCTCCATGAATTGGAATAGTTTGACCTGAAGCTGTTTCAAGAACTAAGTTTGTTTTACATGGCTGTAGTTTTCTGTTCAGAAGTTCTTTGCGAACAAAAGATCTTGTTGCACCGGTATCAATAAGAAAAGTGCATTTTTGATTGTCAACGTAGCCCTTAAGTAATAAGTTCTGTTCATTTTTGTTGAAAGTATAACTGCGAATTTGGGGGCTTTTATTAGATTCAGCCGACGCCCGCCCCTTAGTGTCGACTTTTATTCGTTTCCCTGGCTATTGTTTGAATATCTGTGGTCAGTTGTAGGAGATCGACTTCTTACATACCTATCTCTACTAATATTTCTAGTAGGACTATATGATGGGCTTCTGGATGTCGATCTAGGCGACCTTCTGACATCATTATTGTATTCTTCTTTTCTCGCTTGGGATCCACTTCTACAATTGACCTGCAAATGTCCAATTCTTCCGCAGTTAAAACATCTTCTGTTTTGATTTTGAGCTTTTTGTTGATTTTGTTGAAGATTTTGGAGTATGTTCAACATCTGGGACAAAATAGGTTGTTGATTATCTGTGGTAGGGACTTGTTCATCTTCTCGAAATCTTATTTCTTTTAATCTTGGGCGAGATCTTGAAATACTTTTAGCCGCTTCAAACTCCTGGGCTGAAACTAGTGCTCCATTTAGCGTTTTGTGGTGTTGTAATCGGAGAGCCTGTTGCATTTCGATATCATGTAGTCCGTCTATGAATGCCTGTATACCGATTTGTTCAAGAAAATCTTTAGGTGCCTGAGGGTATGCCAAATGTAGTAATCTTTTAATATCAGCTTCAAATTCTTGTAGGCTCTCGTTATGTTTTTGATACCGAACTTTAAGCTGACTTTGAAAAACCTGCTTCAGATGTTGTTGGCCATATCTTGTTTCTAAAGCTTGAACAAGTGAGTCATAACTAGGTGAATCCTGAGGAAGAAATTGAAGGACGGTTGCTGCCTGACCTCGAAGCGACACCACCAAGGAAGCTGCCATTTCTCTTTCAGTCCAGCCATTTGCTTTAGCTGCAGCTTCAAATTGGAAACGATAAGTTTCCCACGCTGTTTGGCCATCAAACGTGGGTGGTTTTAAAATTTTGCTACTTCTAATTATGCCTGGATCAACGATGGAAGAGGAAAGGGCTGTTTGTTCGGATTCGATATTAGTAACTGAAACAATATGAGATAAAGAAGCTTGGGTATTAATTTTGTTTGCTAACTCTACTATTTGTTTTTCTAAACTATATTTCAAATCGTTTTGTTGCTGCTTTAAATCGTTTTGTTGCTGTTCTATTTTATTTTCTAAATGATTTTGTTGTTGGTCTATTTTGTTTTCTAAATAATTTTGTTGTTGTTCTATTTTATTATCTAAACAGTTTTGTTTTTCTTCTAATATATCTATTTTATTAGTAATTCGACTTACCTCTAACTGAAAATGCTCGTGAATTTGGGACAAACTATTCATAATTTCTACCTCTGCTTGTCTACGCCTCTCCTCCTCTTCTTTTCTAAGTTTTTTATCTTCCTCTTTCTCTTCTTGCCTACGTTTCTCTTCATTTTCTTTCTCTTCTTGCCTACGCTTCTCTTCATTTTCTTTCTCTTCTTGCCTACGTTTCTCTTCATTTTCTTTCTCTTCTTGCCTACGTTTCTCTTCATTTTCTTTCATTTTTAAAAACCATGCTGGTGGTCCGGATGTATCCATTTCCTTCTCAACTTTAGATGATCTGGTATTTACCATAAACAATTCTCAATATCTTCTTCAATATCTCTTAAATCCCACCGCTGTCACCAATGTTACAACTTCTTGAAAGTAACTTTATTCAAACTCAAATACAATATAAACTTTAACAAACTGACAACTGTCGACTACTAAATCTGAATTACAACTGAACTATAGAATGTCAAACACATAATGTTTATATAGTTTTCTGACGTTCTAGATGTCACCAGACATTTCTGGGTTATTCCATGACATCCAGAATATTCTCGTACGTGACTACTTCTTCTTTCACGTCGAGGGACTCTTTCTATGTAGGAACAATCTACGGAACTGTCATAACAATATTATTTTAGGTTTAAAGGGGAAAAATAAAATTAATTTTTATACACAGTTGGTGACGCCGGTGGTCGCTTGATGAGAGAATCTCTCACATGAAGCGCACTGACTCAACAATATGGTGATACTAAGTAAACTAAGTCACTAGCTGTGCGGATGAGTCTATTAGATTGTCGAGGGAGGATAGTTAGGAGACTAGGAGGAACTACAGCACGTATAATTTCCCAGAAAAAAAGTTGTGCGCAATTTTCTGAAACCGTGAAAGAAAATCTCATATAGCGACCACTGGTGGGTTAAAAAATGGCTCGGACTATCAAGGAGCTTGGCCACCCCTGATCTAGTACTTTTAAATCTTTTTTTCTTTTCTTCTTCTTAGCCTTAGCCTATCATCCATTTTTGGACACAGGGCCCTTCTAACTTCTTCCGTAGATCTCTATCCTGAGCAACTCACTTCCAATTTGTTCTACCTATTCTCTTTATGTCATCTACCCATCTATTCTGTGGTCTTCCTCTTGGTTCTCTACCTTTGTAAGGTCTCAAATGTTGTATTGTGGTGTTCCAACATTGGTCTTATTGTTTAATCTTTCAATGACCAACCTTTTTTATTACACGGATGACCAACGGGGGTCAAAAATGAGCCCCTGGCAAAAATTACATTTGACAAAAAAATAAAGTTGTTTTAACCTTTAACTACACGCGCTGGCGTACTTTGTACGCCAGATATAAGAATTCTACTGGAAATATATTTAAAAATTTAATTTTTGACCTTGCTTATTTTTCTAACCTATCACTGGAATGTGCTTTACAATTTGGTTTTAGTTTCGTTATAATCGGCGTTCTGGAAAGATCGTAATTTACATTTTATTATTTGTTGTTTCCGGTGGTGGACAATATACCCCAGGATTATATTACTATAAGTCGTAATATAAGTACATATTTTAATTGTTTTTTAGTCATTATGGCAAAAAATATATTTTTCTTTGTAAACAATACTTCTTCTCCTGTAAAAAATCACATTTAAAAAAATTTTTTATTAGTAATTTTATTTATCATGGAATCCATTTATTCCATGATTCCAGTTATAAATCCTAATTGGCTTATAGACCAGAGTAGAAAAATAAAAACGGGAAAAAAATCAATACAGGTATTTGAAGATGCTAAATCGTAGGGAGGATATAGTTAATTAAAAATACATACAGAGGTACTCGTAAATCGACCTCATTTTTTTATAAAAAAATGCCAAAGTCAGAAAATATTGTTTTTTGCCTATAACATTTTTAGTATCATATTTACAGCAAAATTTGTGTTATGAAAGTTGTGTATCACAAAAAAACATTTAATTTGAATTTTTACAAGTTAAAATCCATCAAGAATTAACCGAGATAATTGCAAAAAACCGCGTTTTTTGCACTATTTTGGAAATGTTAATAACTTTTACCAAATAGGTTGTAAGGAACTTATTGTACCTTGATCATGAGGTAATTAAGTGCCTTTATTAGTTTACAAAATCTCAAGAAGATCTGTTTGTTAGTTTACAAGTTATGTTAAATGTTTATCCCAGACATCGAATGTTTAAACAATCATTGTTGCCCAAGGAGTGTTTTCAGAGCTTTTTGGCGAAGTGCAATGACTACTTAAAGACTCAAAGTACTAGGAAAGTTAAAAAAAATAATATATTTGTTTTTTAAATGTTGTTAAACAAGTCGATAAAAAAAATGGTCAGTTTTTCCTTATAAACAAATAGAATATCTTTGCCATTTTTTCTGATAAATAATTATAATTGGTTGTGTCAAAAAGCTGGTAAAAAAATGCACTTTAAAATTAAAAAAAAAACTTTCTAGGACCAATAATAGCCAAGTTATACTTTTTTTTTTGAAAAATCACATCTCTATTATTTATAAATATTAAAAGTTGAAATTTTTACAGCATGGTAAAAAATATCTATATTTTATATGACAATTGATAAGTACGGAATATCTTCTATTTAAAACGAGTAATAACCCTTTAAAATCAAGTTACTCACGCTGACTGAGCTGGGACCGTGTGATATGGAAGAATGTCTGAGTTCAGTTTCTCTAGTCGAGATTTTGCTATAGAAAGTTCAATTTGGAGCGCTTGAAAATTAGAGCTAATATCTCAGCTTCCAGAATACGTACAGCCTTCAATTTTTTTTTAAATTGGGGTAACTCGACGAAAGAATAACAACTAGCTAATTTTCATTGACCGGAAAAATCGGAAAATTCTGGAAAATGGATTTTTTTATTCAACATTCATTTACAACGTTAACACTAATATATTTTGATAAATATTTTCATAAAATATTATAAATTTGTGAATAAATATTAAAATATAATTATAGCATGTATATATTTATTTACGAGTATATAGAGGGTTGTTCATTTTATTCGCCTCAGTGTCTGTACGGAAAACGACTTGATTTAAAAAAATTCTTCATAGAAATATACAAAGCCATTAACACTACAATCTAAAAATAATATGAATTATACAGGGTGCTTCAAAAAAGAGTGGTATGTCAAAGATATATATTTTTATGGAACACCCTACACCTGATGAAATTTTTGAATTGCTCTTAAACAATATGCTAGCTGCTAACTAGACTAAACCTAAGTACAGGGTGTTTTAATTTATTTAAATTTTTAGAAAAATGGAAAATTTTAGAAAAAAATAAATATTTAGGAATCTAAGAATCGGTGACAAATTTTTTCTTGGATCTTCATAATAGACTATTTAGCATATTTAAACAGATGTTTATTGTAACAAAATTTATAATTACTTAATCGTACATTTTTAGATTTAAAAACTAATTGGAAACAAAAACATTCTCAAATTAAAAAAAAATGTATATGTATAGATTATAATTATTGATCTTCGTTAATTCTACACAGTTTGTGTACAGATTTATTAATTTCTTCAACATTATCCCTAATTTTTTTAGACAAATCTTCTTCAACTTCACTTTTGTCATCTATAATAACTGTCAAAAGGTTGTAGCTTTTTTTCGTCAGTATCATCTTTGCAATTTATGCACAGCTCGGTACAATTGATTTATTTTAAGAAATTATGGATAATGTGGAAGAAATTACTGTAGTTATTAATTGCAATGTAAAATATAGATGTCTATTATGATTTTTTGCAAATTTCGACTCTTAATATTTATAAACAATACAGATATGATTTTTCAAAAAAAAAATATACCTTGGGTATTATTGGTCATAGAAAGTTTATTTTTAGTTTTTAATGTGTGTTTTTTTACCACTTTTCTGATACAACTAATTATAATTATTTGTCGTGAAAAATAACAAAGTTATTCTAATTGTTTATAAGGAAAAAACTCACTATTTATTAAACGACTTGTTTAAGAACATTTAAATAATAAATGTATCGTTTTTTTTTTAATTTCTTAGTAGTTTGAGTCTTTAAAAACTCATTTTACTTTGCTAAAAAGCTCTGAAAATACTCCATGGGCAACAATAGATGTTTAAACATTCAATGTTTTGGATAAACAATTAACGTAACTCGTAAACTAACAAAACGATCTTCTTGATACTTTGCACTCTAATAAAGGCACATAATAACCTCATAATTAAGGTGCAATATGTTCCTTAGGGCATATTTAGTAAAAGTTATTAACATTTACAAAATAGTGCAAAAAATGTGGTTTTTTGCAATTATCTCGGTTAACTATTTATCAATTTTAACTAATAAAACTGAAAATTAATCGTTTTTTTATGATACACAACTTTCATAATACAACTTTTGCTGTAAACATGATACAAAAAATGCTACAGGCAAAAAACAATATTTTCTGACTTTAGCCTTTGTTTATAAAAAACTGAGGTTGATTTGCGAGTACCTCTGTATGTATTTTTAATTAACTATGTCCCCCCTACGATTTAGCACCTTCAAATACCTGTATTGATTTTTACCCTGAAATCGCTCATTTTTATTTATCTGCCCTGGCGTATTACTGAAAAGGAACTCCAAGTATTCACTGATGCCGAATAAGGTTTATAACAAACAACTAAGTGCATTTTTTCAAAAAAAATTAAACAAATCCGCTGTTTATAAGTGTATTTTCTTGTGGCGTACAAAGTACGCCAAGCGTGTAGTTATGTTATAACTTGATGCGCGGGTAGTTAAAGGTTAAGAAATCAAATAAATAATGTATTCATAATTTTAAGGTCAGTATTGTATAAATCAAGGTTAATAAACATTAGTAAAACACATTTTTAATTCTAACTGAACAAAAACATGAAAAATCATTTTGAACTTAGAACTAAAGAAATTTGAAAATATATTGCATTTTAATATGTCGCTACAGGTTTATCAAACATTTTTTTAATGTTGGAATGTGTCTTGCAGACAAAATGTTTGCATTTATTTCATTTCGGTGTGAATTTTCTGTCAAATAGTCGGTTGCAAATATATCAGCCACGTTTCTTAAGATTTTCCGTTGGCTCTGCATTTTCAAAATCATCTGAAAATTTTGTTAATAACATATTATAATATATGGCTGTTTGGATGTGTTTATGTATATATACTTTGCTGCAGTCAGGATTGTATAAAGGGTGTAACTATCTTGAGGGCCAAATCTTGAGGAAAAGATTTTTTTTAGTAGTCTTCATATTTATCTATGTACAGGGCAAATGCATTTATACCACTTTGTTAATAAAATTGAAAAAATTTCACATAATATAACATCGTATTTACAATTTAAAACGGTATTTACTTAATATAAAATTGGTACATGGAAGGCCAAGTCTTTGATCCCGAATTCAGAAAATATTTTTTATTCCTGAAATATGGCGATATTACAAAATATGAGGGTATCTAGAATGATTATAAGCTCAGATAAAAAAATAATGAGTTAAAAAATTGAAAATATTTCTGAATTTATTAAAGCAAAACATACATTGGGGTCAAAATTGACCCCTCTTGGTCATCCGAAGGTTGACAGTGTGGCCTGCGAAGCTCCATTTGAGTTTGGTACCTTTTGTTGTAATATCCTTGACTTTTGTTTTTGGTCTTACCCAGTTGTTCTTCTTTTTACCTCACAGTCGCATACTTAACATTACATTTAACTTATAATTATGCATTTTGTAGGTCAACAGGACCTCAATTTTTGACCCTTTGCTTCGTTATCGATCATTCGCTATCTGTACACTAAACAGGACCTCGATTTTTGACTCTTCGCTTCGTTATCGATCATTCGCTATCTGTACACTGTACATGTACAGATACGAAGTGAATACGTTTGATAAAGAAGCGAACGGTCAAAAATCGGGGTCCAGATACGAAGCGAATACCTTTGATAATGAAGCAAAGGGTCAAAAATCGAGGTCCAGAGCCTCGATTTTTGACCCTTCGCTTCGTTATCGAACGTATTTACTCCGTATCTGTTTAGTGTACAGATAGCGAATGATCGATAAGGAAGGGAAGGGTCAAAAACCGAGGTCCTGATTGTTATAAACACATTTGGTCACATTTACCCCCTTTTTGTGTAATATTATTACTAGACTCTCGTTCCAGTCTTAGGGATTTTTATTACTTTTAAATAATTTTGTTTATTTAAAGTACTTACTTGACGAATCATAAATTGATAATGCTCTCGGGGGCCACTAGGTAACTTTCTACACTGTCGTATTAAATATTTGTATAACTCTTTAGGACTGTTATTAGTCGATGTTGAAAATTTTCGAACAATTCCAGCCATAAATGAAAAATTAATTTATGTTATTGTTAAAATGTGAGGTTATGCTCGTTCAGCAAAAGCGAAAATAATAAAAAGTAGAAGAAATAGTGGAAAATTTTGGAAACTCCATTAGCGGACATGAATGTATTTGGAAGGGTCAGAAAATCTTTTAATTATTTATTGCACACATTTAATTTTTGTGAATTCTGTTTTTATTTTCCATAATGAATTTACGATCCTTTGCCTATATTAATCTAACCAAAAATTAGAAAAACGCGTATCGAATTAAATAAAACAAATTCCGATTAAGATTAAAATGAATTTTGCAAATCAAGCGAATTTGAAATTGAACTTGTTGCGCTGCGGCTGTGGGACAATCAACTGAAGGCATAAATACTCAAACTGAGAAATAAAAAAGAAGAATTAATATTTGCGATACGTCAAATTATGAGAGTAAAATTTTCGGAATTTAAAATTAGGTAAATTTTTTATCCAACAATTATGGTTTTTAGAAGATTTATAACGTCTCGTCAGTTGAATTATGTTAGAACCTATTGCAACAAGAATGAGTAAGTAGATTTAACCTAAACTAAATGTTGCATTAATAGCAATTTTTGTAGATCAAAATCGCAGGATAAAGTCCCACAGGATGCCCCAGTCCTGACAATTCCCCAAAATTTCAGTAGGTTAGGGGATAATGGGACTTCGAAGACTATAAACGGGGAAGTTATGGCTAAAGACTGTGAAATTTTTAATGCCATAGGAGCAACAGAAGAGCTATTGAGTTATCTTGGGTAATGTTATTTATTTATTAGTTATCTTGGGTAATGTTATTTATTTATTCACTACTTATATCGATTCTTTAACACCTTGGCTGAGATATTTATAAACTTGACGTTAAGTGCGTTACGAGGCATATATGTCCCGTATACTCCATTTGCCACTGTGCGTTATGAGAAAGTCTACACAGCCAACTGTTAATCTTATGTGAGGTCGATTTGTTTCGTAACGCAGCCAAGGTGTTAAATACTTACCAGCCAAAGTTTTTACCTAAATTGAAAACCATGTCCTTTAATAAACAGTTTAATGTTTATAATCATTTTTATCAGAAAATATCATCATCAGTTAATGCTACAAGCTATAGCCCTTTGCAAGCCCTGGCCGTGCCTAAAAACATACTTCGATCCTTCCCTATCGAGTGTCTGCCTTCTCCATCCACTTAATATTTCTGCACATTGTCCAGATATCTGAGTTTAGGTCACACCACTCTTCTTCTGACTAGCCTCTTTCACATAGCTAACAAATCACTTTCATCCATCAGGATAAAGTGGCCCACCCATAAATAATTGTTTTAATATTTTAGGTCATTTTCACAACCGTGTTGATAAAATTTATCTCTGTGGAGACTTTAATATCAACTACTTAATTCAGAGCAATGAAAAACTTCGATTAGATGATCTTTTTCAATCGTTTGGTTTGTCTCTTAATATCCCAAATATACCAACACGTATTTTCATGAATAACAATAAAGTAACAAAAACAAAAATTGACTACATTGCTACTAATAATATCACTATGAATCATACTTGTCAAGTCAATCAACCCAATATGGGTGACCATCTTGCCATTATTTTTGACATTGTTGTAGGTCGTAATCAGGATAGGATGGAATCTAATATAAAACAGCAGTGTTTTAGGTGTTTAAATGATAATAATTTAGACATCCTAAAACAAGACTTAATGAGGATTGGTTTTTGCGAGGTATACAATGAAAGTAATATTAATAACGCTTTTATCGAATTTATGGATACTTTAAACTTTGCTATTACTTCAAACTGTCCCCTTAAAAGTAAAATAGGTAAGGACGTGCATAAAAGTAAAGGTTGGGTTGATCATGACATATATGCTAGGAGTAAACAATTAAAAAACCTATTTAATGAAGCTAAAAACTCTAATAATAGTAACATCTGGAATGAGTATAAAGCTACCAAGAAGGAATACAATAATCTTATTGCTGAAAAGAAAAGGGAATTCAATTATCTTCAAATTGTAAGTAGTAATAATAAACAAAAAACTATGTGGAGTATAGTAAATAAAACTATAGGGAGAAAGCAAAGTACTAATAAAATTAAACTCAAAATTGAAGACAAACTAATATCAGATGATAAAAATTTAGCTCAATATTTTGCATGCCATTTCAATGACAGAAATAATGCACTAAAAAATAGGCTTGACAATAACCCTCAAAACTGTACTTTATCACATAGGTGGACTATAGACAGTTTTGTTTATTTTCCAGTAACATCTGATGAGGTTCTTGATATTATTTGTGGTCTTAAAAATAAACATTCTTTTGGAAATGATGAATTAAACACAAGAATGATCAAACACATCAAGGATGTTATATCAGAACCGCTGGCATATTTAATTAACCTAGTATACAACACAGGTGAATTTCCTGAAAACCTAAAATTAAGTAAAATTGTTCCAGTATATAAAAAATCCGATCACACTTGTATTGATAATTATAGACCTATTTCTTTGTTAAATGTAATTTCAAAAATTTTTGAACGAGCTTACTACACTAGGATCATACAGTTTTTGGACAAAAATAATGCACTGTGTTCAGAACAGCATGGCTTTCGATCAGGAAGATCAACAGAGGGGGCTACTGAAGTATTTATGGAATCTGTCTATAGGCACCTTGATGATGGTCTTCTTGTAGTGGGTATCTTCTTTGATCTTTCCAGAGCATTCGACAGTCTTAAATTTGAATTTGTCCTTAACAAATTGTATGTCCACGGAATAAGAGGTAACATGTTAAATTTATTGAACTCATATCTTCTGGAGAGGAAATTCTATGTTGAATTAAACAAGGAAAGGTCAGACATCTTCAGTGTAGATGTAGGAGTGCCGCAGGGATCTGTGTTGGGACCACTGCTATTTCTTATTTTTGTCAATGACCTACCCGATCATATTACTCATGACCACATTGTAATGTACGCAGATGACTCATCTGTGATTGTATCAGCACATACATACGTAGAGCTTCAAAATAGAGTGTCAAGGGTTATCAGATTATTCCAAACATGGTGTACACAAAACTTGCTACAACTGAATATTGATAAAACATCGTATATACATTTTAGATGCAAACGAAATATGCCAGTTGTGTCTATTCCTGAAATTGTAAATATTCCAAACATAAAATTTTTAGGTGTATTCTTGGACCAGTTTATGAGTTGGGATGTTCACGTTGAATATGTTAATAAGAAACTAAATTGTTCATTCTATGCTTTAGTACAGTTGAAGAGAACACTCAGTATTAAGACTCTCATTAATGTATATTATTCTTTGGTTTATTGTCACCTTACTTATAATGTTACGTTATGGGGTAATTCCACAAAATCAGACACAGTGTTTATTAAACAGAAGAGAATTATTAGACTTATCTTCAATATTCCTTTTGGGCATACTTGTAAGCAAGTTTTCATTAATAACAATATCTTACCGTTGCCTTCCATATATATCTTGAAATCCATATTGTATATTAAGCATAATTTACATTCATTCAAGAGAAATTCTGATTTACATGCATACTCAACTAGGAATGCCAATCAGTTTGTTACTGTTGGTCACAAACTATCCAAATTTGAGAAGTCCACAGATTATGTGGGGGTCAGGCTATATAATCATCTTCCAAATGAAGTTAGATCTTTGCATCCGGTGAAATTCAAAAGAGTTGTGAAAAGTATACTATGTAAACATGCATTCTACAGTGTAGAAGAATACTTAGCAACTAGATTGCTGTTATGAGTTCTGTCTAATATTAATAATTTTCATATTTATCAATGTACATTATGTTAAATCTAAAATTTAAGTGTATGTATAGGTATTTGATTATGTGTCTGTGACTATATTGTGTTGTATATCTGACGTGTATATCCATCTTTATGATGGCAGCTGTAAAGCTATACCAATAAAGTATTCTATTCTATTCTATTCTTAGGCAATTTATTTTGATGGCTTTTACAATGTCTACATCACCAAAAATTCTATAGAGTTCGAATTTATATCACCTTCTCCACTGACCCTGTTCGTTAACTTCTCCATATAATATGGCCATCGATACATTTCAAAGATCTGTATTAACTCTTCGTCTTTAGTCGTCATTGTCTGTGTTTCTGGGTGTTGATCAGAAGTCCAATGTTTTCGCTGTGTTTTTAATATGTGTGTAAGTTTCAACTGCTTCATTTCAGGTTCCTCCAATAATCACGATATCATCAGCATAATATACCATTATTTGTATGCTACAGGTATATATCATAACCCCTTTATTTTATTCCTGAATTTCTCATAACTTTTTCTAATGCTAGGTTGAACAGGGTGCATGATAGCACATCTCTCTAGCACAGTCTTCTGTTAAATACCCAAATATAATAATTGTGGTCTATCAACAGTATCATAAGCAGCCTTAAAGTCTATGAAGATGTAATGGCAGTATATGTTGTACTCTGTCATTTTTTTGCTAATATTTGTTTGATGGATGATAATTTGAACAATGGTAGATCTGTTTTTCAAAAAGTCTCTTTGCTAACCATTAGGTTGTCAGAATACTGTGCCAGTTGTTCATAAGTATCTGGGACAAAATTTTGTATGCTGTATTAAGAAGTGAACTCCTTCAAAATTTGGAACAGTCAAGCATGTTTCCTTTTTGTGTATAGGCATAATAATTCCAGTACTCCTATCTTCTGGCAAGGCTTGTTCGTACCATATCTGTATTAATAGTTTATGAAAGGCAGTTACAAATGTTTGACCTCCACAATTAAATATTTCTGTGAGTAAATTGACTGCTCCAGGTGACTTGCTTCTGGCTAAAGACTGGATTGATTTTCTTATTTCTTCCAAAGTTGGTAGCTCAGTTTACTCCTGTTCTATAGTTTATTTTTAAACCAAGAGGAGTAAACTAAAAAGACAGATTCACACCCAAGAAAGTCACTAGAAAAATCACCAAATACATCTTCTTTTTTGGTCATGTCAACCTTTGACAGTAATCCATAAATATTATATTATATTATGTCGCTACAGAGTTCTAAAAACAACTGTTTTTATATAAAAGCAGACTAAAAATCTAAAAATTAAAGGAATAATGCAGAAAACACAAAAAATCGCAGATATAACTTAATGAACCTATGAAATGCCAGTAGTGTCAAAATTTCATAAATGTCATTATGTCAAAATTTGATAACAGTGGAGTAAACTTGCCTGAGGTTGGAACAATTACATACAAGCATTATGGTAAATTTGAATCACTCCTCTTGGTTTAAAAACAGACCATAGTTCCATATCATCTCTACCTTCAGGTCCTTCAGCTTTACTTTCTGCATACTTCTATTCTTTAGTTGAAAATAATAATTATTTTCATTTCATTCATTTATTCCATTGAGCCTTGACTTAGTTCACTTGTGGCTTGAAATTTTTTTCTTTTTGTGTTGTTAACTCATTTGTAAAATTTTCTGTGTTCATGTTCTCTATTTAAGTTTTCCATTTCTTCGAACTCTTTATTGATTTGTTGCTCCTTTTTCTGTTTGTGCCTTTGTTTTTCCTTCCTTATCTTTACTCCGTATTCTTCAACAGATAAAATGCCAAATAAAAATGAAGGTGGTAAAGAGTTTTAAAGTATGGTCATGTATTTTTATTGATAAATTATTTTGCAGCTTAGCTCGTGAACATGCTCATGAATCAGAACAGCGATATACAGATAAGTTAAAAAGAGTTCAGACAATAATTATAGATATTAGTACAGCCATCTCCAAATCAACTACCAATAAATCTGTAATCCCTACAGTTTACACCAAAGAATTAGAGGACTGGATACAAGAATATTCTAAACAATTACCTCCCCCTGAGCAGTATATAATTCCAGTAAGTATGTTTGGTAAATTTCCAAAATTTGTAAATATATCTGTAAAGAAATGAGAGTTTATTGGTTACACTTTTTATTTAACGTATTCAACACAATTAACAACTGAAATGGAACACAGACAACCTTTCTGCTTTGAAGTTGGGACTGTAATGAATAATGAATATTGTGTCTCGCAGGACACATTCGCGTGCTCTAGGCGGCGGTTAGACCCAAAACAGGTTTTGAATGAACTGGTATGCTTACATTTGAGTATAGCCATAAAAACGAATATTTGTACAAACAAAAAATAAATGGAAAACTAAACAATATCTCTAGTACGAAGAAAGAGACTCACTTTGTCTCAGATCAATTGGTTTTCACTAGCTCAGTTCGCTATAGCTTAACCAGGGAGTATATTAGCAAGACTAACTGCTGTTCCTCGTTCGCTTAATTTTATATCTGTTCAGGAGGCCACCTCTCTGTCTTCGCTGCTTCGGAGTGGGAAGTAGATCGAACATGCATTGTCTTCCATCGAAGAATCGAACCATGTGCGCCGTCGGTATGCACAGATCATTACAGGATAGAAGAGAGTGGTGGATGATAATATTTAGCTGGAATAGAATAGAAAAAAGCTTTATTGTCAGGATTTACAAGTTACAAATATAAATTGTCAATAGAGAGAATGTCTAGCTAAGGGCCTACAAGCCAGTAGTAGGCTAATTGATAATCTAATATTATTGTATGTTAGGTTTATGAATGAAGACTTATTATTATACCCTATTCCACGGACATACAACTGTGTTGAATTATCTCGACAACGAATATTTTATTGGGCAAAATATGAAGAACGAAAGTAAATTGCAAATTATATTGTTGTTTATGTTAATAATTATTAGAGCCATTTACTTTTGTACTACTTATGTTGCCCACTAAAATATTCGTTGTCGCGATAATCCAAAACAGTCGTATATTCGTGGAATCAACCATATAATCTCTACTGTATGTTTTAGGGTGGAGGGGTAGCAAGTGCCTCATTACACGTAGCCAGAGCTATTTGCAGGAAAACCGAACGAGTAATTGTGCCATTAGTACGGAAAGGTAGTCTAGACAAAGAAGCTCTCATTTACCTCAACCGACTGTCTGACTTCCTGTTTACGGCCTCTAGAATAGCGGCTAAACATGACCAACGAGCTGAGAGCATTTACATACCGAAACAAGACGAGAAAATCCAAGCACAGTAATTAGTATATATTTTTTATAATAAGATCGGCTGCCCGCTGTGTTCGTTTTGACAGCTTGATGTTAAAATACAATTTTATAATAAATTTTATATGTAATTATCGAATATTTATTAGGCAGAAATGGAATGATAGTTTGACATAAAGATCTTTTTACTGTTTATGGCAAAAATGTGTTCTTTGTGGCATCTCAATATGAATTAAAATTAAATTTGTTGTCGATATTGAATGAAAAATATGTATTACTCAATCGCTATATCAGGATAGTATCATGAATTTTTTCTAATATTCATCGTAAGTTAGTGGGTATTTCAATTCTATTTCAATGCTGTTCACTTCAACTTCAACCCCAGATCCAGGAGGAGAAACTTGCAAAAGTAGTTAGACTGCGGCTCTACCGACCCGTGAATTGAGACCGTGAACTAAGAAAATACGAACTATAAAACGAAGAGGAAAGTGATAATGGAGAAGAAGAGTTTGCACCTGTGGGACAAGTGACACAAGCGGGCTTATGTCACGTGAATGAACTAGAATACCTAGAGGATCAGTTATTCGCTAAAAAACGTTACAGGAAAATATATTTATCTGAAACGGCTAACAAGAGAAACAATAGAGATGGTAGTTGATGCGGCGTTGCCTAATCGATTATTATTTTAGAGCTTGGTTATGGTTATGGCCGTAACCAGACATCTCGTAACGCGACAATTCGTAACCGGACAAGTGGTAACGGACAACTCGTAATAGCGGCACTTCGTAACGGCGACAGTTCGTAACTATACAAATTCGTAACGTCAAAATTGAATTATTCTGTTTATTTTTGTCAACATGGATGGAAACTACATAACCGTTATTACAGTTATAATTGAAATTATGTTTATCAATTTAACGAATCGGTACTGGCTTAAACATGTTCATGTTCAACACATTTTATATTTCGTGTTTCAGAATTTATTAAAAGTCTTTAAACACAAACAAATTTTTAAGTACATACCTACAAACTTTTAACAATGTTTTTAAAAGTGTATCCCTCTTATTGTTCCTGAAATTTGCATATTTGCGGTGTGCAAGTACTCGGAAGGCATACGCGAAACGATCGTGCGCGAATAGCGGAGAAATATTGCAACTTTCTTAAATAATTCATATTGTCAATTGAAATTGTCAAATTGACATACATTTCATACCTATTGTCATTTAAGAAGAAAAATTATATATTGCTTCACAATATTGATATGATATGCAATTATTATACAAAGGTAAATTTAATTAATTGTATTTTGTTTGCAGTACTGCATTTTAATAACTAATTTTATTTACTACATACAATTGTTTACGTTTTAATAACATAACCTAAATCTTATTTTTTCTTCTTATTATTTTTTTTGGACTATGGCCTTGACAATTATCCAGTAACCAGGACCATATGATTGGCCAATATAATTAAAAGTGCGAATAAAAGTACAGAGCGAAGAAACCAGGTGTCGCTTTTCCGCATAGGCGTAACCAGGGGGGGGGTTTTGGGGGTTGTAACCCCCCCCCATTGGGATGTACTTTGAGCTCTATACGCTTAACACCATAGCCCTCAGAGACCTTCCAGTAGTTGTAACCCCCCCCTTTCAGGTAGTTGTAACCCCCCCTTAGGATCATCCTGGTTACGCCTATGCTTTTCCGAACTTGCACGGACCCAATATCTAGACAAAGGAATAATGAAATAATTCGTTAAGCCGCCAATCCGTCTTTAGACACAGTACCGGCGCTAGGGTATAAGGTGCCCGCCTGCAAAACTAGTATAGGCTCTCTTCTTCTTCTTCTTTTTTTTTAGAAGAAGAAGAAGAAGAACTAGTATAGGCGCCCTTCGATTTTCTTTAATTAGTATTTCTTATAACACCGTCAGAAAAAAGGCTCATTTTGGCGCCTCCCAAACAGGGGCGCCCGCCTGCAATGCATCCCTTGCAGGCCCGTTATCGCCGGCCCTGTTAGACACTCCCAAATTTCTAAGTAAACATTTTGTAAAGGAAAGATTATACAGTCGCTTATTAGAATACCTCTTATAGGAATATCCTGCTTTAAGGAATAGAAATTTGAGGCCCCGAAACGTCTAGCCACAAATGATTGGTTATTAGAATATCCCGGTTATATGAATACTTTTGTTTAGCACGAAGGCTATTCCAATAAGCAGGTTCGACTGTAATTACCTTATTAAATGCCTTAAAAATATGAAATGCCTTAAAAATGTTTATCCTGATAATGATTCGTTGAATTGATAAACATAATTTCATTTATAACTGTAATAACAGTTAGTTTCCACGTTAACAAAAATAAACAGAATAGTTCAATTTGTACGTTACGAATTTGTATGGTTACCAACTGTCGCTGTTACGAATTGTCCGTTACCAATTGTTCGGTTACGAACTGTCGTGGAACCGGTTATGGCGGTTATAAAGGGTGTCCCCGAAAATAGTGCGTTCCTTAAAGGTATAGGTAGAAGGCTTATAACATTTTTTTCTAAATGCAACCGTTTGGCTAAAAAACCAAAATACATTTTGGTATGCAAATTGAAATCTGACAACTATGTATACAAAAATCTAAACATAGACAATCACAATTCAAAAATAGTTGCAGCATTTTAGCCATAAGTATTTACATTAAACTTTCATAAAAATGAATACATACTTGCTTCTCGATTTACTGGATAGAATGACCTGGAAGGTTTCAGCTATTTGTGTAGAGTTATACATTCCATCAAATCCACGGATAAACGGGAGAGGCTGTATTTCCCAAAGAAATTGTTAACTTGAGATGCCATAAAGTTTGTGCAACTATCATTTAACCCTCAACTGGAGAGACCTCGTTTTAGCACACGAACAGAGACATGCCGTTTGACAGACTACCGTTTTTTAAGAAGATAATAACCACGTATACCAATTTTTTAAATTCATTTATGAATATAGTGCTGTATACGTATGTTGATTATAAGATACAATAAATAAATTTAAAGTATATTTAAAACTGGAAACATTATTGACAGTAACTCATATAAGCGCTTTCAAAAAAAAAAACATTTCTAATTCGGTTTCTCTGCGGATTCATATTCAAAAATGTCCCTTTTAAACAAACCTGAAGGGTGCCGGACGGAATTTTTGGGCAGAAATTGTTTAAAAAAATTTTTCAAACAAATACATAAGATCACCTTTTATTGCTCAAAAAAATATATTTTTAGGTTTTTTGGGCCATTCTAAACAAGAAAGGTATCTTGTGATTTTTCTCAAAAATTGACAGTTTTCGAGTTATAGGCGATTTAAAATCTAAAAAATGCGCATATTTAAATTAGTATTTTTAAGGGTGCCAATAACTTGGATTAAAGTTTAAACATTCCTTTTCAAGATTCCGAAGAGTGATCGGGTCTAACTTCAATTTAGACCGTAGTTTTTAATTGTTAATTATGCATGTCCATCCGATTTTTTGGTCGGTGCGGCGCGCTCTATTTCAAAAATCTCCTATTTTCCTCCGAAAAATATTTTTTCTAGATTCTTTGGGACATTCTAAATAAAATAAGTTTCTTGACATTTTTCTGAAAAGTTACTTTTTTTGTCATTTTTCGGATTTTAAATCGCTTATAACTTTAAAACTATTAACTTTTGAGAAAAATGTCAAGAAACTTATTGTCCCAAAGAATCTAGAAAAAATATTTTGGATACGCATAATTACCAATTAAAAAACTACGGTCTAAATTGAAGTTAGACCCGATCACTCTTCGGAATCTTGAAAAGGAATGTTTAAACTTTAATCCAAGTTATTGGCACCCTTAAAAATACTAATTTAAATATGAGTTTTTAAGCCTCGAAAATGCGTATTTTCCATGGACCTATAAATAAAGATCTTTTTTTATAGGTCCATGGTATTTTCGCATTTTCTAGATTTTTAATCGCCTATAACTCGAAAACTGTAAATTTTTGAGAAAAATCACAAGATACCTTTCTTGTTTAGAATGACCCAAAAAACCTAAAAATATAATTTTTGGAGCAATAAAAGGTGATCTTATGTATTTGTTTAAAAAAATTGTTTAAACAATTTCTGCTCAAAAATTCCGTCCAGCACCCTTAAGATTTGTTTAAATGGGACATTTTTCAATATGAATCCGCAGAGAAACCGAATTAGAAATGTTTTTCAGACGGGAGCGGTCTCACCACATGGACTATACAGAAAAAAAGGAAATATGTACTTCAAATATGTATTTTTAGGCGATAACAGACTGGTAAAAACTACATCTTTACAATAACTTTGCAAGGAGTGAATATTTCTTCCTTCCAAATTAGGCGACTGCTAAACAACCAATAATATTAGGTATATAATGAAGCGTGTTACCGGTAGGTGGAGCTGTTCGCAATAATATTTAGAATGTGTTTATGCTACAGCCTGTCAGACGGCACGTCTCTGGTTAAGGGTTAATGTCAAAATTCCTCATTAGATGTATGATTATCCGAATCTCCGGAATTTTTAGGTAAAATAGCTCAAATTAATTCGGCCATTTATATTTTAGCGACGAAGAAATCAAATATCAAAACAGTATATTGATCGAAAATCATTGAAAGTATTGGTTGTGTATTTTATACAAGGAACGCGCAGTATTTTTTGTTCTGCATTAAATTAAACTGAGAGCACAAAACGAGAAATACTATTTACATACTTGTTTTGATTTTTAAGATGTTAGTTTATGTAATCTTGTTAGAGTTGATTATATATAATTATACAATTTTCCTGCAATATTTGTTTTTTTATCATCATCAATCTGATACAAGCGGCATACCTTAGCATTGGGAAAGCAGAAAAAGAAAAGAGAGAGCACTGGTTTGAGGATGATTACAAAAGAATCCTAACACAGACGAACAACGCAAAAATAGAAAATATTTGTGGGCAATACGAAAAAAAGTAAAGAGCATTATAAAACTAAAAGGAGAGAAGCTAAATCATTATGCGAACAAAAGAAGAGAAAATTAGTTAAAAAAAACAACTAGAAATAATAGAAGATAACTACGTCCAAAAAGAAGTTAACATTTTTATTTATTTAATTTTTAATAAAAAAGACATGAGTGACACAAAATAAAAGCACAGTGTTTTGCAGAACAATGGTATGTTACTAGGAGATAAGACACAAAAATTAAAGGCCAAACAGAAATATAACAAATAACCAAAGAAGCAGAAAAGCAACAAGCAAGTTAAAATGTGGGAAAAAGTTGAATGCCAGCAGATATATTAAAAGTAGAAAAAGATACATGGCAGGGTCAATCCATGCCAAGTTGTTCAATATAAATTAAGTTGGTTGCTTGACTATTTTTTATTTTTCTACCTTTTAAACTTCAGTCTATAGAGGCTACAGAAATCCATTTTCTTAGAAAACATGGCTTCGCTCTTTAGCCAATATTTTCACTGAGGTTTGTCCTAGAACAATAAATCAAAAACCAAACTTTCGAAAAAAGTATGCTCTAAAAACGGCCTATATCATTATTTAATTTCAAACTACCCTTAAGGCCTTAAATTAACCTCAAAATTTGAAAAGGTAAACTGATAAAATTCCATTTTCAGCATTTTTTTAACAGCGTAAGGCAAGCCGATAATGGTTTGTAATTTTTTTCTGCAAGACATACGTACACCTGGTTCCAAAAAAAACTGATACGACTCTTGAAGCGTATTTTGTAGAAAATTGAGCAGTGTATTTTGAAGGATAAATACTTAATATTTACATACTGTCAATGTCACTGCCAAATCTTAAAATTTGTCAGATAGCTTATTCTGTTCCACGGTTATTATTATTATTAATCTTTATTATTAATACTTTCTCCGCAACTGAGGGTATCTTATCAACTGTATTGTTTTTAAACAATAGATGATAAAATAAAAATATTGACAGTTCAAAAATGTGAACATTATTGCATTGTGTGTGGCCTAAGTTTGGGCTGAAAACTGAAATGTATTACATTTTTACAAAATATCATGATTAAATAAATAAATATTTTACAAAATACATTTGGAATATGTTTAATTACGTAGACCAATTTTAACAGTTGTTTTTAATACAGATTTCAATCCTCTACAAATAGTTTCTAATGTCTTTTGATGTCAAATAATTAGGGAAGCTGGAATTCAACAGTTTAGAATTTTACATTGGGTTAATGCAAAATTGTGACGCATGTCAAAATTCTCAATGTATTTTAATTGTATTCATTTTTTTCGAATTCTGAGAAAAGTAATAAATATTTTTGAAAAATTTAAACTCAGAATGAAAGACTACATTATTACCGAGGGCTGAAAGTCCCTGAAAACTTCTATAATATTTATTTTAATAAGTTACAGGGCTGAATTGAATATTAATTTGTTTTGTTGTATAATCCACGTTTACAATAATTATGTGATCTGTTCGATGTAAAAACTATCATTTATATACTCTTTATAAAATACAGGAATTCAAAATAATATAAACATTTAGACCTTAATAATTAGTACAATTTATGAATTAACATAATATGTAATCAGTTGTTTGTTGTTTGTTTATTTTATTATTTGTCTGTCATAATAAATATAATGTCAGATCAATCAAATACACTGCTCAACATGATCAAATCTTACTAAGAGTCGTATCAGTTTTTTTAGGAACCGGCTGTACATACTTTAAATAAAAAAAGTTTGAGCTTTAAGACTTGAGTAAATTTTTTCAAAAAAAATCTCAAAAATGTAATTTTTTGAAAAATCTCAAAGTTATATCTCTGATGCCCTTATATCTCTGATGTACACGGATGAAAAAATTTGAAATTTGGCTGAATGTTAGCCCGTAGCAAGTAGAATAAGGTGTAAAAATTTGGAGTTACAGACTTACCTCATATAGGAGTTACAGGCCTGAAAAAATGGTCAAAAATCAAAATGGTCAAAATTTGAGCGTTTGCGCCTTGCGGGCAGGGTAATTATAATTCAAATAAACTGTCTAATGAAATAAAAAATAATCTATTTTCACCAGATTTCACAATGAACATAAATTTATACAGGGTGGGCCAAAGAAAAGAGTCCACCTCTATATTTGGCAATAGTTATCTATTAGATTTTAAGGAAATGCCGTAATAAGTCCATTTTTATTTTTATTATATTGCAACTGTTTGGGATACATTTCATACTACGTGACGTCATCCATCAGAGCGTGATCAACATTTTTATTTTAGAAATTCCCAAAAAAGTATATGAATTTCGTACTTTTACACTAGGATAGCCCCTTAATTCAAATAAAAAATCAAACACTTTGTGTGAGACGGTGAAACATAAATTTCACTAGACGCATTTACAAGAGTAACGCAGTAAATACGTAGGATGTTGGATGATCAAATCCACAAAATTTGCTATGGATATAGTAATAGCAGTAAAAGGCATACGAGAAATAATGATGCCCCCCTTTTCTCTATGTTAAGTGTGCTGCTCATCATTCGGCTCAAAAGGGGTTGACAAAAGAAAAAGAACAACTACAGTAAAAAGCTTATGAGAAAAAATAATGGTGCTCCCTTTCCCCTATGTTAAATGTGCTGCTAATCATTCTGACTCTAAAGGTATTGTTGACAATATATCATGTATTAAGAGACTATAACACATATTAAGAAAGCTAATAAAAGAAAAAGAACATACTGAATACTATAGTTAAATTATCTCTTGTTATTGCCCACATCACCCTGTACAATACTCAATATTTTCCCTGCATGATTTAATATTATTAGTCAACATTCGCAGTTATACAATTTATCGGAATAAACAACTGCAATCCAGAAACAAAATATAATAAATTTATATAGAAAATATTTATTGGAACAGAAAATAAATAAAACATACATTATGTGTATGAAATAATGAAATTATTACATTACAAAGAAAAAATTTACAAATGTTCATCCCCCAATACCATCTCTTTATATGCCATAACTTCCAGAAGGGCTCCGCCTTTGCTTTCTGACTTAACCATCGAGTCTATATCCTTGAAATGACCTGGATCTACTACAAAAACTATTGTGATCTCATCATCTTGCCTGTCTTCACTTTCAATCTCTGCACTTTCTATTTTTGTTAGCTTTTCTTTAATCTTCTTAGCAGCTTTACCTATAAATACATACAAATGAGTCAGTATAAGCTTGTATAAGTAATGAGTATAACTATTCTTGTATAAGTTGTTTATGAGGATAATTACGTTGCAACTAACAAATCGTCGTCGTCGCGGCAAAAGTCACTAAGTCCAAAATAACAGATCTAAGAAAACGAACATTTAGTGACTACTAACTAACAACAAAATGGTAATTTTGGACTTATGCATACATATTCAGTGATTTAGGTCACCATTTCTAAGTGCTTTCTAGGACATCGTTATTTCTGCCAGACTATGAAAATTGATATTGCGAATTCATCAGGAAGTTTAACTCAATTTTGACAAAACTGGACTTAGTGAGTTTTGCCGTGACGACGACGAAATAAAGTAGATAGTTATCAGCCTCGAAAACAGACAGGATTTAGAAAAGGTTATAGCACCCTAGATCATATACAAGTAATAACACTGATCGAAAAATCAAATGTATACAATATAATACTCTAGATATCTATTGTAGATAACGAGAAGGCATTTGACTCCATAGACATTTGAGCAATCCTTAATGCCTTAGCAACAATAGAGTTGATACAAAATATACAAAAATCATTAAGTAGGATATACAGTAATGAGCACGCTAATAACCAGCAAAATAACTCAAAAGATGGAAAACATAATACATTGCGAAACAAAAAGAGATGAAACTAGTGGAGGTGGAAATTATCGTTATAAACGTAAAAATTAACATTACATTACCTAGTTTCCTACCTTTAGACGTATCAGAGGAGTATGACAACTGTCACTGCGACAGTGGAATTTTACAAAATACTTTTGTCACAATGTCTAAACGTGGGAAACTATGTAATGTATACGTTTATAACGATAATTTCCATCTCCACTAGTTTCATCTCTTTTTGTGTAGCAATATATTATGTTTTCCATCTTTTGCTTTATTTTGCTGGTTATAAGCGTGCTCATCACTTTAGACCCAATGCAACAGAGCAAGTAAAAACAGAAAAGATAAAACTACTGAGAGGGGATTCTATCTCACTCAAACTATTTACTTTAGCTCTAGAAGATATGTTTCGAATTTCAGAATGGGCAAATAAAGGAGTGACAATAGATGGTACCATCTGAGATTTGCCAATGATGTTCCGTTACTAGCAAAAGACAGAAGAATTGCAGGAAACTATTACACCTAAATACAAAACCAAAAGAACTATGATTAAAAATAATCTAGCAAAAACTAAACATCTAACCAACGAATCTGTAGGAATAACGTAGGATATAAGTTTGGACAATAATAATATAGAAAAGGTTGAGTTGTATGTATACTTAGAACAAAAATCGAACTGTCAAAGCTTAACGGAAAGGATGAGCATGGGCAGCAATTGGCCAATTATAAACAGTATTTAACACATTGGCTGCCTGCGTTTAGAGATATTTAAAAGTTTACGTTGAGTGCGTTATGAGTAGAGACTGGAAAATATGCACTAAAAAATGTCTAAAATATGCATGCAATATGCATTTTAAAACAAGCTGAATATGCACAATTAACATGCAAATATGCATTTATATATGCACTTATTTTTATATGAATAATTTTATGGTTTACGTTAAATACATAAATAAATAAAAAATAATAAAAATAAATAAATAGGTTTGAATTTAAACCAAATTGTATTATTATTTCTTAATATATTTTTTTAACTTCAGGTTTTGTGACAAATAAAACGGCAAAATATTTTATTTTGACCACAAGATAAATAAGAGTACAATAAAATAAATGTACATATTTTTATTGTTACAATATTGATTCATATTTTCTAAACTAATATTATAAAAAGAGTACAATAAAACAAATTTACATATTTTTATTGTTACAATAAATAATCATATATTGATTCATATTTTCTAAACTAATATTATGTCTTCTATCTGTTAATATTTGTTTATAGGCAGAAAAAGATCTCTCAACGTCACAAGATGTAATTGGGGCATATTTAAACTTTGCTATTAGAGACGGATCCATATTAATATTTTCATCGAAGTTTCCAAAATTGATTATATTATTTATTGAACGCAATAAAGTGAAACCCTCATTTTTGTTTAAAACGTCATCAAGTTTATCTTTAATTTTTACTCCAATTTCCCCATTCAGATTTGTTATTTTCTGTTTAACCGAATCAACAATAGACATACTATTGTGAAGACATAAATTTTGAGCCTCTAATTTTGTAATTGAACTTTCAATGATATCGAAATTCGATTTTATATACAACAATTGATTTTTAATAGACTTTTCTTTAAAAATATTTTGACAGTTATCAATAGCGGTACAAGTCGGATCAAAACTTGAAATAACGCTTTTGATGTCGTCGTAGTGTTCAGATAAAAATATAGCACTTTTAAGCCAAGTTCCCCATCTGGTTAATACTGGTTCTGGTGGTAAAGGAATATCGGGAAGCATCTCCCTATATACCTGTACACGTAGTGGTGCTTTCAGAAATACTTTTTTTACATTATTTATTAAGGTGTTTACATTGGGAAATTCAATTCTAACTTTCTCTGCAACTCTGTTTAGGCCGTGCGCCAAACATGTACAGTGAATTAAATTAGGGAAAAAGATTTTAAGATTGGATGCAGCTTTCATCATATATGAGGCGGCATCACTAAGCATTAATAATATTTTTTCAAATGGTACTTGATCAGGTAAAAAAAAATTTGTTAGGGATTCGTTAACAAATCTAGCTATTGTAGCATAGTTTGTTTTTTCCAAACATTTTACACTAATTAAGTATGAGTTTTTAAAATCGCCAGAGTCGTTAAGAACTCCAACAATTAGATTCGCAATTTGTCGACCCTTTGTATCCGTTGTTTCGTCGACGGAAATCCAAAGATAATCGGCTTTTAACTGATTTTTAATACTCGTCATCACATCTTTGTAACATGCACTGACATATTTTTTCCGAAGAGTTGAAGAACTTGGTATTTGAGCTGGTTTATCTTTAATCTTGCAATAAGTTTTTAAAAAGTTTTGACACGATTTATGTTCTAACTTGTGCAGAGGGATATTGCAGTTCAAAAAAAAATGGCATAAATCCTTTGCAAAGGTTTCTTGCCCAACTGACGTATTCTGAATCTGCAAACTGTTCTGTAGAATCTGCTGGCGAGGTTTATTATCATTTTTTGATAGCTTAGTTTGGTGAAGTGAAGTTTTTATGTGTTGAACTACTTGGAATTTCTTTTGACATGGAATCTGGAATATAATGATAATGATGTTTTAGATGTTTTCGTAAATAGATACCTACATTAAAATGATCAAACTTTTTAAACCTCCCCCAATTTTTTTTTATTTCTCAAAGTGAAATTGAAATCGTCAAACAATAAAGTACAGTCAGTGTACCGTAGTATACAGGGTGGGCCACTCTCAACACCTCGCTCTGTATAAGCCAAACCGTTGCGAACTTTAAAAAACAGTTTTTGAAGAAATGGGACGGTTTGTCATTTTAGAATAGACAGACACATAGATGTGCAAAGAAGTTTGATAAGTTTAAAAATCTATTGAAGTGGAGAACTTACCTTTTTATCACAAATGGTGCAAAACATACTTTCACTGTCGATAACTTTTAGATGATTGTTACTTCCAATCCAACTTCTGAGAAGACTTGATTTTTCCCTTGCTACTTTAGGCATTTTCACAATAATAATAAAATGATTTTTTTACACAGTATAGTCAATAACTTGCAATCACAAAAGTTGAATAATCGGCGATTGATTTAAGACTAACCATTCATAAAATAAAATAATCTATCCTACCCTTAAAACAGTGTTGCCAACTCGACCAATATAGTATTTGCCAAACCTCACAAGAATGATGGAATGATCAGTTCAACAGTAGGTATTCCATTATCAACTAATAAAAAATCCCTATAGCAAGCATAACCCAGTACAGATAAATTATTTGTTTTAAAAAATGCTGAAACATGATCCTGTAGTTAATAGTAATCTCATGGTCCACAGACATAAGTACTAATATAAACATTATTGAAGGCGAAGGGATTTGCTGATGTAGGTGTGTATGTGTGAATGGTTAAACATTTTTTGTTAGGAATCAGATTTGACTCACTGATATCAGTTTCAAGTTCCTGTGAGAGAGTTCCTAAGTTGTTTTAGTAATTGTAAGGCCAACATAAAAATTTGTTCTGAATTAGAAGATTTTCGATTTTTACTAAATAATTTTTATATTATTTAATATGCTAGAAAATATGCTATATGCTAAACAAGAAATAAATAAGCTAAACAACACAAAAATATGCCAAATCTAGCATAAAATAAGCTAAATTGGCAACGCTGCCTTAAAATTTCGTTTTGGTTGGTTTTCCCAGAATAATTCATAGTTGGCCGACACCAGCAGAAAGTACAGGTAATATTTGTAATGTTATTCAAAATATAATCGGTATTTACTTAGGTAATTTGTAAATTCTGAGAAGTCTATAAATCTTAAATATCCGGATAATGATACCTGCAGCTATAAATAACGCCCATTATGTTTATGGGTACAACAACAAAGGAGCTTAACAGCAAAATATTTACTTTCACATTTTATTTTAATGGATGTTGATGTTACTAATATATACCTTATTTTTAAATGGGGTAGAGTAAATTCCCATCAAAATATGCATTTATATGCTCTTAAATCTCCAAATATGCAAGGCATATGCATTTATGAAAAACATGAGAAATATGCAGCATATATATGCATATGCATTTTGCATATAATCCAGTCTTTAGTTATGAGAAATATATGTCCTGTATTGTGTCCCCATTTGCCACTGTGCGTTATGAGAAAGTCGACGCAGCCAATCGTTAATCTAATACGAGGTCTATTTGTCTCGTAACGCACCCAAGGTGTTAAATCGAACACCAAATTCTTCGATCTATACATATTGCTAGTTCTGACATATGGAACTGAAACATGGGCTTTTAACAACAACATAGTCTACAAATTTCAAGTGACTCCAAGTGCCATAGAATGGAGAATGTTCAACATTAAGCTCAGCAATAGTAAATCCAATGAAGAAATAAGAAGATCAAAAGTAACAGATGTAATCCAAAAGATAACCATGTTAAATTGGAAGTGGACAGGACCCATAGAAAGAATGGGAGACTACTGTTGGATAGAGCAAATTCTTGAATGGTGACCAAAAGCAAGTAAGAGAAGTAGAGGCAGACCTCAAACCAGATGGACTGAATGACTGGCCATGAAACGATGCAAAAACAAGGAACAGAAATGGATGGAATAGCTGCTGATGATGATGATATCAATGACGGTTTAAAAGGCATCATGGGGCCCTAGGCGGCCATAAGAAGTAGGCCTCTTTATATCAACCATTTACTTAAAACAAATTTACAGATATTTATGTTGTTTTGGGAAGTAGTTACTCCAAAAATAAATTACGACAATGTAAAACAGATCATTTTTCTTTTTTTTTACATTTCGCAACAACTTCTCATTAATATTCCATAGCTAATATGCCAAAGAAAAAAAGGGATATTGTGTCGATATGTGATTTTGCCCTGGGTATGAGTACCACCCCTTCGGGGGTGAAACAACATACATTCAAAATAATGGATAACTGATTAATTTTAGGTAACTTTTGTTCTATGGGCCATTCCACGAACATACGCCTGTTTTGGATTACTTCGACAACGAATATTTTACTGTGCAACATAAGAAGTACGAAAGTAAATGGCGCTAATAATTATTCCAATAAACACCAAGGTAATTTGCAATTTACTTTCGTTCTTCTTATTTTGCACAGTAAAATATTCGTTGTCGAAGTAATCCAAAACAGGCGTATGTTCGTGGAATAGGGTTTATCGAGTTTTTTCACTAAATCAATACTTTTTGAGTTATATTCGAGTGAATATGTTCATTATTCAACAAAAAAACACCTTTTTAGACGGTTTTTCGTAAATAACTCCAAAATTAAGTATTTTATCGAAAAAATATTAAAAAATATATTAAAAAAAGTAAGTATGAAGTATGTAGACCCAGTATAAGCAGAATTGGAGCTAATGAAAAGTAGATTCTTATTCGACAAATTACAAATCAATTATTTCAACGTAAATTACCAAAAAATGAAGCACTTTTCAGTGAAAAATCATCACAACTTTTTTAAAGTGTTTAAAAAGTTTTATTTTTGTTTTTGTTAAACATATTTCAAGTATCAAAATTAAGCAAGTAAAGCTTAAAATAATGTTGATTCCTTCTTTGGCACAAAAATCTTAAAAATTTATGAAAATTTTGAAAAAACTTATAAGTATATTATTTATTGTTCCTCCGCTATAACTTTTCCCATGCGTCACGATTCATTTTCAAACAAATTAAGTCAAAACATAAAGTGAAACGTACGTCGATGTGTATAGCATATAGTATACAGTATGCACAATGTATATACACATCGACGTACGTTTCACTTTATGTTTTGACTTAATTTGTTTGAAAATGAATCGTGACGCATGGGAAAAGTTATAGCGGACGGACTATATAATATGATCTGTAAGTTTCACCGGTTCACAGTGCTTATATTTCAAAACATTGGGATATAAAGTAAAACAAATCTTTTGAAATTTTGAAAAAAAAATGTCTTTTTTCAAAATAACTTAAAAATTATTAGTGGTACCAAAAGAGTAAAAAATATAGGTTTTGATTTTCTGAATACTTCAGATCTTTGCTTTTTTGGAAGATAAAAATTGGTTAAGATATGATTGTTCAAAATTTGCATACCATGGGTAGGGAATTTTTCATTTATTAAAAATTAATAAATGCAAATAGTTTCTATCCTTGTGGGATCGGTACTCGGATACAATTAGCGCCTCTTTGCAAAAACAATGACGACTTTGCTAAGTAACAAGACATTTACTCAACACACACACTACCCACTACACTAGGTACCTGATTGGAAAAATTCAGTGTACCATGCCAATGGCCATTATAGTTGTCGTGGCATTAAGCCAAATAAAAAAAATTGCATACATCGTGATTAGTGACTTGTTCAAGCCCTTTCTACTACAGCCCTTTTATAAATAAGCACTTTATACGGATAAAACTTACAGAGCATATAAACAATACAAAGTAAATTAGCTTGTGAAGCGGTAAGGATTAATTTCATTTGGGATGTTAATTAGGGGGTTATTTTCACCAGTTTTTTTACCCAAAAAATGGGATCAACTTTATTCTGAGCGTATCTTGCTTACTTTTTATGATAGAAATTTTTTTAAAAAACAAGAATAATGCTTTTTTAAAACATTTAAACAAGTTATGATGAGTTTTCCATGAAAAGCGCTTCATTTTTTGATTATTTCACGTTGAAATATTCGATTTGAAATTTGACGAATAAGAACCTACTTTTCATTAGCTACAACTCTGCTTCTACCGGGTCTACAGACTGCACACATACACCATTTTTTACGAAGTTATTTGCGAAAAACCGTCTAAAAACGTGTTATTTTTTGTTGAAAAATGAAGATATTCACTTGCAAATAACTCGAAATGTATTGACGGTATATTTTTTCACCCCCGAGAAGGGGTGGACTCAACCGCAGAGCAAAAATACACATTGGCACAATATCACTTTTTTTATTTGACATGTTAGCTATGCTTATACCAAATTTCATGTCAACCCAAGCTCTTGTTTCAAATCCAAAGGTTTTTTAAAATCCGGAGGTTTTGCAATATTTTACCGTGAGTGAATAAGGCCAACCGGTGGGTAGAAATTGAAAAAAAACGTACCATACCAAAATAATTACCAGCTTTTATCAAAATATGCTTGCAAAATGGATTACCAAATTGAGGGAATAATTAGAACATGGAATATAAAAATGCCTCTCAAGATATGTAACTGCTTAATTTGTCTTGAAGTCGGTTGTATTTTTCTGATATTTGATAAAAGACAAAGCAAAAAACTGAGTTTGATTGGAAATCATAAATTAACCATTTTCTTTTTTTTTTGTCTCAGATAGCCCTATTTGATTTTTTTAACATTTTAATTTTTTTTAAATAACTGCTTAAATAATTAATATTAATGAATGCATATGTGTGGGATGCGGGCCCCATCAAGTGCCCGGTCCCTAGGTGGTTGCCTAGTCCGCCTAATGGTTAATCCGGCACTGGATGATATACTTTGATTGAAAATTATAATAATTGAATAATTACCTTTGAAATTCACTTTCAATCTCATTTTAGCTCTTTCTAAAGGAATAGATTCTTTCAGCAGCTTTATCACATGCAAAGCCTGTTGTTTAGCTGACTGATTGGGCTTTACCGAATAATGTGCATCTTTCATTGCTTTCTCTATAATTGTGACAGGATATGGCCTTTTAATATCAGGATTTATACATTTATCAGCAACTGTTGTAGCTATATCTTTAAAGAGCTGCTCAGTTTGACTTTGTCTTTCCTTGTCAGAAACTTGAAGTTCTCCTTTTGCTAAGATTTCCTTACATATTTGAGTGTGATCCTCTGTTCCAAAAGCCTTGATTAAGTCTTCTTTTTTGGCAACTTGTCCTTTGGAAACATTGGTAAATACAGAGTGCGTTTGCAGAACTTCATCTATATCTTTCTCTCTAAAAATAATAACCATGGGTAAAATAATTTACAAAATCCACAAGGAAAAAAAGAATTTTTCCTCTAGCTTGCTGTATACCATCAATCACAAAAAATTTAATGAAAAAATCCTTTGTAAAAGGCATACAATTTTTTTATTAAAATCCCAGTAAGGGCTACATCACAGAACGTTTTTTATTTTTAACAAAATCATCATCAGTGTTAAGAACAGGTTATTTGCAAGCTGAGCCACCAAGGAAATACCAGGGTGAGAACCCTTTAAATCAGGGGTGGGCAAATATTTTTAAGCGCAAGCCAAAATGAAATTTTCAAAATGTCTCCCGGGCCGGAGGACTATACCCAGTATGTACGCTAATGTTTTTGGTGGAGGTTTTTCTCTGCCCAAGAAATTTTTTTGACAAAAATACTATAAGTATCAGTTTAAAGCATTTGGAGAAAGACGTTTGACTGTTAATAATAATAAATTGTCTTTCTGGTGTGTACAACTTGTTCGCAGTAAAATTATGAAATTTTTAATATGGTCCATTATATTAAGCCATAATAAGGATCGAGATAAAAAACGATCAAGAATAGAGTAATCAATAGCAGCCTTTTTGAAGATGAGGAAATTTCTGAGTAACCAAAGATTCAATCTGCAAATCTAATATCGGATGGTAAAATGTTCAGTCAACCATCATAGACGAAATTCAAAGGAGACAACTGATTTGGTATGGTCATGTACGACGTCAACGGCCGACGACAGGCTGCCAAAACAAATTTTAAAATGTTGTTCTGAAGCTATTTCATTGTGGCATTTTTATAATGAACTATTTTAAATGGGAAATAAGTAGCAATCTGATTCTCGAAGCGTGAACATGTACCGTCATTAAAAGCGCTAGAGAACTTCCTTATCGTAAAACTACCTAATTAACTAGTAATTATCTTATCAGCATCAAAAAATTGTTAAAGTGAAAAGTAACAAAAACCAAGTGATTAGTGAAACAAACAAAAGAAATATGTTCCCTTCGGGGAACTTATTAGGATTTGATAATAATGGCCAACCAATTTATCAACAAATGAATACTATACAGGATGTCCCAACAATAAATAACCAGAACCAGTCAAACCAAACAGCAGTAAAACCGCAAGTACCATTTTTGTATTTTAATCAAACACCACCTAACCAGATAACAAATCAAATGTCATGCTCAAACCAAATACCTATTCCAACCCAAATAGCTATACCAAACCAAGTACAATTTCCTAGTCAATCAACTGCACAAAATATTCAAAACACTCAAAACCCTATTCAGTCACAATACACAACATTATCCACAAACCCTCAATGCTCACTCTCATCAACACAAAACACCAATAACTACACAGATAGCGATAGCGACATAGAACTTAACGAAACAGAAAACCAAAATAAACATCCTTGGCAAGAAGTTGCCAATAAGAGAAAAAGGATGAAAAGACAAACAACTTCAGAAAAGTCCAACCAAATCCAAACACAAAACAGATTTGATTCCCTCTCAAAAGAAAATCTAGATGAACAAACAGACAATTTATCAAATACACAAAACACAAATATCACCAAAAAAGATCCCTCACCGCCACCAATCTATATTTATGGAGTTATTGACTATAGTGCTATGATAGCAAACCTTTCAACTGCAACTGCGGCAGAAACCTATTACACCAAAACCATTTCAAATAATACAGTAAAAATTAACCCTACAAACTCAGACACCTACAGGACACTCATACAGCACCTTAGAAAAGAAAACATTGTAATTGTTTCCATTGTGGAAAGCCACAAAGAAATTCAAAAAGCCGGTAGTAATGAAATCACCAATTAGAAAAAATGATGGAGCCTGGGCTCGATCAGATATAGAAAAATCCAACAGATTTGCAGAACATCTATCAACCGTCTTCTCCACCCCAGAGGCCAACGATATTAACGACGAGAAAATTAGAGACTTCCTCAATGCACCCTGTCAGCTATCATTACCACTAAAATACTTCTCACCAAATGAAGTCCGTAACGAAATCAACCTGCTTAACCCTCATAAAGCTCCAGGATTTGACCTCATAACTGGCGAAATCTTAAAAAAACTCCCAAGAAAAGGTGTCGTCTTAATAACCATTATTTTTAATAGCCTCCTGAGACTATGTTATTTTCCAGTGCAATGGAAGTATGCACAAATTATAATGATACCTAAACCTGGTAAACCTCTAACTGAAGCCAGTTCGTACAGACCAATAAGTCTCCTTCCGACTTTATCAAAAGTATTCGAAAGGTTAATTCTTAACAGAATAGAAACAATAATACCTATAGAAAACCTTATCCCAGATCATCAGTTTGGTTTTCGCTCAAATCACTCAACCATACAACAGTGCCATAGATTAGTCAACAAAATAAAAGAGAGCCTAGAAGGGAAACAAATATGTCTATCAGCATTTCTCGATATACAGCAAGCATTTGATAGAGTGTGGCACGAGGGTCTTCTCTTTAAAATAAAAACTCAGCTAACTGACCAAATCTACCTCCTCCTTAAATCATACTTGTCCGACAGATACTTCCAAGTTAAATACGAAGGTACTCTATCCAACTACCACCAAATAAAATCCGGAGTACCTCAAGGCAGTGTACTTGGCCCATTCCTTTACCAAATCTTCACTGCTGATATTCCTATTAGCGAAAATACACTAATGGCAACATTTGCGGATGACACTGGTATACTAGCATCAGACATCAACGAAATATTAGCATTTAACAAATTGCAAAATCATCTCAATGAACTAGAAGACTGGCTTAAATGCTGGAAAATAAACGTCAACACAAACAAGTCTTGTCAAGTAAATTTCACAAATCGAAGAATTAGATGTCCACAACTACACCTAAATAATTCACCTATACCAATAAAAACAGAAGTAAAGTACCTGGGCCTTCATCTAGACGAAAAACTTACTTGGAAATCACATATTGCAGCCAAACGACGACACCTCGACCTAAAAGTTAAAAATATGAGCTGGCTAATCAACAGAAGATCGCAACTTTCATTAGAAAACAAACTGACCATCTATAAAACAATACTCAAACCAGTGTGGACATACGGAATCGAGCTGTGGGGCTGTAGCAAACCATCCAACACCAAAATACTACAGACATTCCAGTCAAAAACTATTCGTATGTTAGCTAAAGCCCCATGGTATGTGTCAAACCAAACCCTTCATGCAGACCTCAACATCCCCTTCATCAATGATGTGATTGCTGACCACTCCAGAAGGTACATGAATCGCAGCGCAGACCATCCAAACCATCTCATAGATGAATTATTCAACCCCCCACTGGTTGACAGACGTCTGAAAAGACTATGGCCAGAAGACCTAGCTGCTAGGTAAATTCCAGAGAGTCGTCAATGGACGACACCTGCCACAAGCCAACAACATACATTATATTTACTTATTACTGTATTGAAGTAGATTGTAAATAAGCAATAAATAAATAAATAAAAAAAAATGGGAAATAAGCCACAATTTTACTATGGAATCTCTAGTGCGAGAATTTTACTGCCATCGTTGCATTTGGTTGTCTTTTTAAAGACAGATCACATGCTATGATTTTTTGTGGCGGATATTCTTGAGTTGGGGTTGATTTCATGTAATCGAATGAACTATCTTTTAGTAAAGTCGTCCCAGGAACGCAACTCATCAATATTGGCAATATCATTTTAAAGTCTTCTACTTTAAAATGTATAATACATGCCCGAATTGCCGATATAAATGAGTCAGATTAAATAAATTATTAGAAGAATTTTTTACTAAGCAACAACATTTTTGTGTATTTAGTATTATTTTGTATTTTGACAACGACACCCTACTTGGGCGTCGAAACGTTAATAAATTCATTTTTTTGGTAAAATTGTGGCTTATTTCCCATTTAAAATAGTTCATTATAAATTTTAAAATGGACGCCAAGGGAAAGAAGGAAGAGAGGAACGCCGAAACAATCCTGGCTAGGCGGCATTCAGAAGGCAATGTTGGAAAGGAATTTTCACCCTGATGAATGAAGCGATGGATGAAGCTGGAAACTGGCAAAAACCGGGATAATAATAAAAATGTTATGTCCACTCTCTTCTTCTTTATTGCATTGTTAATGCTGACTTAATGAAAAAGCTGCAAGCTTTTGAGATGTGGCTTTTTAGGGGAATTATGAAAATACCATGGACCGATGATATTACGAACGAAATGGTGTTGCACAGAATCGAAAAGAAACAGAGAACTTTTGACCATCATTAAAAGGAGAAAGACATAATTAGAAATTAAAAATCACACTAAATTTTCTCTTTTTTTCACCTCTGTGATAAACAGTATAGAAGTTTTCAGGGACTTTCGGCCCTCGGTAATAATGTAATATTTCATTCGGCATTCAAATTTTTCAAAAATACTGATCAGTTTTCCCAGGATTCGAAAAAAATGAATGCATTACGCTCTTAAAAAAATTGCTTGTGTGATTTCTCAATGGGTCGGATAAAATAAGCAAAAGGGCAGGATCTGGCCCGCAGGCCGTCTTTTGCCCACCCGTGCTTTAAATGGTAGGTACATAATTATATTATAATCATATCGATACATCAGTATCAGAGTGCACCAACTCAAAAAACATAGTTCTTCACAAATCAACTTTAACTTATTTTTTCTTTGAGCAAATATTTTTAATCTGTTGTAAATGGTCCATTTGTTTTTCAAATAGAACAAAATTTTGGAATTAGATGTTTATTTTATGGTTCTTTTAGATGATGATTTTTGATTAATTTTTTTTTAAAGAATTCAGATTTTCTTTTTAGTTGATGCACTATGAAACTGTCGACACATGATTTTTTAACAGTTAGTGCATTTTGTATAGGGTATTTGTATGGAAATCAAATAAAATTATTTAAGTATTTTTTTCTTATAAAATCATTATTGTTTCCTTGTTATGAAAAAATATAATAAAATCAAATAATTCTGAATTGCCACTGTCTTCAGCAGCGGCAGCTGTGGCAGAAGTTGGTAAGTTCTGGAAAAACTGGAGGTTTATTGGAGAGGATGAGAGATGGTTCTTCATAAGCCACACTCGTTCTGTTTTATCGAATATTTATGACATTATAATTTTCGTCAAAATAAGACTTGTTTTACATTATTTTGTGTGGCTGGTTTTTCTCAACTCTTAGAATTTATATTTCGCTCCATTTTATTTTCTCTCCAGCTTCATTTATGTTAAAAATTTTCCCAATTTTTTGTAAACTTTTACTTCATAAACTTCGGCAATTTCTTCTGTAGCGTACCAGGCCGTCCAGTTTTCTTCTTCTCTTCTTTTTCTTCTTTTTGTATAGACATGACTGTCTGTTTTTTCAATGTGCCTCTAGTAAGTTGTCGTTTTCCATCATTTTCGTGGTCTTCCCACTTATCGTCTTCCTATTGGGGAACCGTCTCTCGCTGTCCTGACTACTTTATTTGTTGTCATTCAGCTTATGTCATTCCATTCTATTCTTCTGTTTCTTACCCAGTTATTAACGTTCCCCACCTTGCATCTCCGTCGTATATCTGTACCTCTAGGTCTGTCCCATAGAGTCTTACCATCAATTTTTCGAAGGGTTTTCATCTCCGCTGTTTTGAGCAATCCTTTTTGTCGTCTCTGTGTCGGGTCGTGTTTCTGCCAAGTATGTCATTTTTGTTCTGATGACTGTTTTGTAAATTCTGCCTTTCATTTCTTTTCCGATATTTTTATTGGAAGTTTTCTTAGCCAGGCTAATAATTATCAGTACCATTTGCGATAAAATATAGAGCGGGTTTCCTTTTAGGTATCTTTTTTTTCTTTTTCGATGAGGGCATGCATCGCATCACCCTCATTTTGAGTATGTCCAACTACTAAGCATTTGTGTGTTATGCTTTTTATTGCTAAGTTTTGACAGCAATATAAATACAATCAAGCAATGCACTTGTCTTTGTTTTGGCCCAGGCAATTATCGGAGTAAAATATGTGCTCATATTGAGTCCCATGGTTCTTTAGATACTGTCAAAGACACGTACTTATTTCATTAACACCTCTGCTTGCGATACGTTTGTGCCACAAAAAACTATAGCAATGTTTATGAGAAATATCGAATATAGTGAAGTTGCAACATGATAGGCGTCTTATAAAAGGAAAATCACTCCGATCTCCATTTGGTAGTGATAATACAACTTGGAGATGAAAGCAAAAAACTACAATACTGTCATCTTCCTTTGAATCCATGATATCCAACTCCTTCTCTAACCGAATCTGATTTTTTTCTCTGATATGTGCATCATACTTAAGTTGTAATACTTTTTACAACACTGGTCTTTTTTGGCTGAAAAAAGGCAATATTAAATTCTCAGTTCTCCTCTACATTTTTCTTGGTACAGTCTGTACATGGTGGCTAAATTTCGAGTTTTTTCTTGCTCCGCAATAAAATGAGAGTCAATTACTCGAAAAGATTTGATGTGGGACCTCACGAATTCTTTTTCATCATCTAGCACCCTTGGTAGCCCAGCATTTTTGTTTCCTCCTCGATTGTCATTCTGTGCAAACACTTTTTTAAATTGCTGTGCATGCTTTTTCATTATTATCCTATTCGAAATGTTTAAAGTGTTCATAAAGAAAACTTTACTTACTTAAATTTTTTCATTTCTCATCTCAAAGTAATAAGCTATATTTTCACTTCTATGACTCCCTTCTTCCTTATATTATTATTTTGGCTTAACCGGCATTACATCGTTAACTATAAAATTTCGCTGCCTATTTAAATCACCAAGACCCCAGTAGTTATTTAACAGTTCTTCTCTTTCTGTATCACTAAATTTTTCCGAACATTTAATTTAGCAACGGTCAGTGCAAGCAGCTTTCACAGACCATTTTGAGTTAGTAGCTGACAACAGTTCTACCGATCAAATTTCATTATGCACTAACTCAAAGTATTGTGGTATGAAACTACGACGTTGTAAAAAAAATATTCGATTCTGCATGTTGACAAGTCAAAATTTTTACAATGGGGTTGGAATTTTGAGATGGTGTAATTTGAAACTGATAAATAAACATATTTTAACCATTTCCTCATACTTATCTCAATATTGAAAAGTTTTGAGTTGGCGCATATTTGCTTAAAATTCCATAGGGTGGATAATATTTATAAAACTTATGCCCTTCAGCAAAGTATGACTTTCCCCATCATGTGGGTTGCAAAGTGAGTTGATGTCTCTCTACATGACGACTAACTGTTGTCATGGGACAAAAACAGAGTACAGTAGAACCCCGATTATCTGTGCTGATCGGGACCGGACGTAGCACAGATAATTGAAAAGCATGGATAATAACGCTTTTATCGAATTTATGGATACTTTAAACTTTGCTATTACTTCAAACTGTCCCCTTAAAAGTAAAATAGGTAAGGACGTGCATAAAAGTAAAGGTTGGGTTGATCATGACATATATGCTAGGAGTAAACAATTAAAAAACCTATTTAATGAAGCTAAAAACTCTAATAATAGTAACATCTGGAATGAGTATAAAGCTACCAAGAAGGAATACAATAATCTTATTGCTGAAAAGAAAAGGGAATTCAATTATCTTCAAATTGTAAGTAGTAATAATAAACAAAAAACTATGTGGAGTATAGTAAATAAAACTATAGGGAGAAAGCAAAGTACTAATAAAATTAAACTCAAAATTGAAGACAAACTAATATCAGATGATAAAAATTTAGCTCAATATTTTGCATGCCATTTCAATGACAGAAATAATGCACTAAAAAATAGGCTTGACAATAACCCTCAAAACTGTACTTTATCACATAGGTGGACTATAGACAGTTTTGTTTATTTTCCAGTAACATCTGATGAGGTTCTTGATATTATTTGTGGTCTTAAAAATAAACATTCTTTTGGAAATGATGAATTAAACACAAGAATGATCAAACACATCAAGGATGTTATATCAGAACCGCTGGCATATTTAATTAACCTAGTATACAACACAGGTGAATTTCCTGAAAACCTAAAATTAAGTAAAATTGTTCCAGTATATAAAAAATCCGATCACACTTGTATTGATAATTATAGACCTATTTCTTTGTTAAATGTAATTTCAAAAATTTTTGAACGAGCTTACTACACTAGGATCATACAGTTTTTGGACAAAAATAATGCACTGTGTTCAGAACAGCATGGCTTTCGATCCGGAAGATCAACAGAGGGGGCTACTGAAGTATTTATGGAATCTGTCTATAGGCACCTTGATGATGGTCTTCTTGTAGTGGGTATCTTCTTTGATCTTTCCAGAGCATTCGACAGTCTTAAATTTGAATTTGTCCTTAACAAATTGTATGTCCACGGAATAAGAGGTAACATGTTAAATTTATTGAACTCATATCTTCTGGAGAGGAAATTCTATGTTGAATTAAACAAGGAAAGGTCAGACATCTTCAGTGTAGATGTTGGAGTGCCGCAGGGATCTGTGTTGGGACCACTGCTATTTCTTATTTTTGTCAATGACCTACCCGATCATATTACTCATGACCACATTGTAATGTACGCAGATGACTCATCTGTGATTGTATCAGCACATACATACGTAGAGCTTCAAAATAGAGTGTCAAGGGTTATCAGATTATTCCAAACATGGTGTACACAAAACTTGCTACAACTGAATATTGATAAAACATCGTATATACATTTTAGATGCAAACGAAATATGCCAGTTGTGTCTATTCCTGAAATTGTAAATATTCCAAACATAAAATTTTTAGGTGTATTCTTGGACCAGTTTATGAGTTGGGATGTTCACGTTGAATATGTTAATAAGAAACTAAATTGTTCATTCTATGCTTTAGTACAGTTGAAGAGAACACTCAGTATTAAAACTCTCATTAATGTATATTATTCTTTGGTTTATTGTCACCTTACTTATAATGTTACGTTATGGGGTAATTCCACAAAATCAGACACAGTGTTTATTAAACAGAAGAGAATTATTAGACTTATCTTCAATATTCCTTTTGGGCATACTTGTAAGCAAGTTTTCATTAATAACAATATCTTACCGTTGCCTTCCATATATATCTTGAAATCCATATTGTATATTAAGCATAATTTACATTCATTCAAGAGAAATTCTGATTTACATGCATACTCAACTAGGAATGCCAATCAGTTTGTTACTGTTGGTCACAAACTATCCAAATTTGAGAAGTCCACAGATTATGTGGGGGTCAGGCTATATAATCATCTTCCAAATGAAGTTAGATCTTTGCATCCGGTGAAATTCAAAAGAGTTGTGAAAAGTATACTATGTAAACATGCATTCTACAGTGTAGAAGAATACTTAGCAACTAGATTGCTGTTATGAGTTCTGTCTAATATTAATAATTTTCATATTTATCAATGTACATTATGTTAAATCTAAAATTTAAGTGTATGTATAGGTATTTGATTATGTGTCTGTGACTATATTGTGTTGTATATCTGACGTGTATATCCATCTTTATGATGGCAGCTGTAAAGCTATACCAATAATAGTATTCTATTCTATTCTATTCTAATCCAAACAGTTATTTCTTATATATAATACATATGTATGTAATACATACATATGTTCCTATCATAAAAAATTAACAGAAAAAATAAATCTTTCATTACGAGTCTCCATCTTGGCGTATAAAGTTTCTGTAGAGTGATCGATGTGGTGATACAGTGACGATATTTTGATAAAACTTCAAAAATGCAATTTGAGTAATAGAAAATCATAGCACGGTTAATCCGCAGCCCAGATAATCCACACGCAGATAATCGGGGTTCTACTGTATTTGGAATGTTCATTTAAAGATGGAGTTACTACAGATAAAATATATTTGGATGGTGAAATGATTGTAAAAAGCAATAGTTATAAGTACCTTGGATCGATATTACAGATTAATGGAGAAATAGATGGAGATGCATGCAGTAGAATTAGGGCTGGATGGATGAAATGAAAGGAAGTGAGTAGTGTGTTATGTGACAGAAAAATTCCAATGAAGCTGAAGGGAAAATACTAGGAAAACAGCCATACGACCAGCTATAATGTACGGAACTGAATGCTGGGCAGTTAAAAATAAGGAGGTACAGCAAATGCATGTGGCGGAAATAAGAATGCTCAGATAGATGAGTGGAGTAATAAAAAATGAAAATTATGAATGCGTATATTAGGGGTGGCACCAATTGATGCCAAAATGAGAGAGCATAGGTTAAGATAGTGTGGTCATGTTCAATGTCGAGACATTAATCACCCAATATAAAGAATTGCTGAAGTACAAGTTCCTGGAAGAATCATGAGAGGAAAGATGACCTCGGGGAGATGCTTAGGCAGGACATATCATTAAAGGGGATTGATATATGACCTAAGATAGAAAATTAAGGAGAAATGTAATTAGAAAAGGCGACCCCGCATACGGATAATGGCTAAGAGAATGATGATGATGTACATACACCATTGCATTTTTATTGCATCTACTTACACCTGATTGCGCCATGAAACAACTTTATTTCTGTAACATGCTATTTCGAATCTCTTTCCAGCTTTTTTCATTCTCACAACAGCAACATTTGTCAACCGTATCTGATTCGTCGGCGTAAATATCTTGCTCATTTTGATTCATTTATTTACTTAATAAAAAGTAGCTTCAAAATTATTTATTTTTAAAAATGATGAAATTTGTGGTTATGTTATGTTGACAGTGACAGTGACTCAGTGACATTGACAGATATAGACTTAAGCTCTGCTTACATTGGTCGGTGGATCAATAAACTGGGTGATAAGTTTCGCTTTTAAGATTTTACAAAGCTTTTAAAAGAAAAATAGGAGCGCTAGACAAATTTTAGTAAAAAAGTATGCTACTTTTTTAAAATACTGTACATTAACATCTTTTAAAACTTCAGTTTAAAGCTATTCTCCGTGTAAAACATCCTTAAGGAAACGTTCAGCAAATTCGTGCAAGATGGCAGTGGTGTCGAGAAACAGATGAGATAAAAGGTGGTTTTTGTTTGTGGTCCAATCCCTAAATAATGAATTAAAAATACAAATAAAACATTTTATAAACATTTCGGGTCGGTGCAGATGACAGTAGTTTGTCAAAAATAATGTAGTGTCTCATGAATCATTTGTGAAATTGTTCAGAGTGCAGTTTTTACATAAATTGTGAATAAAAGTGACGTTTCCATAGTATGGCATTGGTGACTGTGCAAAGAAGCCCCAGCTCCAATAATTCTCCGAGCCATGTAAGTCCTAAACATTTTTTATACGACAGACAGAAGGAATGGAATTTGTTAATATAGCTAGGCTAGCCATTACGTCTGGTGCCTTTCGGCTGTCTTTATCAAGGACAATCCTCGAGCTACTTTTATATCTATCTCAAATACCTATTATCACTCAAAACCATCAATAAACAAAGTTCATTAATTACTGTCATATAATTGATATAAAGGAATCTTTAATAGTCCATAAATCACAGCGATTTGTCTATTTTATCTCATAAATACAATTAATAAATTTAAACAAAGATAATAATTATTAAAAACAATAATATTTCTGTTTGTTTTTTTGTTTGGCATGTTTATTTTTGCTTTTGACAATTTAAAAATATAATAAAAAAGGGTATAAAAATATAGCCGGAGTTTTTGTTCTGTGGGTTGGCATAGATCATTGATCTTTTTGTTTTATTTGGAAATGGCTATGGTTACCTTTACCGGTTATATAACAATTTAAGTTTAATGAAAGGATGAAATTTTTTTTTTTTTTATATTTTATTCTGGCCTTGGTTCTTTTTAATAATTATTAGTTTAATAATTATTTTATAATTTTTATATTTTATATTAGCCCTTTAAGGATGAAAAATATCGTAAATAAATACCTACGTTAGAAATCAATACAGGATTGACATTCATGCCTATTCTGTAACTCATTTCGATGATAGAAGTCAGTAAAATCGAATAGAAGTGACCAAGTCGAATAGAAATAGTCCAAATCCGTATTCCATAACTACTTCGGAATCTCTACAATCGTAATGTGAATAGAAATCACTTCGACAGCATTTACCCTGTCGAGATGAGATTTCGATTATCGGAATTGTGGTTGACGGAAGCGCATTTTGTTTTGTTTTGACGTTTATATTTTATATATAAAAATAATTAATTACATACTACTTATTTATAGTATTTGTACCTTTTTTTAGCTGCTTAATTTTTAGTCTGTGGTGTTATTTGTTTAGAGAACTATATATATTTCATTTAGACATGTTGTACGAGTATGAATAATTAGACCTAACCTTATTTATTTGCTACTTGCTGTCTGAATGTTTCCCATTCACATTGTTGCCATATTTTGTTCGCATATTTCTTGTACAATTGCAATCAATGGTATAATGCACAAGAATAGCATACGATAGACTTCTTATGCGTTAATTGATAAATAAATATTATACCAGTATACTTGTATATTTATCAGTCAACGCTCATAGTCTGAACAAATTATAGAAAAGATGCCATTTTTGGGAAAAGCTGTTTAGCAGTTATTTCAACTGGAATCGAATCTTAAAGATTGCATATTATTAGTAATATCAATTTTAAATAATTTATTAATAATAATGAATTAATAACATCAATTTAAATATCTTTGATTTAAAAGCATTTATACTTCTTATCTTCACTTATCTTTTTTATTTATCAGTTTATCTTCTTTTTTATATCAATTTTAATTAACTTTAATTTAAAACCATTTATCCTCTTTTGAGCTTTTTGCATCCAGTATTTACACGAATATTTTATTTACTTCTCAAAACTTTGAGGATAGTATGAAGAAAGTATGAAAACATTGAGGAAATGGCAACGGTGTCATATTTCAAGTAACAAAATAGGTCACAGAACACAATTTCGCTGGTTACTGCGCGGTTGCCACCTCCTCAGAACCGCGTGAAATAGAAGTCAGAGATTTCGATTACAATATGAGTTACAGAATACCGATCCAAACACAAAAATGACGCGATAGATATCAAACATTCCGATTTTGGGTAATTACGATTCGACTTGGTCATTTCTATTCGATTTGTTAAAAGTTACAGAATAGGGCTGATTGAATAAATTTTCCCTAAATTACAAATATTTACACCATAAATAGACACAATTTATAATACAAATCTACAGGGTGATTGATTAGTAGGGTAAAGCTCAATAGCTCCGCTATTCGCGGTATGCAAGTACTTGGAGGCGATACGAGAAACGATCGTGCGAGAATCACGGAGAAATATTGTAACTTTCTTAAATAATTCATTGTCAATTGAAATTGTCAAATTGACGTATATTTCATATCTACTGTCAATGAAGAAGAAAAATTATATATTGCTCCACAATATTGATATGATATGCAATTATTATATAAAGGTAAATGTAATTAATTGTATTTTGCTTGCATTACTGCATTTCAATAACTAATTTTATTTACTACATACAATTGTTTACGTTTTAATAACATAACCTGAATCTTATTTTTTCTTCTTATTATTTTTTTGGACTATGGTATTGACAATTATCCAGCAACCAGGACCATATGATTGGCCAATATAATTAAAAGAGCGAATAAAACTGCAGAGCGAAGAAACCAGGTGTCGCTTTTCCGAAGTTGCACGGCCCCAATAGTAATAGAGAGAGAGAGAGAGAAAATTTATTGTTTCTAAAAATGAGTTTACATTTATAAAACACGTGGTATAGTACAAACACAGTACAAGATACATTAAATACTAACTATAAAACTTCCATAATAAAAAAAAATAAAAAAAGCCATCAATTAGCGCAACTGTCCTCAAAAAATTCCTCGATACTATAGTAACACTTAGATAATAAAAACTTCTTGATTGCTCTTCGGAATACAAAAATATTGCTTGAGGATCTTATGTTGAGTGGTAGGTGATTAAACACTTTCTTTCCAGTGTAAATAAATGATTTTTTAATTAGTGTAGAAGAGGGAATTGGAAGTGGAATAACGTAAGTTAGACGAGTGTTATAAAGGGAATCTGTCCGAATATCCTCTTTATGTTTCTTAAAAATTAAGCATGCTAATTCAATGATATATATGCAGGGAAGTGTCAAGATACCATGTTTCCGGAACAGAGGCCTGCATGATGTACCAAACTTGACCCTGCATAAATATCTAAGTGCTCTCTTTTGTAGCATAAAGATTCTACTGAAATGATGAAGAGAACAGCTACCCCAAAAGGCAATACCGTATCTCAAATTAGATTCAATCAGGGCCACATAAACACTTTTTGCAATCTTGAAATCCAAATGGTGTGCAACTGATTTGACAGCAAAGCAACCCGATGATATCTTTTTGCTTAAATATACAGTGTGTTGCTCAAACTTAAGTTTATTGTCAATATAGAGACCTAAAAATTTGTTAACAGTATCAGAACAAATGCCTTCATTACCCAGAGTAATATTGTTTAGATCATTCTTAAAAGAAATTAATTTGGTTTTTGAAAAATTAAATGTCAAATGATTAGCTTTGCACCACTCTAAGATTTTTAGCATATCACTACTAATAATCTTGTTCAGTACCTTAGAGTCCTTGTTTTGCCATAAAATTGTGGTATCGTCTGCAAATATAGTAAACTGGCCATTAATATCGAGGTTAATTATGTCATTAAAATAGATCAAGAAAAAGATAGGACCCAAGACAGAGCCTTGAGGTACGCCACAATTAATAAAGATATTACTAGAATAGCGCTCATTGATTGATACAGATAGATAGCATTAAAAGTTAATAACAAAAATTTTAGCCACCTTTGAGCTTCACATTACAAAATTAGTTAGAATGTTACAGGGTGTTTGATAACACAGTGGCAGACCTAACTTATGTTTTTTTAAATGGAACACCCTATATTTTATTTTATATTCGAAATCCTGTTAACTTCTCCATCACAAAAATATAAAGGTTTGTAATGTTATACAGGGTATTTACAAAGTTATAAATAATTTTGTATGAAAATCGTAACAAGATCAACTCCCTGTATAAATAAAAATAAGCACAATAGCAATGGTTTATTAATGCCATATTTTTTTATTTATCGTCAAAATTTTTAAGAATTATTGATATTGCTGATTTTCTTTATATCAAATACACGGTGAGTCAAAACGCAAGTACATTATTTTCTCAGTAAGTAATGTTAAATGGAACACCCTGTATTTTATATCATTATTGAAAAGTAACATTAATGTACTTTAATTTTTATATAACATTCCCTATGCCCAAATTTATTGGTTTTCGAGATATTTTCATTTTTCAGAGCAAATTATTTTAGGTGTTTAAATTTATCTAAATTTTAAGTAAGCCATGACTGATTATCAATCCGGTAATCAATGTAACACTGTAGCAAAAATAAAGAAATAAAAGTAATTTATTAGTATGTAATACATTTTACAAACAAAAACACAACCACTACATGCAACAGTTTTGAAACAATTAAAAACTATCTTTTTATGTAAATGCAACAAATAAACAAAGAAAATTAGTAATAAATTTTACAAAAAAACACACAAACACAAAATACAATATTTTGTAAAGACAATTAAACACTACTTTTGTATGTAAATGTAACAATGTAACAAATAAAGAATGAAACATAATTTATCAGTAATACATTTTGCAAAAAAACATTGAAAAAATTAGAAGCTACTTTTAATAAAATATTTTTAATATTTAATTACATAAGGTGCTCAAAATTATCTCCTAATACATTTATGTACGCCTAAAAACGATCATTGAATGAGCTACTTACTCTACGGAGCATTTGTAAATTAACACATCGAAATACACTTTGTATTCTATTTTTCATCTCAACCCTTGTTGTTGGAGGTATTTTATAAACTTCATTATTAACGTAACCCCAAAAAAATCAGTCCAGTTTATTAAATTCTGGTGATTTGGGTGGCCACGCTACTGGTCCATTGAAAAATGAAAATATCTCGAAAACTAATAAATTTAGACATAGGGAATATTATCTAAAAATTAAAGTACGGTAATGGTACTTTTCAATAGTGATATAAAATACAGGGTGTTCCATTTAAAATTACTGAGAAAATAATGTACTTGCGTTTTGACTCACCCTGTATTTGATATAAAGAAAATTAGCAATATCGACCATTCTTGAAAATTTTGACAATACGTTAAAAAATATGGCATTAATAAACCATTGTTTTTTGCTTATTTTTATTTATACAGGGAGTTGAACTTGTTACGATTTTCATATAAAATTGGTTATAACTTTGTAAATACCCTGTATAACATAACAAACCTTTATATTTTTGTGATGGAGAAGTTAACAGGATTTCGAATTTAAAATAAAATATAGGGTGTTCCATTTAAAAAAACATCCAGCGTGTTATCGAACACCCTGTAACATTCTAACTAATTTTGTAATGTGAAGCTCAAAGGTGGCTAAAATTTTTGTTATTAACTTTTATTGCTATCTATTACTATAGCGGAGCTATTGAGCTTTACCCTACTAATCAATCACCCTGTATATTATATGCAAATTGGACTTACGTAAGTCCTAGGTTTTCAACCAAAGTGACCGAAAGTAGAACCGGAAGTTGATATTTGAACTCTTAGTGTAACTTAGCGTCGATTGATATACAATTTCAAAATTATGGAGTCATTTTTACCAAACTTTTCTCTGTTCTTTTGTCCTTAGGTAAGGGCGTGGACTCATTTTTGGTAGACTTTCGGTAAAAACTTTTTGACCGGAAGCGATTTAGAAACCGGAAGTATATATTTGTTCTCATCTAGCTAAGGCGCGTGGAATAATATATCGCTTCTACCATTTCGGCGACTTTAAAACTGTACTTTCTATTGCAACTCTAGAACCGGAAATTCGAGGACAAATCTATCACCTTTAAAACCATCTTTTGGTTATAAGCTCTCATTTGACACCTCATTTGTCATTCTACCTGTTCTAATGACGAAGGAATTGTGTTCACGGGAGAAAGACGGATGGACAGACAGTCATGAAACCGGAAGTATATATTTGTTCTCTTCTTTCTAAGGCGCGTCGAATAATATATTGCTTGTACTATTTCGGCGACACTTTAAAACAGTACTTCCGGTTGCAACTTTAATACCGGAAGGCCAAGGTCAAATTTCTCACCTTTGCCATCCTTGGCTTATAAGCTTTCATTAGGCACCTCATTTGTCATTCCATCTGTTTTAATAACGGAGGAGTTATATTCGCCGACAGACAGGCATGGAACCGGAAGTATAAATTATTTGTTCATATCTTGCTAATGCGCGTCGAGTAATATATCGCTTGTACTATTTCGGCGACTAAAACCGTACTTCCGGTTGCAACTCTAAAACTTGAGGTCAAATTTCTCACCTTTAGAGTACCATCCTTAGGTTATAAGCTTTCATTCGACACCTCATTTGTTATTCTCTCTGGTATAATGACGGAGGAGTTATGTTTACAAAGTCCCTGCTACAGATGGACGTGGATAATTATTCAACGTTTTCGCATATTTTCAAAATGGGTGAAAATATAATGGTTGGTCAAAAGTATACGAGTGACAATAAAAATAGCGTATTGGATCGTATAGTGCCTTTTTTAACAAAGGTAAACAACTACAGATTATAGAAAATGTTTATAGATCTTAGATATTTAACTACATTATTATAGGATTATAGGCCGGATCCGGCCCTTTTGCTGACTGTATTCGGCCCATTGAAAAATCCCGCAAGCAATTTTTTATCTCTTTTCTCCACCAAAAACATTACCGTGTGCATAACGACATAACGTACGTACGCGGTATACTCCTCCGTCCCGGGAGACATTTTGAAAATTTCATTTTGGCCCGCACTTTTTGCCCACCCCTGGTCTAGAGAGTTCGAGATATTCTAACGGTGCCTCTCTTGATCATATTTACCACAATTTATTAAAAGGTGTTCGACTGTGAATCAAACGTTTATAGTGCCTTTTGTGTTGGTTGTATATCGTTAATACGTTAAGTATCTTTATTTTGCATTATTTATATTAGAATTTTTAAAATATTTAATTTGCGTCAATATCTTATGAATATTCAAAGGTTTTAGTATCTTCAATATTTTGACGTAACTTTTAATATATTCTAATGTATTTTTGAAACGCCTGGTTTCTTCCCTTTTAGTGCAGTCACTGAAGGTTTTCACCTCCGATTTCGTTGAACCTCCATCGATTTTCATAAACATTGGTGAGTAGTTAGAGAATACTTCAAGGAACAAAGGTGACATGACGCCAACTTGCGCTTTTACCCTGGAGGTGGATGCCACCCCTTCTCGGGATGAAAATTATTTCATTAAAAATAATACCATAAATCGATATAGGGACAAATTCTAAGCAAAATGTGTTTTATAAAGTTATTAATATAAATCAATACTTTTTGAGTTATTAAAGTTCAAAGATTTTATTTTTTCGTAAACAAATGCATGTTTTAAAGCTGTTATTCACGTATAACTCAAAAACTATAAGCTTTCACAAAAAAGTTATTATTATCAAAATTAAAGATAATAAAAAATTAAATACACTCCTTATTTAAAAAACTACACTGATTTTTTTTTATTTTTTTTTTATTGGCTTTAGGATTAGACCATGCGGTTAAAAACAAAGTAAATAGTACATACATAAACATAATATATCTTATCTAAACTATCTAATTACTAATCTAAGTTAAGGTTATCTAGGTCTGACCGACCTTTTTGTTAAGAATAGATATAATAAATAAGGACAAGGGTCACACTTTTCTCATTCAAGGGTTTTTCTTTTTTCTTAATAATTATTGATTACCTATATACCCACCCCACACGGTAAGGCAGGCATGTAGGCAATCAAAAGGATAGACATTTAAGGTTACAAGCCTAATCTAGTCATTTTATAACTTAATTTTACAGTCATATAGGAAAAACAAAATAAAATCAAAAATACGTTTATCACTCAGTGCCAAAAGATACATCACATTATAGGGACAGTAAACGTTTAAACTTCTTAAATTTTTTGTAAGAATGTCCGACTGATGTGTGTACTTCTTACAATTAAAAAATATATGATCCAAGTCCGCCGTTTCATTGAAGATATCACAGAGATTGTTATTAGTTACACTAAGTAAACTACATTAGTCATTAGTAATTAGTCATTAGTCATTAGTAAACTACACTGATGTTAATTCAAAGTGAGTTATGGGTAATTGAAGGTATATTTTTTTCGACGAGTACGCAAATTTAAGTATTCAAGCTTAAATAACGGGAAAACGATGCATTTTATAAAATGTACCTACTAAAAAGTTGTAAAAGTACTTCGGAATACTTATCAAAAGAGCTCTAGAAGAAGTTAATAGCATCAAAATTAAGCAAGTTATGATGAAAATAAGAGAACCCTTTATAATTTTTTTGGAAAAAGTGAAAAATAAAACATACGCTATTTCCACAAATATTAAAATTTATAGAAATCCTTACAATAATTTCTTTATATTAGCATATGTAATGATTTCAACAATTTTTACCGATTTGGATTGCATATTTTTGAAAAAAAGATATACTTAATTTTAAAAAAAGAATGTGTGTGTACTTTGTACGCACGTAAGAAGTTATACTTCTATTATATGATTTCAACGAAATCAATATAACGTTTTATTTATATTTTATTTAAATATTAAACTAATTTTAATACTTAGGTACTACTTTCCAAAAAATTTTATTAAAACAATAGGAAAAATTAAAAAATAAAAGAATAAAACACACGCAAACACATTGAAAAATGAAACCAAAGAAATGATTTCTGAACAATTGTTGAGAAAATTTTAACTAAATACGTATTTTCTGAAAAAAATATATAATATACTACTTACAATCATAAAATGTATAAAAAAAAATAAAAATTTGCATTGGGAATTGAACCTGCGTCTATCAGGTTTAGATTATTTTGAACTCACCCCACGCAGAATTTAACTACCGAGACATGTGAATGAAGTGGAAAAATATACCTAGCAACTAAACGTTTTAAAATTTTTTGACAGTTGCTTATTCTGTTAGTTTAATCAAATAAGTTTGATTCTTGTGGAATTAAAATACGACAAAATGTAGACTAAAAAAGCAATATATTAGATGGAGATTTTTGTTGGTAATCAAATTATGTAAATCAAAGCATTACCTACTAGCTAGGTAGGTACCTAGGTAGGTAGATTTTTGTTGGTAATCAAATTATGTGAATCAAAGCATTACCTACTAGCTAGGTAGGTACATTTGCCAGGTATAATAGGTATTTACCTAATTTGTAATTTTTTATTACAATACTGAAACATTTACAATAAGGTACGTATCTGTTGCTTTTAAAAACTATTTAAAAAGTCACTACAATTATGAACTTGCTTTTTGTCACTGTCCTCACAACAATAAAAACTAATATACACAACATTTTGTTTATACAGAATCTCCATTTGAACAATTATTGACAGATGATTTTAACAACCAATCAGATCCCTCATAACGTTTCATACCATACTGTCGGTGTGCGCATGCGCCCAGCAAAATACAAATTTACCCTCGTGCCTAAAGAAGTATAACTTCAAAAATCAGAATTTTTCAAATTATCGTAATTTTCATTTTCTTTTAATAATAACTCCAAAAATATTCAATATAAGAAAAAATGATATATAACCAAATTTTAGTTTTTTCTATATCAAATATTTGACCTTTTTTACTATTTCGATGGGGTACAAAATAACCGAGATAGAAACGTTTAAATCTTAAACTTTGCTGGAAGAACCATGTAACCGGGGCCATTTAACCTTTTATTTTAAAAAAAGTAAGGGGTTTAAAAGATTAAATTCAACGTGGTTTAAAAGCTCTTAGTTTTATATGTCAAATGGTTTTTAGGTGAATCTAATATCCCAAAAGTGACGGAGTTATTTAAAAAAAAAAAAAACATTTTTTGCAAAAAATTTTAAAAGATAACTTTTAAAAAATTTTTGGAGCATAAATTTTAATAAACTACTTGAAAGAAACAAATATAATCATTTAAGTGAAATACGTATAAATATAACAAAACTAATAAATTGAGGTAAAAATAAAATAAAAATCTGTGGCTAACGGACTCGCATCCAAGCCATTTTTTCATACACACACACACACATAAATTTTAATGCTATCAACTTGTTCGGGGCTCATTTAATAGATATTTTTAAATGCTTTGACAAATATTTAATAAGTTCATGTTATAAAATACATCATTTTTCGGTTATTTAAACTTGAATACTTAGATTTGGGTAGTCGCCGAAAGAAATATACATTCAATTACCTATAACTCACTTTTAGTTAACATTAAAAGGTTTTTCTGGTAAGCAATTTATTTCATTTTTTATTAGCTTCAATTTTGATAATAATAACTTTTTTGTAAAAACTTATAGTTTTTGAGTTATTTATAGTGAGTGGCCGGATCTAACGTGCCATATCAGTGTGATCCGACGTTGCAAAGGCTTTTCGATCTTCTTCAACGTGGAATAATTTTGTGCCGTATTGGATATCTGAGTCCATTGGGCAATATGTAAGGCTAAACTGCAAAAATTTGACTGTACGACAAAAACAAAACTGGTGGAAGCAGTGATTAAGGTGTGGTTTAGAGATGAAGCAGTCACAAACAATTGCAAAAAACTTGTGGATTCCATGCCAAGAAGACTCCAGGAAGTCATAAAAGTAAAAGGGGGCCATATTAAATACTAATTAATGAAAAAATCTCATGTAAGTGTACCTAAATTTACCTTTGGCTTAAATAAATCATATTTACAAATTAATTCTGTTTATTCACATTAATTCGCATAATACTGTAACACGCCAAGATATCCCTTCATCAGCTTTTACTTTTTCAAAAGGCATTACCTTAGTCTCTCATGTATCAGAAAAGACATAATGCGTGGTATTAATAAGTACTATGCATTTTTAAGACCCAAGTTTCAATACCCAAGTTGTGGTTCTAGGGTTAAGGAATGCGGACAACACAGTTCTGATGATCTTCGAGCCGTTGCTGATATCGCTCATCATTCATGATGCAAAGATATAAGAAACGAGAAATTACGAATACTCTGAAAATAATTGATTTCATACTAATCTTAACATTTTCAAACAAATTAAGTCAAAACATAAAGTGAAACGAACGTCGATGTGTATATACATTTTGTCCACTGTATACTATATACTACACCCATCGGCGTACGTTTCACTTTATGTTTTGACTTAATTTGTTTGAAAATGAATTGTGATACATGGGAAAAGTTATAGCGGACGAACTATAATTATTCATAAATCCATTTTTAGAAGAACAAATAAAATGTTAATATACCCTATTCCACGAATATACGACGGTGTTTAATTATCTCGGCAACGAATATTTTATTGTGCAAAATATGAAGAACGAAAATAAATTGCAAATGTCATTGCTGTTTATTGGAATAATTATTAGAGCCATTTACTTTCGTACTTCTTATGTTGCACACTGAAATATTCGTTGTCCGATAATCAAAAACAGTCGTATATTCGTGGAATAAACCATATCAAATGTTATACAGTGATGAGCGCACTAATAACCGGCAAAATAACGCAAAAGGTGGAAAACATAATTATTAAGTTAGATACAAAGGAGATAAAACGGGATGAACCTAGTGGTGGTGTTAAATTTAGCGATAGTAACTTTGTTATTGTTTAATTTAATTGTTATAACGATTGACATTATATTGATTGTTTCCCACCTTTAGACGTATCGAACGAATTTGAGAAATGCCACTGTCACAGTGACAGTTTTAGTTGACACACTCCTCTGATACGTCTAAAGGTGGGAAACAATCAATATAATGTCAATATGTTACTATCGCTAAATTTAACAACTCTACTAGTTTTATTTCTTTTTACCTCACAATTTAATATGTTTTCCATCTTTTGCGCTATTTTGCCGGTTATTAGCATGCTCATCACTCTATAGTAAATTATAGAGAAACATACAGATAATCTTTAAATCCATCTTTTATCGATCCGGCGTACGTACACGTAGCCATATCGTCTTTTTACGATCGCCTCCAACAGCTGCTCTTCTGTCACTCCTGTCAGTTTTGTTTCTGACTTTGTAATAGGAAGGCTATATCGTAAACAAATTTACTCACGATTCGCATATCCCGGCTCGGTTGTACGGACATTTAACATCCAAAATGACTTAAAAGACAGTTCCTATAAATGAAAAACGCGTTTTTCTCGAGTTTTGAATGAATTGCGAGTGTTTGTTGTGTGATTGTTCGTCATGTTGTATGTTTTACCACCGCTGAGGACCCAAAATCCAGCAACGAATTGGAGCAATTTTTGCGCTGGTAACGGCGATACAAACAATCCTTCGTGGAACAATGACAAGAGACCACGAAGGGTACAATTAAGGAATATACAGATTGTGGCGAAAAAGGTAAGATTACTGGGTATGATCAAGTAAAATCAAAATGTAATAATTCTGTACAGGTTGGAACAACAAAAAAACAAGTAAAAGTTATTTACCAGCAATTTCATTGCTGGAATCGAATCTTTGGCATATACATATTAATAATTTAGGTATGCAAAGTCCGCACATAGTGTGTTATTTTTTTTATAAACAAATTAGCGCTCCGAAATCGTGTTTTTTATTTTCAATTACAATTTTAGGCAAGTAATTATTGATCAATAATTGAATAACTTGGTAACATCAAAGCCTTTTTGGTATAGATTATATTTCCAGAAGGTAGTGGAAATTGAATGAATAGTTTAGCAACAATTAAATTGTTAATTAACAGCTTACGGTCGCAATAAAAACCATAATAATTATAATACGCCAGAATAACTATGATTTTCGTATAAAAAGGCACTATACCTATAGTTGAGTCCCTGAATCTTTACCCGTGCGTCATCATTTAAAACGATGAAATAATTCGATGATAAGTCGAAAATTGAAATTTACTAAACTCAACAGCAAGTCACTGTCACTTGCTGTTGCGTTTTAGTCGAGGAAATGAAGCATTTTGGCTCGCAATTTTTTCGTCCAGCATGGATTTACTTGAAATTTTCACAGAAGGTAGGGAATAGTCCAAGGATCATTTTCTATATCATGCCGCTGTACGCTAAAACCTTGGGGATGGTTGCCACCCCATCTCGGAGGCGGGAATTTTTTATTACATTTTAACTATGTGAATCGATGTAAAAAGTAATTCTAAGAAAAAAATGTGTTTTACATTTTCTTCGTAAAACTAATATTTTTCGAGTTATTCGCGCTTGAAAGTAACAGTTTTTCGATGAAAAAATCGACTTTTTTAGAGGGTTTTTTTGAGAACACCTCGAAAAATATGCATTTGATGAAAAAAACTGTAGATATCAAAATTGTACCTTTTAGTAACACAAATCAAATTCTTTTTCTATGATATCTTTAAGTCGAACACAAACCGAGATACGGCATGTTAAAAGTTAGCTTTTTTCGTCAAATGCGTAATTTGAAATATTCAAAGTAAAATAACGGAAAAACTTGGCATTTTTCGAGGAAAACTTAAATAATCTTTTTTCAAGTATACAGTTAGACCTCTCAAAAAATAATAATAAAAAGTTTCTAGCCTGAAAATTAGGCGACTTATGATCAAAAAAAGGTCGGTACCTACTTGTCTCTATGAAAAAATCAGTGAAAACAATCCCTTAACTACCCTCCTAATTAAAAATTGGTCTTCACCTTTCTGTAATTCCTTTTATATTTGTATTATCAATACATCCAAGATGTTTGACCTATTTAAAAGGCCTAATTTTAGAAAAATTAGAGTTTAAAGAAAAATATTTTTTTGGAATTTCCTATTTTTCACCTTTTACTTTAAAATATCTCCGAAAATACTGGAGATACGAAAAAAATTATAGGTAACTAAATTGTAGATTTTTTAATAACTAAAATTCTCTTGTGCAATTTCTCTTGTGTAATTTTCATTACAGTGAACAGTTAGCGAGATATAGCTGTTTAAAACCTCTATTTACGAGCAAACACCCCTTATTCGAACCCTATAAACCCACCCTAATTAAAAACTAAGGGATCTTACAAAATTTAGTTTACACAGTCTTATAACTCTTCACAAATCCGACAAAGTCATTTTTGAATAAACTTTTTATCGCCAAAAATGAAGGAGCTATGTTTTTAAAACGAATTTTGTTTTCGAAAAATTCCGATAGTCCGCTTATGGATAATTTTCAATGTACAGTAGAGCGTCGATTATCCGAACTAATTGGGGGACATAAGTGTTCGGAAAACCGATTTGTTCGGATAATCGAACTATATTGATATAGTCATACATATTTATCCACAAGTGAATAAAAGCCATATTTATATACCTACATATTTATTTATATCTTGATAATGACAAATAGCAATTAAACAAAAAAGTGCAGTCTTTGCAACAACATATTTTTGGATACAATATTGAAGAAAATTGAAGATATTTTAAGCGTTAATTACTAACGCTCGCTGGGTATTCGAGTGCGGGGCGCGAGAGTCGGGAGTTCGAATAACCGGTCGTTCGGTTGATCGACGTTCGGATAATCGACGCTCTACTGTATGTATAGTACCACAGAACCGGTTCGTATACTGGAAGATGACTAAAAAACTATTTGTATTTGTACATATTTGTAAATTCGTATTTTTCTGTAAATAAATGTTTTTGTAATACTTTAATTCTACTTTTTTTCTGTATAGATCTATTAAAATATCTACTTATAAAAACTGTAATGTTATTAAGGGTGGTTTTTCAGGGTTGAAATATTATGATATTATATCCTAAAGTATAAAACAATCATTATTTAACCAATCAAAACCAAATTTTACCCATATGAAAGTTTACAATGTTTTTATATAATTTTTGACAATAAGGGGTAGTTTACACCCCTAAAAATAATCAACGCCCTTAAGTATGATATAGAATATGAAGTACAGGGTGAGATGATCCTAATCCCAAATTTTTATGTAAATCGATGCAAGCCGAAATTATTCTTTTAGGATAAGTAAATTTTTTATATATAGCTCCAACAAGGGTAGTTTTAAGGGTTGAAATATTATGATATTATATCTTAAAGCATAAAACAATCATTATGTAACTAATAGGAACCAAATGTTGACAATATTATAGTTTAAAATGTTATTTTATAATTGTTTACAATTAGGGGTAGTTTTTACCCTTAAAAAACCAAAAGCGTACAACGGCTCAATAGAGAAAATGAACTAGAGGGTGAAATGAGCCTAATCTTAAATTTTTGTACAAATCGATGCTGGACGAAAAAATTGCGAGGTTTTGTTATTTTTTCAGCTTCATTTCCTCGACTATTTAGTAAATTTCAATTTCCGACATATCATCGACTTATTTCGTATGCTTTAAATGATGACGCACGGGTAAAGATTCAGGGACTCGACTGTATCTAACGCCTTTACAGAATTGAAATTGGACTATTTAAGCGGCCTCAGGGATGTTTTAAAGTTATAAATAATTTTTTGGCTTATAAACAAATCGAGGGATTCGAGCGAAAACCCGATATTTAAATACCAAAATTATGAAATCCGGTATTTTTATTCTGCTGTAGTATAATCACGTTTCCTACCACTGGTAAATGTTTTTATTTGATATTAACATTTTTAAGCACAATAACTAATAAAAACCAAACATGGTAAAAACTGTTAACTGATATTTTTAAATAACGCCAACTCGATATACAGTATGTCCCTGTAAGTTGTATCCATACGGAAAACTTTTTTATTATTAATTTTACGAAAAAAAGTTATTCTTTATAAAAAGTTCTGCATGGTCCAAAACCCAAGATTCACTCATCAGATATCAAATTTTATGAATGTTATACGAGGTATGTCAAAAAATTTGAATTTCACTCAGTAGCTTTATTTTTCACAAGATTGAAAATTGCTATTATGAAAAGTTGTTTGGAATTAAAAACTATATTCTAATATGCAATTACATCCTTCTAATAGAAAATTTTTTTTTAAATTATGGATAACTAACATTATTTTCAGTTATTTCAATTCTGAATTTATTATTAATTTTATGAAAAAAGTGATTCTTAATAAAAAGTTCTGGATGGCCTAAAACCTAAAATACAACCATCTTATATCAAATTTTATCAATTTTATACGAGGTATGTCAAAAAAGATAAATTTAGATCAAAAGTAAAGTACCTTTATAGTTCAGAATATTTTAATTAGAAGGATGTAATTACATACAGAAACATAATTTTTAATTCTAAGTAACTTTTCATAATAACAATTTTCGATATTGTGAAAAATAAACTTATTTTACACTTGAGCGAAATTATATTTTTTTACATACCTCGTATAAAATTGATAAAATTTTACATAAGATGGTTGTATTTTAGGTTTTAGACCATGCAGAACTTTTTATTAAGCATCACTTTTTTCGTAAAATTAATAATAAAAGAGTTATCTGAATTAAAATAACTGAAAATAATGTTAGTTATCCATAATTTTTCAAAAAAAAAAAAAATTTTTCAAATAGAAAGATGTAATTGCATACTATAATATAGTTTTAAATTCCAAACAACTTTTCATAATAGCAATTTTCAATATTGTGAAAAATTAAGCTACTTTGCTCTTGAGTGAAATTCAAACTTTTTAACATACCTTGTATATTATTTAAAAAATTTGATATTTGATGGTTAAATCTTAGGTTTTGGACCATGCAGAGCTTTTTATGAAGAATAACTTTTTTTCGTAAAATAATAATAAAAAAGTTTTCCATATGGATACAACTTACAGGGACATACTGTATAACTTTACTGATAAAAATACTTTTATTGTAAACATACTTATAATATGAGAATCCGGTAGAATCATTTATCTTCTTTTTCCTGTGTAAAGTTACTAATTTTATTAGAAATATTTCTAAGTTAAAAACTGATAATTAATTTTATCGGAGATGAAGATTACAAAATTGTTCATTTTGACAAAATATATATTCATGCGAAAATCCAATAAAGAATTTTAGATTATGATAGTTTATTAAATTTCAGCACACTTTTTTCCTGCGAAAACCCAATAAAAGATGGCGTAAATTGATAATTGAATATTACGAAAACAAAAAAAGGGGTTAGAATGGGGCCCATGTTTATAATCAAAAACAAACTCAGAGCTTCCAAGGTACCACAGCAAATCAATTCTACTAAATTTAAATTTAAGTGTACTGAAAAGTTGTCTGAAGACTATTGAAACTCTGTAGAAATTACTGGAGTCTAGTAGTAGTAGTCTAGTCTAGAAAAAGTTTTATTTTGTACAATATAACTGTTAAACTAATTAGGACTAGATTGTCCCTAAAGCTTTCCAAAGAAAGGAACGAACATTTAGTAAGAAATGTTTCTTTTCACTAGCTTACCATGAATGAATTCGAGTGTGTCAAAAGTTTTTTACAAAAACGCTGTGTGTATTCTCAGATATGTAATATAATGAATGCCGTAGCTAACAGTGATTCTACTGGATGATATTCTAAAGAAGACAATAGCGGAAAGCGGTAATCAGTTAATAAAAATATCAGAAGATATTGGTTTGAATTAAAAAAACTCCTACTCTGCTCCCTAAAAGGCAAAAACAAATTTCATCCCAAAAAGCAACCATAGACTTACCAACTCCGGGCAGTTTATCAAAGTTATATAAAAGTACCCTTCCAATAAGTGAAGCAAAGAAAATGGATTTGATAAAGTTGTGCCAAGAGAATATTTTTCCAGAAGAGATGCATGCTTAAATAACAAATTTAAAAACCGGTAATTATATCGTAGATCGAATTCCAGACGTAATGATGAGAGAAGAATCGAACGAGGACACATTTTACCTTTTAATTTTCTAAAAAGAATACAGATTAATTTTTTTTTGCTGGAATAATATACAGTTAACGTTTATTTTATAATTAAAAAAAATTAAAAATAAAAACCAATAAAATCAAATGTTATACTGATTCAACGAGGTAAAACCCGATAAATATCACGTTTTATTTTTTTTTTGTAAATACCTTTTTATAAAATAAACTTAAAATAAATTATTCTAACTAAATATTAAATTCTGTGCCATTTGGCTATACGCTGTGAGCTCGTACGTAGAGGGGATATTTACAAATTCGCGAACGCCAGTAGTGACAAGTCTGTAAACCTTTACCGGAAATTTGACATAAATGTCAAAGTGATTAATTTAAAATTAAAATTAAAAACATTAATTATAAAAAATATTAGTTGGTCAAAGCTGTGGTATATATTTTTACCTTAAATATGCTTACGTTTTAAATACTGAATTTAAGTTTTTTTTAATGTTCTATTAATCTATTAATCCATTAATCTTAGCGCCATCTACACGATAATTGTGAAAGTATCCGAAGTAAGAAATTCATATTTTGTCAATAGAACGTCAAAATGATTAGCACAATCTTAAAAAAATCCATTACAATTTAATTACTTTTTTGCGTTGTAAATATTAAGCGATAACAATTAAATAATAAATTTAAAAATTACCGGTGAAAGTTGAATAGTAGTCCGCTAGGAGCGACACCAGCGAAGCTCACAGCGTATACGCTCTGAGCTTCGCTGGTGGCGCTCCTAGCGGATTACTAATTCAACTTTCACCGGTAATTTTTAAATTTATTATTTAATTGTTATCGCTTAATATTTACAACGCAAAAATGTAATTAAATTGTAATCGATTTTTTTAAGATTTTGCTAATCATTTTGACGTTCTATTGATAAAATGTGAATTTCTTACTTCGGATACTTTCACAATTATCGTGTAGATGGCGCTAAGATTATTAGAATAATTTATAATTACATATTACGGAACAGTAAAAAAACTTAAATTCAGTATTTAAAACGTAAGTATATTTAAGGTAATAATGTATACCACAGCTTTGACCAACTAATATTTTTTATAATTAGTGTTTTTAATTTTAATTTTAAATTAATCGCTTTGACATTTATGTCAAATTTCCGGTAAATATTTTTTATGCTTAATATTTTTTATGATGTTCTTTACACAGTTATACACATGGTAGTACCACAAAAGAAAGTGTCTCAAGGATACTTTCCAAGATGGTTCTCTCAAGAATTAAAAAATGTTATTATTTTAAAAAAGCAAGCACACAAAGCATTTAAAGAATCTGGGAGTAGGTATGATTATATTACTTTTTCAAGATTAAGATCACAATGTAAAGTCCTATCTAAAACTTGTTACAATGAATTTGTGTCCAGCTCGGAAAATGCTATTGTCAATGAGAGTAATGTGAAAAAATTCTGGTCCTATGTCAACTCACAACGAAAATCTAATGATTTACCATCTGAAATGTTTTACAACGAGGTGAGTTGCCAACTGGGGCCTGATCTTCCAGATCTATTTGCAGATTATTTTAAAACTGTTTACTCAACAAAAGTTTGTCAGGCGGTTGAATCTTTATCTTTTAATGATATCAGCATAAATGATCTTCAAATCAGTATTTCAACAATTTATGAAGAGATTTGTAATCTAAATACCAACAAGAGTCCAGGGCCAGATGGAATACCCCCCATTATTCTAAAATCATGTAGTTTCGTACTTTCTCGTCCTCTCTATATGATATTTAACTCTTCTTTAAAGTCTGGTTATTTTCCTGAGTTTTGGAAGACTAGCTTCTTGACCCCCATATACAAATCACGAAATAAAGCTGATGTGTGCAGTTATAGGCCAGTTTGCAATTTAAATGTAATTCCAAAACTATTTGAAAAAATAGTAACAAAATATCTTACATCAGTGTTATCATCAACAATAATACCCCAGCAGTATGGATTTCTAAATGGAAGGTCTACTGAGCTTAATTTACTAGTTTACAGTGAGTTTCTGTCAGGTGTCGTGGATGGTGGTGGTGAGGTACACAGTATATACACTGACTTTTCTAAGGCATTTGACAGGGTAAATCATACAATTTTATTGGATAAGCTGAGGACAGCAGATTTGGGTGGTAGTTTGTTGAGCTGGATCGGCAGCTATTTGTCTGATAGATCTCAAATAGTAAAGGTCAAAGGCTTTAAATCTAAAGAGATAAAAGTACCTTCTGGTGTGCCTCAAGGGTCTCATTTGGGACCCTTGTTATTTAACATCTTTATAAATGACATCCAGAGTTGCTTTCAATATTCCGAATTTCTATGTTTTGCTGATGACCTAAAATGCTTCAAAACTGTCTCTTCTACCACTGATTGTATCAACTTGCAGTCAGATTTGTCCAGACTTGTGGACTGGTGTGAAAGAAATTGCATGGATTTAAACCCAAAAAAATGCCTCACTATGTATTTCTCTAAAAGGCGTATCCCCTTGGCTTTTCCCTATGAAATTTCTAACACCATCTTGATCAATATGTCAGCTGCTAAGGATCTTGGAGTCTTATTTGAAAATGCTCTATCCTTCAGATTTCATATCGCAGAGATTGTTTCTAGAGCTCTTAAAATGGTTGGCTTTGTCAAGAGATCTACAAGAGATTTCACAAATCTCTCGGCAATCCGCCTATTGTATTGTTCATTGGTCAGACCCCTATTGGAATATGCTTCTTCAGTCTGGAATCCCCTCTATACATGCCATGTACACGAATTAGAACAAGTGCAAAGAAGATTTTTGCGGTATTTGGCCTTTAAGGCTGGTGTGGATCCCCCTGACAACTACCATTACAACTATGATTCACTTCACACGAGATTTTCTCTCCCTCCTCTCCAGATTCGCAGGCAATGTAGGGACTTACAGAATTTATACAAAGTTTTTAATGGTATTGCTGATTGCCCAGATCTACTGTACTCTATTGGTTTGACAGTGCCGTCAAGGAATACTAGATTTCACCTCATGTTTCAACAACCTTTATGTAGAACTAATGTAAAGTTTAATAGTTTTAGTTCAAGGTCTGTAAGGACAGCCAATAACTTATCTCCGAACATTGATTTCAGTATAAGTCAAAGTCGCTTTGTGTGCTTTATTAAGGATTTAACGCTTGGGGAAGAACACTAATTTATAAATTTATAAGTATATTTATGGGTAGCTAGGTGATTTAGTGTTAAGTGTCCAAATAATATTTGTCAATTTATTACCTGTGATAATGTCTGTGTAATGTTACCATTTTGTGATTGTAATTAAGTATATTTACATATTTTTATAATTTATTTTGAGGTTTAATGTATATTTTAGCTCTTAAATTATTCTGTAATAATGGGTAAGGCCCGTAAATAAATAAATAAGTAAAGGTTTACAGACTTTTGGATTTGTAAATATCCCCTCTACGTACGAGCTCACAGCGTATAACAAATATTTGATCAAACTTCCTATGGCGATTTTAAATCTTCTTCAAACTTCCAAAAATCTTTAATCGCAATTATCTCTAAACAATGGTTTTGTTAGTTATCGGGTTTTTGCTCGAACCCCTAGAAATAGATATCGGCAACTATTAGATTAAATTAAATTAAGAAAACGGCATTAAAGAGGACGTGGCAGGATGCCTCTTTTAAAAGAAAAAAAAAGTTTAATTGAGATGAGTGGTTCCTGGGGGGATACAACCGGTCAAAGTTGACTGGCATGTGCGACGAAGTTATAAACAATTTGATGGTAATTTTTGCAGTATTACCTTTTTATTTCGGTGCTCTTTCTACATACAAATTTTCATATGGTCAAGAGACTCAACATATATTATAATAATAAAAACGATCGATATTATGAGTGAAAAATCACAAAAATACAAAAATACCAGTCAAAAATTAGGTTTGAAGAAAATAGAATCTCAACGGTCAGAGATCCCTTATATAGGGAACCGTATTCCCCTACAATTCTGCGCGAGCCTCCAAAGATATACCAACTTACACCATAACTGAATCCATTTCAAAACTTATTCTAGAGCTAAAACTGTAGTGGCCTATCGTTTACCATCTTTTCTTAAAAACCTTCATAAAACCATGAATTACCGCAGCAGTTATTAAAAAGTAAATTGTGTGCAAAAATTGCCAATTTTTCATTATTTAAACAATGATTTACTTATGGTAGGGGAGCCCAAGCGGGGATTTTTGCAGTTACTCGAGCGCGTCGGATTATTACATGGAGAGAAACCTTGTACCCTGAAAATGTACCTCTACCATTGGCTCTTAATACAGGGGAGTTCGTTAAGTGGGGGCCGAAAAAATACTCTTCACCACCCAATAGGTCCCCATAACGCTCGAGTGACTGCATATTTAGCATACTTTGCTCCCCGACCATATACCTATGTATAAATCATATTATAAGGTACTTTCTTGGAAATATCTTGTTTTCACCTAAACTGTGATATAAAATTTGTTCCAACCAGCGCGGAATTACATTTTGAGTTAGCTGAACTGTAATTTTATTTGATTATACTATAAAGGCATTATTCAGTGGACGATAGAGACGTCTTTAATCTTGTTTAAAGTGTCTTTTAAAAGGAAATTGAAGATTAGGATGTTAAATGAAAATCGAGCCAATCAACTGTATCAATAACTCTTATTCAGCGGGTTGGAATCTTTTCAGAACTAAATTAATCATTAAATGCCTTTTGTTGCGTAGTTCGCTAATAATTACTACGATTTTGTATTAATAGGTACATACTACATTCGATTTGTTCTGGTAGAATGATCTGTAAGATGTGCGACACTTTGAACTATACCTACAAGATGTTTAGCGCCCTGTATAGTCAAAAAAATCGCGCCCACTGAAGTGTCTGCGATTTCTGTAGAGCTCGCAAAAGTTAAAAAAGAGCAATTTAAAACAATTTTTAGCAATTGTCTACCTAATACCATTAATATTGTGATAATCAAAAGTTTTTTTTAAGTGAAATAGTGTGTAATAATTGTAAAAAGTTTGAGTTACAAAGTGAAGAAAAAACTATCGACGAGACTACATATTTCAAATAGCAATGAAACCAACAGCTTGTACATAAAAAGTAGGCTACTACGACCAGATAAAGAATCACAGGGTAAGTTGATTCATCACCTGGAGAAAAGGGCTTATGAACAAGAAACATCTTCGTTAATGGTTTATGACATTTCACTGGGCATTATCAGCTGTGTAATAAAAGTAGTGCTATCAATAATTTATTTTCAAACGAAGTATAATAGTCGTCTATCGATCTGCATCCTCGAGCACATTCTCACATGGCTGTCCTACCGACCATATTTTTAATAACTACTGTAAGTACTGTACTCTTATTTCGTTGTTTTTTTAATCTGAATTTCTATTTCATCAAAATAACGCAATAATTACTATAAAACTATAATACTATAATACTATAAAACCACACAATGCATCCTTATCACGCTTCCCTCAATCATTTTACATCATCTCTATTGCATTTACTACACATTGTTGACTTGTTGAGAACTATTCGTAGACCGTATTGTTATTTTGTGACAAGGAAGAAATTATATTTTTACACTCGTTATATAATCAGTCCAATACAAACAGATCCTCAAAGGTCGCGAAATAGAATAGAGGTAGACCCAGCCAACTGTATCGTGTAATCAGAAATACTTACTTCGCTAACGTTTTCAAATCATATTATACCTATACAATGTACAGGGTATTTCACGACGAGCTTACACTATCTATACAGGGTCTTCTTCTTCTTCTTCTTCTTCTTCTTCTTCTTGTAATAGGACTATGTCCTATTTCTTCTGTTATAGTCTCTGCTGCGATCCGGAGCTCCAGATCTCGTACCATCGTTTTTTGGGTCTTCCTATGGGTCGCTTGGTGTTGGGCTTCTGTGTTTTCGCCCAATGCGCCATACGTTCAAGGTCCATCCGATCTACGTGGTCTCTCCACATGCGTCGTCGTGCTCTTGTCCATCTCACTACATCTTGAACGCCTAGATCTCTCAATGTGTCTTCGTTTCGTATTCTATCTCTGAGTGTGATACCTCTTATGGATCTTAGGGTTTGCATCTCTGTTGCTCTAATTATTTATGTGGTCTTTGTTGTCTCGGCCCTTGTCTCAACTGCGTATGTCAGCACATGTCTTATAAATGCGGACTTTGCTTTCGGTGCTCATATATTATTCCGCCAGATTATATCCCTCAGGAAACCAGATATTCTCGCTGCTTTCGTTGCCTGCTGTTTTGTTTCTTGCCACAGATGCCTGTCGCTAGATATTTCCACACCCAAGTATCTACAATCCATTACCTGTTTGATTATATGGTCGTCCACTACTAATTTACATGTAATTGGGTTCTTGGATATTATCATCGATTGGGTTTTCTCTGTGGATAGTATCAGGTTATAATTTTCGGCGGTTATTTTGAATTTTTGTGGTAGACGTTGTAAGTCATCTTCGTTTTCGGCTATTAAGATTGCATCATCTGCGTAGCAAAATATTCTCATCCTACAACGTCATCCATTATTAAATTAAACAGGCATGGACTGAGGCTGTCCCCTTGTCTAATGCCAACATTGATTTTGATTTCTTCCGTGAGCCCGTGTGTGGTTTTAATTGGTGTTTTGTTGGATCAATTGAGCTCTTTGATTATGTTTCTATACCTCTGACCTATGTTTTACCTCTGACCTATACCAGGGTGTTTTATTAATAATTGAAAATATTTTAACTGTAGCTTCCTGGGCTCAAACTATTAAGTTTAACCCAAATCACCTAGTCCAAAAATGCTTCCTAAGGGAACTAGGGCCCTTTGAAGATGGCGACTTGTAATTAGTTTTTTTTTAAATACTTCCAGAATGCTTCTATTTAGAAAGACGAAAACTGGTATGTCTATTTATCTTCCAGATATAGATCATTTTCCTCAATTGCGGATTTCTAGTACCGGTCATAGGCGTCCGTTTCAAGTAGGGCAACGGTTATTTTATCGCATAACTTTTTTGTCTTTAATTTCTAAGCATTTTTGACATACATACTACAGAAATACATACTACTTTTTCCACCTACCTCTACCGAAAGTATACTTTTTCGGACCTGATTGTAGGGAGCAAAGTTGTACTTTTCCTCCCTAGGGAGGAAAATATTTTTCCTCCCTAGGGAGGAAAAGTAAAAGTGACGTCATGGTATTTCATTCATGAAATATAACTTATTGACGCCCTGTATAATATCTATTTTCTATTACAAAGTATCTATACATTTTAACGTTTATTTATAAAACATCCTGTACTTTGCAGAATGGTAAAAAACAGTAAATTGTTATTTTGATTTAACAATGTTTACATTAATAATTTGACTTATATTTGACAGTTGACAGTTATATTGTACCTACTTGTTGTTTTAGTTCTAATAAATTTTGTTGGTTAGTTACATAAATAAATTAAGTAAAAATGAAAAAATGACTTGTTATTTGAGGAAGGTGGAAAAACCATATGTATAACATGGGAGTAAAGTGCCTTTTCCTCCCTTGAATGATTACTGCCCTCCGCTACGCGTCGGGCAGTAAACTTCATTCTCAGGAGGAAAAGTTACACTTTCCTCCCTTGTTATACAAATAGCTATTTATACTATCTACACTGAGCGGCAAAAAAAGTGGCCACCCTATAAATATCCGAAACAAAAAATGCATTGGAAGTTTTATGCACTGTTTCATAAACGTCAAAACTAAGTCACAAACTGTCAAAATCAAGGATATATGAACGCAATAAATATTTAAATTGAGACGCAGTATGAAACAATGCATAAAATTTCCAATGAATTGTTACTTTCGGAAATTTATAGGGTGGCCACTTTTTTTGCCGCTCAGTGTATATATTATCGGAAGCGGCCTATAAAAAGTAAAGAGTAGCGGGAAACTGGCTACAAGCGGCCCAGTGTAGAGAACACTGGAAAGAACTGAGAGAGGCCTATGTCCATCAGTGGACGCAATTGGCTGATTGATAAAATATCGGAAACTACTTACACGATTTTTATGAAAATTGGTTTGTGAGGGTTACAAGTTATGACGAACCTTGATGCCTTTGATATAGATACTTGTTTTTTACCTTTTTTTTTTCGGGATAGTAGAATTAAATTCAAATTTAGCTAATAGTGTAGGAAACAGAGGTTGAACCTCACAAAATGGACACAAGTCCGGTTTTATTTTTTTTTTTCTGGTATATCAAGGGTTGCTTATTATGAACCCCCCCTTTTTCACCCCTTTAAAGGGCATGTTTTTACGATTTTCTCATTACCTATGCATTTTTTTAAAACAAAACTTATACAGAATTAAAGAGCACTATTTTCTCTACAAATAAAGTCCTATGCATTTTTTTCGTATAAGCAACCGTTACGGCACAGTGGCGCCGTAAATCTCAGAAATGCTTTGGCGGGCTCGTTTTTGTTTTGTTCGTCACCTATTCATTTGATTGATAAAGTACTTATGGAAAATAAAAGAACACACTGTCTGCTACACATTATGACCTATGCATATTTTATTTTCTTTACACCCTAAAGCCACAGTGGTGGCCCAAAATCAATTTTTGATTATTTTCTTTATTAATTCTCCTTTTGTTTTGGGGTGGTTCCGTGGAAAATATGGGGGTGTATTATACAGATTTGTAAATAACACCAGTACGTGGATAATCCCTGAAAGTTTTTTTACTCTAGCATAGGCAGTTCAGATGGTATAAAAAGGGGTTTTTTAAAATGTACCACCCTGTAATTAAAAAATTTGCAATTACCCTTAATTTGTGGTTTTTGCGAAACGTAGCCCTTCCTATACGTTTTACAAAAAATTTACTTAATAGTAAAATGAAGAGGACTATATTTCCTACTATTTATTTCCCGACAGCATATGTCTATCACCCACCGTTTAGCGGGGGTGACGTCCCAAAGTTGACACATTTTTAAAAAAGATGTTTTTAAAACATCTTTTAAAAACATCTTAATAATAAAAAATATTTTCCCCTAACTGTAATGAAAATTAAGAAGAAACCCTGCGGCAATTAATCACAAATAAGTGGCTGATTTTTTGGTATAGGTTTCATTTAAGGGTAATTGCAAATTTTTTAATTACAGGGTGGTACATTTTAAAAAACCCCTTTTTATACCATCTGAACTGCCTATGCTAGAGTAAAAAAACTTTCAGGGATTATCCACGTACTGGTGTTATTTACAAATCTGTATAATACACCCCCATATTTTCCACGGAACCACCCCAAAACAAAAGGAGAATTAATAAAGAAAATAATCAAAAATTGATTTTGGGCCACCACTGTGGCTTTAGGGTGCAAAGAAAATAAAATATGCATAGGTCATAATGTGTAGCAGACAGTGTGTTCTTTTATTTTCCGTAAGTACTTTATCAATAAAATGAATAGGTGACGAAAAAAACAAAAACTGGAGCGCGCCAAAGCATTTCTGAGGTTTACGATCCCACTGTGCCGTAACGGTTGCTTATACGAACAAATGCATAGGACCTTATTTGTAGAGAAAATAGTGGTCTTTAATTCTGCATAAGTTTTGTTTTAAAAAATGCATAGGTAATGAGAAAATCGTAAAAACATGCTCTTTAAGGGATAGGGGTACTTTACGCAGGGATGTTGCAATAATCATATATATATTTATGAAAAACCCTATTGATGGAGCATAATATGTCCATATGGGCCAAAAAGCAAAAAAACAATTTCAACCCCCTCTTTATTTATTTTTTTGGCTACAGGGGTTGCATCAAGAAATCGCTTTTGGTGTCCATGCATGGGTAATAAGAACGTGCACCAAATAATATATGAATCATTTTAATAAAGAGCATGGTGTGTGAAGGATTCCAAAAAAATCACTTTCTTTATCAATTCTCGTTTTTTTTTGGGTGGTTCCGGAAAAAAAAATGGGGGTGCATTATAGAAATTTGTAAATAACACCAGTACATGGATAATCCCTGAAAGTTTTTTTACTCTAGCATAGGCGGTTCAGGTGGTATAAAAAGGGGTTTTTTAAAATGTATCACCATGTAATTAAAAATTTGCAATTGTCCTTAAATATACCAAAAAATCAGCCACTTATTTGTGATCAATATTTCTTCTTAATTTTCATTACAGTTAGGGAAAAATATTTTTTTTTTAAACATCTTTTTAAAAATTTGTCAACTTTGGGGCCTTACTCCCGCTAAACAGTGGGTGATAGACATATGCTATCGCGAAATAAATAGTAGGAAATATAGTCCTCTTCATTTTACTATTAAGTAAATTTTTTGTAAAACGTACAGGAAGGGCTACGTTTCACAAAAACCACAAATTACCCCTTTAAAGGGATGAAACGAGGGTTTCGGGGCGAAATTTTGTAAGAAAAAGTTAGTCTTATAATAAGCTCTCCTTGATATACCGGAAAAAAAATAAAACCGGACTTGTGTCCATTTTGCGAGGTTCAACCTCTGTTTCCTACACTATAAATTTTGGTTGCAGAACCGCAATGTTTTAACCTCCGCACCCTTTATCTAGCGTAAAACTATGCAAATCCGATGTTTTTACAATTTGAGATGGTATTTTTCAACGGACGCCACGTGTTTCCTGTGCACCAGTGCATATCAAAACGAAACAACGTTCCGAAGTATAAATTTACAAGACCAGAATACTAATCTAGCCAGATAAAGAAACGTAAATAGCACCGTGCGATGTTTTTAAAGTAATTCTGCGATAGAAATAATTAGCGATGTTATACACAAGAGTAACTTCGAAGAATGCGTCTCGGATTTACTTTTCGTGTACGACGAATATTTCAAATTGTACACATTTTTTATAATTGTACCATACAACGTAAGATATGTCATTGATGATTACTAAATTGGATTCAGTTTCACTTCCATTACCTGATTAAATATCTACAAGGAAAAATTTTCCTTTAGCTGGCTGTATACCATTATCACAAAAAATTTATTGAAAATCCTTTATAAAAGGTTTATATTTTATTAAAAACCCTCAAAGGGCTACATCTAAATCACAGATCTTTTTTGATCTAAAAAGATGATACAGGCTAATTACATGCTGAGCTACCAAAAATACATGGATAAAAACCCTTTAAATGTTTTAAATCATGTTAAAGTTACGTCATTATTAATAAATCCAATCGATGGAGAAAATTCTTATAGATATTGCCTTTGGCATCCTATGAGTCCTCATAAGGTACGTGAGTTGCTTGTCTGAAGGATATGTCTTTACATTACGGACGGTGGGTAGCAACTGAAAATGTTGTCGTTAAGTTATAATCATCAATGGTGTTACAACTCTGCGTGAGTCTTTGCCGCGTTTACTATTGCCTTCCATGTTTGTCGGTCCTGTGCCACTAATTCCCATTGTCGCACTCCCATTTTCTCTAGATCTTCTTTGACTGCATCTTTCCACCTTTTTCTAGGCCGTCCTACAGACCTTCCATCTGGCATTTCCCAGAACACATTGTTTATAAGGCGATTGTCGTTACTGCGTAGCACATGCCGTTAAGTATGTTTTATTAAATAAATTCAATTTAGTATCTTATTGATAAAGTCTATTCGGTGAACTTACACGGGTTCCCTCTTAAGGTGATACAGTAGCGATCAACAGGTAGCCAAAACGCGTTCCAAGATTGCGGCTGTAATTTTGAATATTTTTTCGAGATATTTGGCACACGTATTCGTAATATAATAAAGAATGGCGGTACAGAGCCCAATTTAAAAAATGTATTAATATGTGAAAATTACTCTGTAATTAAATACAATATTTAAAAAAACAAGCCTGTACCGCCATTAAGAAGAAGAAAAAAATACACTTTCTTCAGATAAACTTTTTTATCCGATGACTAGATTTTATGTCATTTTGGAACTACTAATGAGATCAAAAATTTTAGTAGTTCCAAAATGACACAAAATCTAGGCATCGGATAAAAAAGTTTATTTGAAGAAAGTGTATTTTTTTGTTCTTCTTAATGGCGGTACAGGCTCGTTTTTTTAATATTGTATTTAATTACAGAGTAATTTTCACATATTAATACATTTTTCAAATTGGGCTCTGTACCGCCATTCTTTATTATATTACGAATACGTGTGCCAAATATCTCGAAAAAATATTCAAAATTACAGCCGCAATCTTGGAACGCGTTTTCGCTACCTGTTGATCGCTACTGTTTCCTCTTAATCTTCTCCTTTCTCCTTTATAGAGCAATTTTGCTTGTTCATTGGCGGGTTGTTGCATCGATTGAAGATTGTCACTCTTCTGTTAAAATGTTAGGTTTGATCTACTTTGTTGTATAGGATGGAAAGCTGGACGTTAAAGATAGAACAAATAAAGAAGTTAGAAACATTTGAAATGTGGTGTTCAAAGTACCGTGGATTCAAAGAGTTACATTCAAAGACCAATAGCCCTGGATCCCGCGTACCAAAAAAAAGTTGATTAATAGCAAGCTGAAAATTTGTTAATATGTAGCTTAACGGTGTCTAGTCGGACAAACTTTGATCTATGTGAACACTGGAACAGGGGAAGTTTTAATTGTGGAACAGGTTAAAAATTTGGAACGTCAAACTACGAAAACGTCACATGTATTTTGTCGGACAGAGCTTCCAATTGATTTGTTACCATTTCATTAAATTCTCATCCAAAAATCAGACTGCTATGATTTCTACATAATTCCTGCCATTTGACATGTTCTACGTGTCGGACTTATTATTAAAATTCCCAGTTGGTGATAAATACCAGTCTGATTTTTGCATGAGAGTTTAATAAAAGGGTAATAAGTCAATTGGAAGTTCGGTCCGACAAAATACAGTGACGTTTTCGTAGTCTGACGTTCCAAATTTTTAACCTGTTCCACAATTAAAACTTCCCCTGTTCCAGTGTTCCCGTACATCAAAGTTTGTCCGACTAGACACCGTTAAGCTATTAACAAATTTTCAGCTTGCTATTAATCAACTTTTTTTGGTACGCGGGATCCAGGCCTAATACAGGATCCCTGGGAACCAACAGAGAAGATATAGTAGATATAGAAATTATATTTCCAGGATCTATATAAAGATCATTAAAGATCAAAGAAAGATGTAAAAGAACCTTGGATTATTATTTTCAATTATTGTTTTATGACGTTAATTTGGTCTAAAATTGATTGAATGAATAACACTGGAATAATTTACCGGATACCACCTGCATCCATACACGAGATTACTGCACTTCCTTTATAACATTTAAGATTTTAAGCTTAAAAAACCAATAACTAGATATTTATACTAGAATCCCTAAAAATTCTCAGACTTCCATCAACGTGTTCTTCTCGCATACCATATGGGCGCGTGTAAACAGGAAGAACTGCCGAAAAGAGACGATTAACAAAGAATAATATTGACTGAGAATGTGTCATAAACACAAGACACTAACGTCACATATGTAGACGTCAGGTAAGTACAGCGATGAAATATTTAAGAGCGGAACAAAGAGATATAAAAAGTTAAAAACTTTCAGGAATGTACGACATAAAATTGCAATAATTCTTGGATTCTTAAAAGCTGATGACGTTTTTTTAGATAAAACTTTTTTAGCTACAAAGTGTGACTCTTTCATTATGTGAATAATATTTTCGATTACAAGTTTCAGAACATTATCAGGTAGACCAGGGCGCATCTGTAAAAATATTAGTACATTTGGATGTTGAGAGGTGACTCATATTTTTTTGCAAAAATTGCTTGAAAATAATATAATATAATATATATTATATAATATTATATAATAAATCATATAATAATATTTGAGTTATCCTCCCACTCAAAAAGGTCCGGAACATTGTTTAAATAATCAAAATGTCAAAAAATTAAGGGAAAATTCGATTTTTTTCTTCGTTTTTTGATTATAACTTTAAAAGTATTCATTTCCGAGAAAAGTTGCTCTGACATAAAAGTTGCGTAATTAAATTTTCTACAATATAAGATTGGTTAAAAATTTTTGAATTGTTATCCTTGCTGCAAAATAGCAATAATTGCGAAAAAACATAAAAAATCAAGTATTCGTATTTTACGTTTTTCAACCATTTATGCTACACTTAGAACCTTCATATTTTACCCAGAAAAACTTCATAATATAATAAAACAATACTTTTTTTTTATTTATTTATTATTTATACATATGACCTGGCCTCTAGGGACTAATCCAGGTCGTTTTTTCCTGATGGGATTACAGATATTTTTACATTTTTTACTCAACTATTAAATCTATTTTTACAATAACAATTTGCCATAATTTCTTAATTACGTATAACAAACAAATTTAAATAAACAATTTAAAATATTTTTGGTACTATCAACTCCCTTCTAAGTTATAAAGACAGTCCCTCTATTTTCAGAAGAGAGTTGGTAGTTTCTTTTTTTTTTATTTTTATGAATTATGTATTGAATTATTATTTTTATTTATTTATTTTATATTGAATTATTATTGAATTATTATTTTTATTTATTTATTTTATATTGAATTATTATTATTATAATTGTAAATGTCTATTTTTGAATTTATATTTTATTTTATTTATTTTAACTTTATCTTACTCAACTTCATCAGGGTTGGATTATTGGTTGTCTTCTTCTATTATTATAGATTTCTTGTTGTTTTTTAGATATTATTTGTGAGATTGTTTAATATTTCAAAATATTCTTCATTTTGTAATATATCTCTTATTTCAATTCTTTCTAATCTTCTTCTCATTTCTCTGTGTTCTTCATTTTCTATAGTATTTTCACAATGTAACACTATATGTTCTGGTGTACCTAGTTCTCCACATTCACAATATGCATCATCTTTTAAGTTAAATCTTTCCAAATATGTTGGGTACGGTCCATGTCCTGTTAAAAAGTGTATTAAACCTTGTTTTGGATTAAAATAATTTGGAATGTTTTCTAATATTGGTATAAAATTGTATAAACGTCTAGATTTTGTTGAATTTTCCCATTCATTTTGTCTTTTTCTATTTATTATTTCTTTTAATTCTCTTTTATTTCTTATATCTAATCCTATTATTTGTATTATTTTTTCATATTTTTCTTTTTTTAGCCAATAATTACATGCTCTTTTTTGTGTTTCTAAATGCATTGGCATTACTTCAGTTAAAACTGTGAGTGCCTGTGTTGCAGTTGTTCCAAATGCTCCCGTCATTCTTACAAGAAATCCTCTCTGAGCTTTTTAAAACAATACTGTAAATTTTATTAAGATCGGTTTAATAGATTTTGCAAAATAAATTTTGCAATCCAGCTTTCGCAAAAAAAAATCATTTTTCTACGGCCGTGCTAAAAGAGCCACTTTCACGCACGCATTTCGTTTCCGAAAGTTACACTTTCCCGCACGGCGTGCGTGAAAGTAAAATTTCCCACACGGCGTGCGGGAAAGTAAAATACCTTGTAATATGGCATTAGAATATAATATATTCTAATACTTATATTGCATTATAATACATGCAATAAACTAATATTTAGATATTATTTACTAATTTATTTCAAATTTATCTTATTGTATTCATGTTTTAATGAAATTTGAAAGTGCTCAAACTTTTCAAAGTGCCACAGAAATCTAAATTAAACTGATAATTTTTGATAATTTCCCGTCGTCAAGTATATTACGTCAGATGCCCTTCGTTGCTACGAAAAAATACATTCAGTGGCATTAATGACACTTAATGTTTTAAAAATTATAAAAGTGATGACTTTCAACCGTCAAATATTTATAACTGTGTGTTTAATTATACTAATTTGTACTTACATAAATAAACTACAATAAAATTTTGGTTTTGAACAGTTTTATTCATGAAATTATCGCAACAAATTGCACTCGATCTCTAAAATTAATATAGAATTTTAGAGCTCTGGTGCAATTACTACTGATTATTTCATTCATAGGAGATTCTGACCAATAGAAAGCTACAGAAATCTAAATTAAATTGATAATTTTTGATAATTTCCCGTCGTCAAGTATATTACGTCAGATGCCCTTAGTTGCTACGAAAAAATACATTCAGTGACATTAATGACAATTAATATTTTAAAAATTATAAAAGTGATGACTTTCAACCGTCAATATTTATAAGAACTGTGTGTTTAATTGTACTCATTTGTACTTACATAAATAAATTACAATAAAATTTTGGTTTTGAACAGTTTTATTCATGAAATAATCGCAACAAATTGCACTCGATCTCTAAAATTAATATAGAATTTTAGAGCTTTTGTGCAATTACTACTGATAATTCGATGAAATAAAATTATTTTGACATAATATTTAAAAGTCAGATCAGTAGACAATTACAATAGTTTTGAATCGTCGTCATGGAAACCAATATCGTCGTCGTGGTAAAGCCATATTGAAAGTTTGGTTTTGAAAACCTTGTCAAAGAATTAATTTGTGTATTTTCACTCCTAAATAAAAATTGATATACCTCTATTTTTTGTGGCTTTTTTCCAAACGTACGGCCCTAGAAAAAATATTATTCTTAACTCATGCGGAAAATGTCTTCCCCGCACCCGACTGCTTGCCCGAACTCCGCTATCGCGTTGTTCGGGTCAACGGCAGTCTCGTGCGTCAAAGTATCACTTTCCGCACTAGTTAGGAAAATAATTATTTTTCAAAATGTTGCAGGACTGCAAATAAAGCAGGCAGCAAGTTTATTTTTTACATATAGAACAATACTGTATCTTTCATTTGCAATTTGCAAAATTAAAATCGGTTTACCACCACGGCGTCAGAAATTTTTTTAAATAAACATTAATTTTTGGTGCTACTCGCAGGACAAAGAATACGTTTGCTCTGATTGGGCATTTCAATGACCTTTAATAATGATTGATAAATTTAAATTTTTAGTAAATTTCGAATAATAATTATTACATGTACTTGCGCTGGCCAATTTTTTGTGTGACACGATGACAGGAAAATACAGCGTGTTTTATATGTTCGTTCATGGGTATTCTTTCATATTTCCGACTGTACTCATCTCTGACGGAAAACATATAGGTGATATTTCTTTTGTGTTTGCTGTACATATTTGATTATGGGAAAACCTCGTTCGTTTTTATTGTTCATAATCGAAAATCCATCGATCACATTCCAGAACACACCGAAACAGTTCTCAGAATAAAATTTTCGTGCGGTCTCGGTTTGCCATGACGGTACTTACAATACGAACACGTACGTTCGTGTAGGCACTGAGATGGAAGTAACTGCCTCTTTTTTCTCTTCGACATCGCAGAAAACTAGTCGAGATGTGGTGATGGATGGCGAGCAATTTTGATAATAATACGGTAGAGACCGACGAGGTCGAATCTAACTTTTTATTTCTTTCGTCTTGACGTCCAAGACTGACGGAGACGAAAACGAGACGAGATTGGACCATGGTCGTGGTTAAATCTTCTCTCAAGGGATAATAAAGGATTACAAAAACGACATATTAATGTTAGTCAGTTTGATCATCTGTCATTAAACAATAAAAGTTGTTCACATGTATGTGTGTCAATGTTTATGGCCTACAGACTGTCGGAGGGTCCTTCAATGTTTTTGTGAACTCGAAAGAAACCAGAATATAATTAAATGGTGTAATTAAATAACAAAAACCTCCGAAACGGAAAAGCAGCAGGAGAAGATGAAATATGGGCACAAAACCCACTACCAGATGATTGGAACAGAGGTATTTTAGTGCATATGTATAAAAAGGAGATCGGGATGAGTACGAGAATTACAGAGCAATATCCCTATTCAATACCCCATAATATACCTATACAGCCTACAGTAGAAGAAATGATTCAATGTCATAATGGTAGGGGAGCCCAAGCGGGGATTTTTGCAGTTACTCGAGCGCGTCAGATTATTACATGGGGAGAAACCTTGTACCCTCTACCATATATTGGATCTAAATACAGGGGAATTCGTACAGAGAGTATCCTTAGAAAAACTCGAAATCGTCAGATTAAGATAAGGTAAGTTAAGTACATGCAAAACAGTGTATATTTTAAAAAATCTGACGGTTTGAGGGGGTAAGGATATGGGTGAGTCACAAAGATTCACAAGAAAAAGGCAAATATTTCGAGAAGTAAACGTCAGATCGAAAAATTAAAAAATGCATGTCCAATATTTTTTTAAAATCTATCGAATGATATCAAACACGACCCCCACGGAGAGGGGTGGGGGTAAATTTTAAATAGGAACCCCGCGATATTTCGCGAAGTGAACATCAGATCGAAAAACTGCAAAACACATTTTAATATTTTTGAAAAATCTATCGAATGACACCAAACACGACCCCCCACGGAGGTAGGGTGGGGGGTTACTTTAAAATATTAAATAGGAGCCCCTATTTTTTATTGCAGATTTGGATTTCTTAAGGCGCATTTAAATCAAGCAACAATGTATCGATCTAGAACATTTACAACGACAGCACGACGATCGGAATTTACATAAAAAGCTTAAGCAGACTGCTGGAATATACAGAAAACGAAGACCAACTATTATAGTTAATCAGGATAACCAGGTAGTGCTAGGTGAAAAAGAGAAAATTCATATATGGGAAAACTATATTCAGCTCTTTCATGACGAAAGACCCATGAGTGAAGTTTATACAGACGACCGGCTGACTGGCCCTTCAATTACTAAAGAGGAAATAGAAAAGGCAATATTATATTCAAAAAACAATAAGGCACCTGGACCTGATGAAATTCCTTCAGAAATACTCAAACTACTAGATGAAAGGGGAATTTCAGCACTACATAAAATATTTAATTTTATTTATGAAACTGGTTGCTATCCTCAGCAGTGGTTGCTCTCTACATTTATTCCCCTACCCAAAAAAGTCAATGCAAAAAGATGTGAGGATCACAGACTCATTAGCCTGATGAGTCACACTTTAAAAATATTCTTAAAAATACTACATCAAAGATTATACAAAAAATGTGAATGGGACATCAGTGATTCTCAGTTTGGGTTTAGGCAAGGTTTGGGAACAAGAGAAGCAATAGTAGCAACACAGGTGTTGGTCCAAAATTGTTACGATCAGAGGAAGGACGTATTCCTGTGCTTTCTAGACTACGAGAAAGCGTTTGATCGTGTCCAACATCACAAGTTAATGCAGATCCTCAAGAAGCTTGATATAGACCAAAAAGACATAAGATGCATTGAAAACTTGTACTGGTATCAGGCAGCACAATTAAAAATAGACAATTCTATATCCAAATCCATACATATAAGAAGGGGTGTTCGGCAGGGATGTGTGCTTTCCCCTCTTTTATTTAACATTTATTCGGAAGCCATATTTCAAGAGTCTTTGGAAGATGCAGAGATGGGAATCAAAGTGAATGGAGTATTAATCAACAACATACGATATGCTGATGATGCTGTCTTAATTTGCGACAACATAGCAGATCTTCAACAACTTGTCACTATAATCGGAGAATACAGTAAGCGAATGGGATTAGAGATTAATACCAAAAAGACCAAATTCATGATCATCTCCAGAAACTTGGATGCATTTGAAAACTCCACCATAACACTGAATACTAAGTCCATTGAGAGAGTGAGCAAATTCAAATACCTAGGAACGTGGCTTTTTGAAGACTGGGCATCGGACAGGGAAGTAAAATGTCGCATTGAGCAAGCTCGACAAGCTTTCGTAAAATTCAGGAAGGTACTGAGCTGCTCAGAATTCGACCTTACACTGAGACTAAGGTTTACTAAATGCTACGTGTGGTCGGTGCTGCTATATGGCATAGAGGGCTGGACACTCAAAACGAGGGATATAAACAGATTAGAAGCCTTCGAAATGTGGCTTTATCGCCGTATCCTAAAGATACCATGGACGGCGAAAGTCACAAATGTGGATGTCCTTAAAAGAATCAACCAAGAACGTCAGCTTTTCGAAAACATCAAGAAAAGAAAAACGGCGTATTTGGGTCACATCATGCGAAACGAAAAATACCAGTTCCTTCAACTTATAATCCAGGGTAAAATTGAAGGCAAGAGAGGAATAGGACGCAAGAAAATGTCCTGGCTCCGAAACATAAGGCAATGGACAGGGATTACCGACATACAATCACTGATCCACATTGCAAGAAACAGAGAGTTAATGGAAAATGTGATCGCCAACATCCATTAGTGGATTTGCATTTGAAGAAGAGAAGATTTAAATCAAAGCGAACACGAACGAACGAACGAAGGAACGAATTCGTATGTGTTCGCTTGGTCATTCGTTCGCTACAAAGTAGGACCATTTACAAAATTTACATTGAAGCGAACGTTCGCATTCGTTGACATCGTTGATGATCGGGAGTGCATATTGCCCGCAGATGTATTTAAGATCGACCAGTCACACATTGTGTTTAACTTTATTGTCGTGTTTCTTGTTGGGTAAATTTTAATACAATAATAGCTTATAACAAGCAATGTGTGTTCTGTAAGGAAAAAAATATGTCATATTCATAAATATAAGTATAAATTTTGATACGACTTCAATAATTTCATTTTGTCCTGTCTATTCTATAATTATTTAATTTAAAACATTTGATTTTAATAATTAAAATAAAATAAAAATTATTTCCAGACTCAAAAATAATTTATCGAGGTACTTTTTATTATTTTGTTGAAAATTTTGATAAGTTTTATTTATTAATATTTTATTTAAATCTGGCATTATCAACTAAAGTTTGAGTTAAATAAAACGTCCAAAAATGTCTAGCAATTATAAATTCATATTTCTTCTTAAGATGCCGTGTATTTCTGCGTAGGCGTCCACCGTACATTGTCTTGTTAATAAAATGTTACTGTTTTTAGCAGCATTGCATTTCATAGCCGTGGATTCTTGTCCACTGGCGGTGGCGCTTACGCAGCCATGACATCTTTTTCCCAGACCCTCTTACCCTCTATCTTTCCGTCGAGTATCAGTTGCTGAAAAGTGTATCGTTCCCTTCGTAATATGTGCCCCAAGTATGCAGTCTTCTTGCTTTTAACATAATTAAAAAGTTCCCTATCCTGTAAACCCGCTCTTCTTAGTACTTAAACATTTCTGACTCTGTTGGTCTGTGTCCACTGAACTGGCAAGAACCACACGTTCTTATCGAGATGTGAATCATGTTGCCCTTTGAGCACTAAATTAATCTTTTAACATCGACTTAGAGTCGCTACTAACATCAGATTTTCAACATGTAAATCATATTTCTCGATGTCACCTATTTTATAAGGTTGCTAGTTTCATCTACTAAGCAGAACGCACTGAAGATGATCTGATCTAAATCGAAAACGTTTTGCGAATCCTTTTGGATGACTTTTTAGTAGTTTTTCAATAAACTTTTTATACCATTGTACAAACGAAGTTTTTACTTGTTCTGTATGATTTTTAATTATGGTATACAGAGCTACTGGGATTTTCCCATTGATTTTATTTTATTTCTGACTCTGTCCGTTCATAATATTCTAAGCCTGGCCTTTAACGTCCATGCTTCCATTCCGCACAAGAGCACAGGTCAAACGTAACACTTTTTAGTATATTGTGATGTAATTGTCTTTTTTTACGCGATTGACTCTACTATTTTATTTATTTATATCTTTAGGCACTAAGTTTAATTTAAATAAAGGAAGACTTACTTATATTGTTTTATTTACATCACTTATTTATTTTAATAATTACAAATAACACCAACTAACACATCTAATTTATTTACAACTCAAATTTATGATTTAATTAACTAAACATAATAACTTCGATAACTAATATATACATTTCATTAAATCCGATTCGAATACAATTATATCACGCGTCGCGGCTCGTTCATTGACTGACTGGCCTGTGCTCGAATTCCTGTTCTTAAATACTCTGACAGCGGTCGCCTCGAATCGCCGTGGAAGGTCTGGCCTTTACTCGTAACCCCGAGAAGATTCAAGAATAACTAGGCCGGGTTGTGAGGCGTCACAATATATAAGTTACTGACAAAATATTTGTATTCATATTTCTAATAATGACAAAAGTCATGACAAAAAAAATATCTTCTTAAAATAATTTTGAATTCAATATATTTAGGTAGGTACCTGTACTGCCGTCCTAAGCCAAAAGGGCGTATCTCAAACTTTTTCGATTTTTATATTATGGTTTTTAAGGATCCCAAATACACTGTTTAACCTATTTCCTAAGCGAAAAAGACACATTTTAACTCCATAGTGCCTAAAAATTGGTAATAAAATTATAAGCATCTATACGAGTGCTTGTATAAAAAAAACCGATAAATCGCAATAACTCAACAACTCAAAATACTGATATGCGTCTTTTTGGCTTAGGACGGCAGTGTAATGTGCTTCGAACTAATGAAAATCTGTATCAGCAGCCAGGTAGCAGGTATTATACGCTGTTTGAGGGAGCATAGAGAATAATATATTAAACAACCAGCTTTCTCAAAATTCTTCCTCGAAAAAGTTGCTTGCTCTTGGTATTATGACTATATTATGTTCAAATAATAAATTGTAAAATTGGTGTATCAAAATAAATTTGCTTTTAATTAATTTTAGCAATTAATTTGATTTGCTTACCTCATTAGTCTTTCTGAGTTGAAATTTATCCAATAAAAACATTAGGCTTTTAAAAGCAAACCACTTCGAACCCTTTTTTTGTCTTTCTGGTCTAAATGAAGCTAATTCATTTTTTTAGTTCAGAGACATCACAACCCATTCCTATAGAAATGTTAAAACAAGCATCAGTTTTTCTGTTTATTATTTTATATAGCTTCGATTTCGGGTTTCATAGTCATTCTTCATTTCTATATAACTCAATTAATTGAAGTACCTTCTCATTGGTCCATTCCATATTGCAAAATTATGTTTTCACGACTACACAATAAACAACCCTCTCAAACTAATGTTTGTAAATAAATTAAATCAGTACTTCTAAACGAATTCGTTCGCTACCGTCTATCCACTGTCCACATTGAACAACGATTTCCTTTGATGATTCGCTAACTTACCGACATCGGTTGGAACATGTGCGAATGCGAACGAATTCGTTCGGTCGTGCTCGATTCGCTGTACAAATACAATAAAGTTAACGAACGAATTCGTTGGTTCGTTCGTGTTCGCTTTGATTTAAATGCACCTTTACGTAAAATATTCCCTCTTATTCGAAACGTTTTTTCGAATTATGGATAGATGGCGCTATAATCGAAAAAAAAACGATTGTTGGAAATGGAAAATTAAATTAAAAAAATGGAAAGTCCCCACTTAAATGTAAAACTTTACTTAACCTTTTTTGGTTTTAGGACCTACTCTTGACAACCCAATAGGTCCCCATTGCGCTCGAGTAAGTGCAAATTTAGCATACTTTCCTCCCCTACTATAAGTTTCGTTTTTGGTTTCATGAATCATGCGTCGGCGTCGGCATTAAACCTGGACTTAAATCGTTCTGTGTCGATTATAAGTAAATAATTATTGAGAAAGTGTATTATTCAGGTTTTCTTTTAATGTTTTTTAACGTTTTCTTACTTACATTGTAATAAAATCATGTTTTATTTTAATGTATTGTTGAAATAAAATCCTTGTAAAATCTCCATAAGACTAACATTGATTACGATCAAGGAAACCTATTACGATTTAGGAAACTAGGTCTCTAATTCGTACCGTTTGTAAGCTTTCCAAAAATAATATTTTTTTGTACTTACTATAATATGAAAGTATACGACGATAGAAAAAAATAATAGGTTGCTGAATAAGTCAACTTTATTATTACATTATGTTAAATGTAATTGTTCATTACTTGATGAAAATAAAAAATGAAATTTAAAAAGTGGTACGATCCAGGCAGCTTTTTAATCTGTCTTTTGGGTATCTATCATTTAATATTATGTTTTGTTTTATTTGGACAGTTAATTAAATGCAAAGAGGACGTAGATTCTCATGCTTCATTAAAATCTTTTATACATATTTATTGGTATGCGATATATTTAAATATTTAATGTCCAACTGGTCTATTATTTGACAAATAATAATATTTTTTAATGTTGTTCTGAAGCTATTTCCTTGTGGCATTTTTATGATTAATTATTTATATGGGAAATAAGCCACAATTAAAATGAAAAAAATAATTTTATTAACGTTTCGACGTAAGCAACATTAGTATTAACATTAGCAACAACACTTTAGTTTATTTTAGTAATATTTTGTATTTTGACAACGGCACCCGATTTGGGCGTCGAAACGTTAATAAAATTATTTTTTTCATTTTAATTGTGGCTTATTTCCCATATAAATAATTAATAATAATAATATTATTTCGAAGTCTATTAAGTACGATATAACGCCAAAGGGCGTGTTATTGAAAAATAACGCCCTAGGGCCTATTAAATTTAAATAACGAGTTAAGTACTGTCAAGTTGACAAAATTACGTTACGACTATTTCTGGTAAATGTACTTATTTGAAAGCTAACTAATTCAAAATGCATTCAATTTTTTTGCATATAAAGAATAATTTAGTCGGACATTAAACGTTGAAGGCACCACGGGTATTATAATAATAACGCTTTCGGTCAACGTATATACCTCGGGCCGAAGGCCCTCGGTCTATACACCATTAACCTGAAGCGTTATCCTTATAATACGCTTGGTACCTTAATAACTATTATTTTATTATTTTGTATAATTATGATACTAGACATAATTACTGTGATAATTAACTACTTCATTTGCTGTGATATTTATTTACGATAATGGATGATATTTCTTTGTTTTGTAAATATCCTAATTCTGTTTTTTGGGAATTAAGCGTTTAAAAACAGTGGCGCCCTTTTCTTTTGAAGAGTTGTTTGTTCCTGTTGTTCTTACCTTTTCCCTTTTGGTTGTTTTATATCTATTCTTTCTTGTGTTTCTCACCTCTATGAAGGAGCCCGCCCACAATCTACCACTACTGAACAGCAGAGTCTAAGGGTAAGAACAGAACAAGTGGGTCGAGGTGGAGGTGTAGGTCGCGGTGGATGCTACTAGGAGAGTAGAACCACTCTCCGAAAAATTGGAACTTTAGTCGCGCATGGCGACCGCGCAATCTTCCCAGTCGCTTTTGGCCCACTCTCGCATTGCTAGTCGCATAGAAACGTACGGGTTTTAACAAGGAAAACCCGCATCCACCACTGGTGAATTACCAATTGCGTAGGTACTGCCGGTATTACTTCTTGAGATCAAAGTGCCGACATGGAAGAGGTTTTACTGTCCCTCTTTATACTGTGCCCTTAGTCAATAGTTGACTTCTGTTTTTGTCTAATATAAGACCTCGTTGAACAGATCCAGGACTTCTTAATCGTATGAATGAAATCATATACGTAGTAAGAGTCGTATACCGCGCAAAATTTATTTCGTTAAAACAGGATAATAATATATCATATTCTGTAGCATACGTATAGTCTTGCTGCGGAAGACGTTGTTTTTAATTGCAAGACTATACGTCTGGTATCAATTTTGTTGTTTTGTAAATTTTGTTGTTAACAAAATTAAAATTAAAAATACCTAAATAAAAAAATAAAAAATAAAATAAAATTGTAAGTAGTATTGTCAGGTTTGATTGAATAATTCTCATACTCAACCATCCTATATATACGTATACTTATGTGAAAAAATATCACGATTATAACGCTATAACGTCAGTAGGCATCGTGCGTCGTGTGTCTCGAACAATCGTGCATCTTTTAGGTTAAGTATTTTGCAATGATTGTGGAAGATCGTGGCATTTACCGATTTGATGCTCGTTTTATATCGATTAGAGCGGATGATGTTGCACGTTGGTGCATTTTTTCTGATGCGAATTGCGCTAGACGAACTGACGGAGGTGGAATGTCAATTGTTCTCGTGCCGATAACTTAGATCTGAGTTGTGTGGTTTGATATTTTCAGGTTAGGTTATAGGTGATTCTACCTTCTTGTTGGTAAATATCTGACTGTGTATTGCTAAATAGACAATATTTTTATATTTTTAAATTTTATTTAAATTAAAATTTATTTTAAATTTTAACAATTTCTTTATAATCAAAAAAGTAATAGTTTAACTGGATGTATTATGCAGCTGAATTTTCAGATCTTAAATCCATTTAGATTGGCAGATACGTCTACTAGGCCACTCACTGTGGCCTATTTGACATTTTCAGATCTTTTGTGGTCTTCTACCCCTGACTACCAAAAGGCATATGATTGTGTAAGCGGGATAAATCTGTGATCCATTTTAATAGAAATGGGCACACCGATGCACCTGGTGACACTTATTAAAAATCTGTACCAGTCCAATATAGCGACAGTACGACTAGATTAGAAGTTCTCAAACCAATTAAGAGACCGAGAGAGGTGTTAGACAAGGATGCGTGTTGTCACCTGACTTATTTAACATTTATGGTGAACATGTTATGAGGATGCCTTTAGAAGGATAGGCCGGTGGACTTACAGTAGCTGGTAGGAAAATTTCCAATTTAAGATTTGCTGATGACACTACACTTATAGTAGACTAGGGCGCATTTGTAAAAATATTAGTACATTTGGACGTTTAGAGGCGACTCAAATTTTTTTGCAGAAATTGCTTGAAAATAACTCAAATAATAATATTTGAGTTATCCTCCCTCTCAAAAAGGTCCGGAACATTGTTTAAATAATCAAAATGTCAAAAAATGAAGAAAAAATTCGATTTTTTTCTTCGTTTTTTGATTATAACTTTAAAAGTAATCATTTCCGAGAAAAGTTGTACTGACATAAATGTTGCGTAAATAAATTTTCTACAATATGGAATTGGTTAAGAATTTAAAAAATAGTCACCCTTGTTGTAAAATAGCAATAATTGCGAAAAAACCATACAAAAACAAGTATTAACATTTTACGTTTTTCAACCATTTATGCTATACTTAGGACCTTCATATTTCACCCAGAAAAACTTTATGATACCGTAAAACAATACGTGTACGATATAGAAGTGTACCGTACCTTTCATTTGCAATTTGCAAAATTAAAATCAATTAACTACCACGGCGTCAGGAATTTTTTTAAATTAACATTAATTATTGGTGCTACGCGCAGGACAGCGGATAGTTTGCTCTGATTGGGCATTCCAATGACCTTTGATAATGATTGATACATTTTAATTTTTATTAAATTTCGATATAAATAAATAAATTTGTTTATTGCAAAATAAAAACACATACTCTATCCTTGGAAATAACACTTTTTTTAGCAAAAACTTTCTTTGTTCATATATTTTAACTTAGAGAATAAAAGTTTATTATTTTTAAACATATGCAATTGTTTAAACAATATTTCACAAACAATAATAAAATTAGTTTGATTTTTATTGTGGAATTAAAATATTAAAATACAACAAAATATAGATTAAGAAAATAATATATTAAATAAAGATTGGAAGAAATTTTGGTGGAAATCAACTTGTGTGAATCGAACACCGCTGTCCTGCGCGTAGCACCAAAAATTAATGTTTATTTAAAAAATTTCGTGACGTGGTAATTAATCGATTTTAATTTTGCAAATTGCAAATGAAAGGTACAGTACACTTCTATAAGCAAAAAAAATCAACTTGCTATCTGCTTTATTGTCAGTCCTGAAACATTTAAAAAAAATGAATTTTTTTGCGAGAGCTGGATTGCAAAATTTATTTTGCAAAATCTATTAAACCGATCTTAATGAAATTTTGAGTGTTGTTTTACTATATCATACAGTTTTTCTGGGTAAAAAATGAAGGTCCTAAATGTAGCGTAAATGGTTGAAGAATGTAAAATGCGAATACTTGTTTTTGTATGGTTTTTTTTCGCAATTATTGCTATTTTGCAACAAGGGTGACTATTTTTTGAATTTTTAACCAATTCTATATTGTAGGAAATTTAATTACACGACTTTTATGTCAGTACAACTTTTCTCAGAAATGAATAGTGTTAAAGTTATAATCAAAAAACCAATAAAAAAATCGAATTTTTTCTTCATATTTTGACATTTTGATTATTTAAACAATGTTTCGGACCATTTTGAGTGGGAGGATAACTCAAATATTATTATTTGAGTCACCTCTCAACGTCAATCTCAAAACAGATGCACCCTGGACTATAGCAGTAAATGAGCAAGAAATGTTTGATCTCCTGCGAAGAGTTGAGTACGAAAGCAATACAGTTGGTCTGAAAATCAATAAAGCTAAGACAAAAATAATGGTGGTCGACAGATTCAACACTATTCAACTGACTAACGGACTAACATTTTACAGGAATACCAGATACTAAGCACCTTTGTCTATCTCGGGTCTAGTATAACTAACGATGCGCAATGGTAACTATAAAGCAGAAGTTCGGACACGTATTGGTATGGCAAAAAATGCGATAAGTCGCTTAACCAAATTTTGGAAAGACGGATCTATCTCTCAAAATATTAAGATAAGACTGGTGCCCTTGTATTCTCAATATTTCTATACGGGGCAGAGATTTGGACTCTTCGCGCACGCGAGCGCCAAAAAATTAATGCTTTTGAGATGTGGTGCTGAAGAAGAATGCTGCGCATACCTTGGACAGCTCATAGGACAAACATTTCCATTCTAAACCTTCTCGAGATTAAAAAAGGGCTGTCCACAATACGTCTGCAACGAATTCTGCAATTCTTCGGTCACGTGGTTCGCAGAGGTGACGATAGTTTGGAGAGATTAATTGTTTCTGGAAACGTTCCGGGGAGAAGATCAAGAGGACGATCACCAACTAGATGGTCCGACCAAATTAAGAATTTAGATGCAAACTCATTCTGCGAATCTCTTAGAGCAGCTGAAGATAGAGACCAATGGAAGAAAATTGATAGGAATATTGGAAGAAATCACGATCCTTAGTAATGGGAAAACGACAAAAGAGGGATCCCTAGATTATATTCTCGAGACTGAATGTAGCTCTTTGTCGGTGGCGTCTTTTCGCCTAATGCAAAGAACCGCACATTTTACAGGCTCTGGTAAATGTGCCAGTGCCAGCTCTGCCAGGTTCTGACTGACATAAAATGTGTTCTGCTGTTTCTTCTTCTAGATGGCAGAATCTGCATAGGTCATCACCTGCCAATTTCATAAGCTTCAACTGCCTATTCAGCTTGCAGTGCCCTGTTAGCAGACCTACTATGGCGTAAATTTTGTAATAAACTGTTTCGCCTCTCTTTGACCTGGTGGATTCTCCATCATTCCAGAGATTTGTTTCCCCTGTTTCACTGGAGCAAGATGCTAATGGCTTTTCCTCCAGTGTTTTTCTCTTCCCTTCTTTGGATCGAAAATTAACTTTCCCACTCCGAAAAGCGGAGACATTTGGAGTTTGTTTAGCTCTTCTCGAGATTCAGAATCCGCTGAGAAGGTCGATAAAACCCCTTTGTCTGAAGGTTTGCTACCTTAGACTGTCCATAGATGTAGATGGCTACTTATCCTTGGTCTATTAAGGACCATTTTGGACCCATGTTCATCCTTTACGAAGACATTGCATGAGTGCGACTTGGGTGTATATTCCCCCTTCAAACCCCTGAGAAATGCACTCTTCCAAGGCCTTAGGGTTGAAATCACCGTCTTCAGCCAGCTCGCATTTGTGTCATCTGCACAGTTAAGTTCTAGGACACCTGGCCTGTGGCCACTCCTCAGGAAGCGAACCTAAGGTCCTGTGTCCGGAATTTCTTCATAAGCCACCAAGGTGGCTTTTTGTACTGCCTTAAACTTATCCATTTTTGCTTCTGGGAATGCTGTAAGTACTGCCACAACCTTCATATCCTCAGTTCTTGGACTTTTTCGCTTGCGTTGGCTTTCGGGTGCGGGTGGTGTATTTTCGTCTGACCTAGGCCTTTTTGGACCTTTGACCTTCTGAGTTTGTTTTTGTTTTGTCATGGCCTCTAATAGCTTTAACATCCCTTTTGCCCTTTCAGCGGCCTTGAATATAGTCGTTTTGGCTTGTATGTAATCTTGTCTTTGTTTCACCAGCTTACTGATTTTGGTTTTAGAGATGCCAGATAGCTTTTCAGCCTTAATCTCTTCATCTGTCATGAGATCAACGTCTTCCAACGCTCTTACGCTGACACACTTTGTGGTTCCTTGCCTTTCAGCTTGGGATTTTTCTTTAGAATTTCCTGGCCTTTCGGCGTTCGGAGTTTCCCTAGAAGTTTTCTGCTCTTAGGCTTTCTACTCTAAGAGCTAGAGCCGAAAAATCATCGTCATAAGTAATATGGAGTTTGGCATGTGAAATGTGTCTACTGTATATTGATAATTATGACCCCTTTCAGGCTGACACCTCAGTGGATACAGGAGGTAGCAATAAGGGATGAAAGGGGAAAGTTAGTGTAATCTTTAAAGGTTTTCACCTCCTATCTTGTTAAACCTCCATCGATTTGCATGAAAGTTGGTGACTAGTTATAGCATACCCCAAGAAATAAAAATGATTTGGTGCCAACTTGAACTTTTACCCTGGGGGTGGATACCACCCCTTCTCGGGGGTGAAAACTATTTTATTAAAAATAACCCGACAAATCGATAGAGGGACAAATTATAAGTAAAATTTGTTATATCATGTTATTAAAATAAATCAATATTTTTGAGTTATTAAAGATCAAAGATTTGTATGTTACTAAAATATTATTTTTGAAGTTATACTTCTTTACCGGCGATAGAGGGTGAATTTTTATATGTTAAAACCTATCAGCCCGGCGCATGCGCATTATTACTTTGTTCTGATTGGATGTTCAAATGACATGTCAAAAATTATCCGTTATGGCAGCTGTAGGACAGCTGTGGTTTGGAGGTAAAGGTAGAGGTAAACAAATGTATAATATATTAGTTTTATTGTTGTGAGGACAGAAACAAAAAAGTTTATAATATTGTAGTGACTTTTAAATAGTTTTTAAAAACAACAGGTACGTAATAATTGTTAATGTATCATGGGTATAAACCTACCTATTTGATCTGCCAAAATACATAGTATGTAATACTTTTATTTATATAATTTGATTACCATCAAAGGTTCTATCAATATTCACCTAATATATTGTTTTCTTACTCTATGTTTTGTTGTATTTTTTCAATTCTAAATCATTTCAATTCAAAATTAAAATAATTTGATCAATTTTCAAAATATCAAAATATCACAAGTTTAATCCGTTTAGTTAGTCGATCTTCGTAAATAATGACACATAGTGTCCGTGGCTAAGCGTTGAAGGCGAATGAATTCCAATACCAACCGCGCTTATCAGCGCTGGTTCGAGTCCCAATAGAAACTTTCTTTTTTGTTTTTTTTAATACATTTTATGATTGTAAGTATATTTATTATATATTATTATTTTCAGAAAATACGTATTTAGTTAAAAAAAAATTCGACAATTAATGTTCAGACATCATTTGTGGCTTGTTTAATGTGTTTGTGTGTGTTTTATTCTTTTATTATTTTAATTTTTGGCACTGTTTTAATAAAAATGTTTGAGAAGTAGTAAGTATAAATTAGTTTAATATTTAAACAAAATATAAATAAAGAGTATATTAATTTCTTTTAAATCATATAATAGAAGTATAACTTCTTACGTGCGTACAAAGTACACACACATTCTTTTTTATATTATTTCGATATTATAAATTTAGCAAAAGTGTATTCGAATATCTCAAATGTACCCATTATTGGACACCCCCAGTTTCTTAACATATTCATTTTATATTGATAGAAAAAATTCAATTAAATATCGAAATAATATAATAATAATATTTTACTAACATAGAATTAATTAATATGTTCTTTTTATCATCCGTAACTTCACGCCCACGCATATGCTCTTAAATAGACAAATTTTTGATCTTTAATAACTCAAAAAGTATTGATTTATTTTAATAACATGATATAACAAATTTTACTTAAAATTTGTCCCTCTATCGATTTGTGGGGTTATTTTTAATAAAATTGTTTTCACCCACGGGTAGGGGTGGTATTCACCACCAGGGTAAAAGTGCAAGTTGGCACCAAATCAGTTTTATTTCTTGAGGTATGCTCTAACTAGTCACCAATTTTTGTGCAAATCGATGGAGGTTTAACAAAATAGTAGATGAAAACCTTTAATGACTGCACTAACTTTCCCCTTTCATCCCTTATTGCTACTTCCTGTATCCACTGAGGTGTCAGCCTGAAAGGGGTCATAATTGTCAATATACAATGGACACATTTCACAGGAAAAACTATATTACTTATGACGATGATTTTTCGGCTCTAGCTCTCCGTCTATTAGGAACTGTGGTTTTGGTTTTAGAGATCCCTGGCCTTTCGGCCTCGGGAGTGTGTGAACTGGCAAAATTTAAGCGAGGGGTGGCACTCCACACGCCGTTGGATTCACACTTTAGAAGAAGTCTTGCTGAGTAATAAAACTTGACCACTTGCGCAAAACGGCTAATCCTTAAATGAATTCCAGGCGCCTACAATTTACAAAAATGTAGTAATATCCACCTTAATAATAAGGAGTATACAGTACGTAAATCGTTCAGCTGGACAGCGGGAATATACATTGAGAGAATTGTGGCAACTGCGCTAACCTGTGTTAGTTGAAGCTTCTGTTCGAGTACGAGTTTTTGGTGCAATATAGCTGTTAGAACGAATAGAATGAGTGAGTTTTGAAGCTGTCCATAAATAAATCAAAAACAAAGTTTAAGATTAATGTTAATAATTTTTCTTTAATTTTTAAAATATTTTTTATTTCAAAACTAAACAGTTTTCCCATTAATGACCAAAATATTTAGCTACTACATTGTCATATTTTGACGTTTATTTGTGTCAGGCGAAATGAGTTGTCAATTTTGAGGTTAATGCCCCTTAATGCTAACAACCATATTGTCATCGAGAGAGCTCAGTTGCCATAATTATCTCAATATAATACAATGTATATGTATTTATCTATCTAAATATATACAATGTATGTTCCCTATGTCCAGCTGAACGATTTACGTACTGTATATACCCCTCTGTTATTACTCTTCTGATTGTTAATTAAAGCCTTTATTCTACTACTACAGTGCACGATACTATTAATGTCTTAATTATTGAAAACCTCTTTGTCGAGTTCCGTTCTATATTTCGAAAAACATTTCGTGACTCTCGTAATTCGCAACCGAGTTATTTGCAAATGGCTTTGTTTGCTGAAGACTATAACTGTTTGCGATGTATAATTCAACGTTTAACAGGAAATATGCCGAACGATAAATACCAAAACAGCAACGGACCCAGTTGTGAAGTTGCAGAAACATTTCAATACCCGTTCGTTGGTCTGGCAGTTCGAAAACAAATACAAACAAACCAGACCGCGCCTCGTCCGACCTACACTGCAACTTTTGTTTGGGTCCTCCATCGAAAACCGCCATATACAGGGTGTAACAAAAATACAGGTCATAAATTTAATCACATATTCTGGGACCAAAAATAGTTCGATTGAACCTAACTTCCCATAGTACAAAAATGTGCACATAAAAAAGTTACAGCCCTTTGAAGTTACAAAATAAAAATCGATTTTTTTCCAATATATCGAAAACTATTTGAGATATTTCATTGAAAATGGCCATGTGGCATTCTTATGGCAGTAGTATCTTAACAAAATATTATAGTGAAATTTAGACATCCCATAAAAATTTTATGGGGGTTTGGTTCCTTTAAACCCTCCCAAACTTTTGTGCACGTTCCAATTTAATTATTATTGTAGTACCATTGGTGAAACACAATGTTTTAAAAACTTTTTTGCCTCTTAGTACTTTTTCGAAAAGTACTTTTAAGTAATATGAAAATTTATTTATTTACATTTTTAGGTATATTTTGAACCATATTAAAAAAGAAGCCACATCTCGATAAAAGGTGCCTTATCAGAAAAATACAAAGAGGCAAAAAAGTTTTAAAAACACTGTGTTTAACTAATGGTATCGCAGTAATAGTTTAATTGGAACGTATACAAACATTTGGGGGGTTTAAAGGAAAAAAAACCCATAAAATTTTTATGTAAACATATTAAAAAAGAAGCCGCAACTCGATAAAAACTGTCTTATCGAAAAAATACTAAGAGCGAAAAAAGTTTTAAAAATATTTAATGTAACTAATGGTACCACAATTATAATTTAATTGGAACGTACACAAAAGTTTGGGGGGGGGGGGGTTAAGAGAACAAAACCCCCATAAAATATTTATGGGGTGCACAAATTGCATTATAATTTTGTTTTAAGATGTTCCTGCCATAAGAATGCCCCATGTCCATTTTTAATAAAAAATCTCTAATAGTTTTCGATATATTCGAAAAAATCGATTTTCATTTTGTAACTTCAAAGGGCTGTAACTTTTTTATGTGCATATTAGTACTAAGGTAAGTTAGGTTCATTCGAACTATTTTTGGTCCCAGAATATGTGATTTAATTTATGACCTGTATTTTTGTTACACCCTGTATAGTCTAAGCTGTAGAGACAAAAATGAATGATTTTGAGCATACGCCAGTTAATGAGAGCAAGAACAGGATGTTACCTCCGAATTCTATCCTACTGCATGGATTTTAATGAAATTTTAGGAATAACCTCTACTGATCTTCTAATTCAAAGTCTACCCTACGCCGATGTGAGCTTTTATCTTGGGGCGGTTCCCACCCCTTCTCGGGGGTGGAAAATTTTTTGGTCAAAATAACCACGGAAGAGGCTAGATAACCTAATTCTAAGCAAAAACTATTCTAGATTTTTTTTGAAAACTCAATACTTTTTGAGTTATTCTTGGTTGAAAATAAGCTATTTTCATTGAAAAAATTACACATTTTCGGACTGTTTTTTGCGAATACCTTAAAAACTGTGCATCTAACTAAAAACACTGCATAAAACATTTTTGTAGCTTACAAAAAAACGAAGAGATTCGTTCCTTCTTAAATCTTCTAGTTATATTACAAAAAGAGATATGGTAGGTGAAACCAGTCTGTTTTTTGGGGCATGCTAAAATCGGTGTATTCAACTTGAAATAACAGAGAAACGGTCGATTTTAGGTGTATAATGCTACCAATACCTTTTATAATGCTTGATAAGACCTTTAAAATGAGCAATATCAAATGCCAATTACGTTCAAACTAAGCGAGATATTCTACAAAAAAAATTGATGACTAATGTATTTTAATCATCCCTCATCCACCAGAATTTAAATACATTGTTTTCCTTTTACAATACCTTTTAACATAGTGTTGTTTCTATATTCAAAAAGTTGGACGGGTTTAAAATGAATGGCTCTTGAAAGAAATAAAGTCAAATTATAGAACGCATTTTTAAATTCTCTTAGAAATCTTCCTTTTTCTCTATGTAACTCGAAAATGATAAAAGATACGAAAAAAAGATACTAGGTATACAAAAATGTAGGGCTGTTTTAGATAAAAATTTTGTTATTATCTTTCATTGCTGTATCTCTTATCATTTTCAAGTTACATGGAGAAAAAGAAGATTTTTAGGAAAAATGAAATAATGCGCTCTATAATTTGATCTTACTTTTTTCAAAAACCATTCATTTTAAACCCGTCCAACTTTTTGAATGCAGAAATAACACTATAATAAAATGTATTGTAGAAGGAAAACGATGCATTTAAATTCTGGTGGATGAGAGGTTACATATACTTCTAATTTTTTCTTAAAATACATTAGTCGTCATCTTTCTTTGAAGCATATTTCGCTTAGTTTGTATGTAATTGACATTTATTACTGCTCATTTTAAAGGTCTTTTTAAGCATTACAAAAGGTACTGGTAGGATTATACACCTAAAATCGACCGTTTCTCTGTTATTTCAAGTTGATTACACCGATTTGAACATGCACAAAAAAACACACTTTTCACCTACCATATCTCTTTTTGTATTATAACTAGAAGATTTATGAAGGAAGAAGTCTCTTTGTTTTTTATCAGCTACAAAAATGTTTTATGCAGTTTTTTTAGTTAGATGCATAATTTTTAAGGTATTCGCAAAAAACCGTTCGAAAAGGTGTCATTTTTCAATGAAAATGGCCAATTTTCAACCAAGAATAACTCAAAAAATATCGAGTTTAAAAAACAATATAGAATAGTTTTTGCTTCGAATTAGGTTCTCTAGCCACTTCCGTAGTTTTTTGGCCAAAAAATTTTCCACCCCCGAGAAGGGGTGGGAACCGACCCTAACATAAAAGCACACATCGGCATAGGGTAGACTTTGTTTCTTGAGCTATTCCCTACTTACTGTTAAAATATCAAGTAAATCGATGTAGTGGGATGGAATTCGGAGTCAAATATCCTCATTGACTGCCCTAGCATTAATTAGTGAATATTTGAAACCGGCACTGCGTTACGAAGAGCAATGCCTGGAGTAACCTCCATAAGTGTCCTGCAACTCCATATTGTTGGTTATACAGTGAAACCCCGTTAACTCGGATTAATCGGGACCGCGGCCTATCCGGGTTATTGAAAATCCGGGTTAGCCGGAGAAAATGGTAAAAATTAATAAAATATGGTATGCTTACAGATAAACTCCGTTATAATTGTCACACAGACACTGGTAAACCACGTTCGCATTCCACACAAAACCACACATACAAAGCGTCGTCAAGAGTCTCATTCTTAGCTTTATTAGCTTTGCACCGATTGTCCAAACTGTCTTTTGTTATCATTTTGAAAAAAAAAATCTTCGATTTTAGTTCTATTTTTCTTCCAATCCGATACTGTAGATGTACCGACACCATATAATGCTGCAAGATTCACCTTTATCAATTCTACTTAATGCTTCTAGTTTCTTTTCCATTGTCACTACAACATTTTTACGTTTTGTTGCCCTTATAGACAAAAACACGCACACAAAATCTGAATAGATTTACGAACCATTGGAAGCGAACAATACGACTTTACTACACACAATACCGTCTCTGATGTTATGTTATTTAATAACAGTGATGACTAAGACCATTGTTAAAAAAAGAATATTAATGGTCTTTGTAATGGTATATGTAGTTCAAATTACACAAGTACCCATTATCTCTCAAATATTATATTACATAGAGTTGGTACAAAACCTCGTGAACCTTGAAAATGCGTATGTATAACCGAAATAAAATGAAGCCAAAAACATACGACTATTTTATTTGCTGCGAATTGCGCGACAGGGTCCCATCTGCACCCTGATATTTTCAGTAATGTCGAATTCAATCGTTTCGTTCGTATATTGACGTCACCAAATGAATGAATTAGGTTCACGAGATTTTGTAACAGCAATACATCTTTATTGTTGAAATTTTTGTCTGATAAAAATCGGTCCGGGTTAGCCGGAGTTCCGGGTTATCGGGGGCCGACTTATCGGGGTTCCACTGTACTTAATTTTTTATGGCACTTTCAAGGTGCAAAAACGGTGTTTTTTTAATATTTTCACTTTTATATTGTGCCAAGTCAATATTTTGGTAAAATAAGTACAATATCATGAAAGCACAGTTTTAATTTGGGCTGTTGTAAAGTTCGAATTTGACCCAATAGGGTATGCAAAATTAACGATTGAAGGTCCAAAAATGTTAATTTTTCGCCATTTTTAATATTTGAAATAACTTTTGTAAAAATTCTTTATTCTGTGCAGAAAGCATTATGTAATTTATTATTGTTACTAAGGAATAAGCCACAATTTAACTTAAAAAATGATTTTATTGACGTTTCGACCTCCACCTCGGACGTCGTTATCAAAATACAAAATATAAAATTTTTGAGGTGGAAGCCGGAACGTCAATAAAATAATTTTTTAAGTTAAATTGTGGTTTATTTCCCAGTTAGAATAATAAATTACATAAATGCCACAAATAGCTTCAGAACAATATTAAAAAACATTATATTATAGCTCTTTTACTTACAAATCGAATGACACTTCGTAAGATTCTATCAGTCAGTTCCTTTTTGGAGATACGTTTAATTGTTTACAAAAATTTTTAAATGTTTCTAAATTTTGAAGGGCCAGAATTTTTTTAAAGATAGAGATTGTATAATTAAGGCATGTACATATAGATAGATTTAAAATTATGGAATAAATTCATTTATTCGAGAATAGGCCACCCCGGAGAAAGATTCCTAGACAGGTCGATTTTTATTTTTAAATTATGACTTTTTGGCATATATATCATACTTAGCGACGTCATCTATCTGGTCGTGATGACGTAATCGTTGATTTTTTTAAATGAGGATAGGGGTCGTGTGCTAGCTCATTTGAAAGGTTATTCAATTCTATATTCTGTAGTATAAGCATTTACCTAATTATTTATACAGGGTGTAAAAGAGCTAAAATACATATATAATGCTTTTTGCACAAAAAAGAATTTTTACAAAAGGTATTTCAAAAATTAAAAGCGCGAAAGATTTAAAATAATTAAGAGAGCGAAAAATTAACATTTTTGAACCTTCAATCGTTAATTTTGCATAAACTATTGGGTCAAATTTAATTTAGGTCACCTCAAAGTAAAGCTTTTTTATGTAGGTATGTACTTTCATAATACTGTGCCCATTTTACCCTAAAATATTTATTTGATAAAATAAAAATAATCAAACATCATCGTTTTTGGAACCTTAAATGTGTCATAAAAAATGAGCTGTGTTCCAAATGCTGAAAACGTGGTCATGAGGTAAAAAAATCCCCGTCTAGGGATTTTCATCTTTACAGTTGTTTTCTCATACTAACGTAGAGTCGTAATACCTAGGTTTAAGAGTCAGACCGGATGTATTCTTATTCATAGCTCAGGGACAAGTGAGCCATGTGCGACGTTATTTTGGCTGATAGTGAAACTGAAAAAGAATATTGAAAACTCTGTAAAACGTTTTGTAGTTCATCAATTTTATCACAGTAAAGCAGATTCTTCTTTTTCAAGAATGTATTAATGTAAGATATAAGTTGACTTAAGATTTTATAACAATCAATTAATAAAATTTGTTAATGAATAAACGGTAAAAATATACGTGAAATAATCAAAATTTTGTAAAGAAACTTTCAAAAAGTAGGTACAGAACTCTGGATAATTTTGTGATTAACGATTATTAATCTCAAAATGTATAGTAAGACGATACAGAATCCCATTGATTTAGGCCTTTAAATGTTTAGCTGTTTGAATACAAAAGTGTGAAATGACGCTATCAGTATACGTATAGTTACATTTACATATATATATATATATATATATATATATATATATATATATATATATATATATATATATATATATATATATATATATATATATATATGTATTAGTTTTTAACTACCATATTTCAAAAAAGCATCCGTTTGTTATATATTAAAAAAACGCCTTATTACGTCCGCGATTTTGATCTTTTTTCGTAATCGTAGCTCTTAAAAATCCCTTCAATTATAAAACGTAAGAACATCAAACAAAAGAAATTATGCACTTTAAATAGTATTTTCGATTCTTCCTGTTATACCTATTAAATCCGCCATTTTGTTTTTATTTCAAAAATCTCTTATATTATAAAATTCAAAAAAAATATGTGCGTTTAAAATAATATTTCCAATTTCTTTTCGCCATATTGGATCCTCCATTTTGTTTTTCAAAACAATAATGTCAGATTTGTAATCAGCGACCTTAAAAACCCTTTAAATTACCAAATTTGGAAAAATATTCATTTTGATTGACATTTTCAATTTCTTTTCAAGACATTCGATCCGCCATTTTGTTTAAAAAAATGGCAGATTCGTAATCGGCAATGCAAAAAACTCTTAAGGGTATAGCAAAATATCGCTGTCAAAATGTTCAATGTAACTTAAATGTATTAATTTTTTTCGAATCCTGAGGAAACTAATAAGTATTTTTGAAAAATTTTAACGCAGAATAAAAGATTGCATTATTACCGAAGACCGAAAGTCCCTTAGAATAACCAAAAAGTTTCTTTTGAATGAGATATTTGAAATTAAAAGTCACACTAAATTTTCTCTTTTTTTCACCCCTGTATCTTATTAAAATAAACATTATAGAAGTTTTCAGGGACTTTCGGTTCTCGGTAATAACGTAATATTTCATTCTGCGTTTAAATTTTTCAAAAATATTTATTTTCTCAGGATTCTCATTTAAAACACATTGAATATTTTGACAGGCTACATTTTGCGCCTATGCCCTTAAGTACGAAAGTAATACCGAAGTGTATGAACAATATACGTTTTTAAAGATTCATGACCACGTTTTCGGCATTTGGAACCACAGTGCGCTGTGCTGGGTTCAAAAATTCACTATTTAATGATAAACATCATTCATTTTTGTCTCTACAGCTTGGACTAAATACAAACAAACCAAACCGCGCCTCGTCCGACCTACACTGCAACTTTTGTTTGGGTCCTCCGTCGGTCGAAAATCGCCATAGAAACGCGAAAACAAAGCCACACGGGAGTAGATCGTTCACCTTTCAACGACACGCCGAACGAAATTCACGTCTCGTGAATCAGATCTATTAATTTTATCTTTTAACAGTTCTGTTGGTGTACTTACTAATCATTCGGACACATCTGCACGCCGCACCGTCGAACCAGAAATTCTCGAAGAACATCGCAAAACATCAAGGAGCTTTGATATCATAGGTATGTTGTATGTTGGATAAGGTCGTGAGAGAATACACACAGAAAAGTTCAGTTCTGTCGAAATTTTCAATCAATTTTTACCAATTATTAGTAAAACCAAGTCCATCAGAATAAATGCAAGGAACAACACGCTATTTACAATCGACAGCATGCATATTGAAAATGTTGAAAACCTTACGTATCTTGGAAGTTTCATAACAGAAAACTGAGGTACAGAAGACGATAATCGTATGAGGATACTGTAGCACCAGCGTGGATATCAAAGGCAAAAAAAAATACAAATATGTAAATAATATGTAACACGACAAATTAAACAGACATAAAAATATACTTGTTGCTACGTAACTTTACGGAGTGCCTCAGTAGCTGTAAGTCTTCAGAGATCTAGGGGGGTGGATTCTTAATAGATTTTAAATATAATAGAAACTCATTTGCTCGGGAGGCGCCATAAAGAAAATAAAAGACGAAGCTTACATAAAACTTCAAAAAAAAATAACTAAAGTAAAAAGTTAATAAAAATATATAGTTATCATAAGATACAAACACATTTACATAAATATAAATATAACACGACCTTACCTTAGTGTTCTCATGTTGATTTCTCACTTATGAAAGAGAAGAGAAAGGGATTAGATAATAAATTATCAATCAAAAAAATATTATAAAATGAATCAACTTTTTATTAAAATTAAAATAAAAAAAACGAAATGATGAATCTCTTGTAGACAATATAAGAGATTCTGTCCACAAAACAATAAAAAGGTTTACAAACAATACCTTGTCATATGTAGTCCTGTCCTCATTCTTCACGTTGTGAATGTCCAAAGCACGCACTTTTCACTGAATTTAGATAAAGAGTAGTACAAAAATGTTTATTTCCATGAAAAGTTTCAGCAAAAAAAAATACGGTAATATATTATTAATATTAAAAATACGGTCTTGAAGTATATATTATTAATATTGCCACCTAATGCATGACTTTATCCATGACTGCTTCCAAAAAAACTTGTGTATTACACACTAAAACTAACCAGCTTTTTTGCCTGAACGCGGCAACGCCATGATTTCTTCATAAAACTTCGAAATCGGCTACATTCTCACTTAAGTTCTCAATCAAACTTCCACTTAAAAAACTCAAACTAAAATTTCAACTCAACTCTTCAGAAACCGCTATAAGCGGTCTGTGTCCGAGGCTACAACTAAACCTCCAAAACTTGAATTCCTTAATCTCACAACTTGAATGAATCCCCTCAAACCAAAACGCTTCATTCCAAAACCCCACTCCATTTCTCTCATTATACCCTACTCATCCAATCAACCAATAAGAAAAAAGTTTAATCCTTCCTTCTTTCATTATGGACTAATAAAAAAATAACCAAGCTTCCTACATTTACTATCGACCAATAGGGAAAAACAAAATATATTTTAAGCCCAACCTACTTAGTAGGGGAACCATCAAAAAATCATTTCGCAAGTCAGCGAAACTCACTTCGTTCTAACAGTTCTTAGGAAACTTACTTTACTTGTTCGTGTCTGGATCCGACTACAGTTTTTCTGCCCAATATCGAGCTACGTCTACATCCTTTGTGTTTGCGAGCCATAAATTATCGAGGGTGCACTGTGATGGGCAAAGTTTGCATACTCTCAGATGCTCCACGCTCAGTATTTCCCCACATTCACAAAGTGCGTCGTTATCTGTCTTGATGCCCCATTTAATAAGGTTTAGGTTCTTAGGAAAAATATTGCTGAGTACACAATCCTACACTAGGCTCTCTGATACTGATATCAGCACGTATTGTGTATCTAAACTCCAAAAATCGTGGCGCCAAAGACCATTAACTTCAACGTAACTCTTTTTTACATCAAAAACTGAACGTTAAAAGTTCAATTCTCGAACGATAATATAAACACAGAAAACCGAATGTAGATATGTCTACAAAATAATATAACGTCTTTCTTTTAACCAAACGGATAAACTACAAATTCTCACGTTTTTTTCGGAACAGAAATAAATTCCTTGAATTTACTTGGCATATGAAGCGATATTCTTATGTCTACAGTGTGGGACAAAAATGTGTTATATTACATTTACAATTTTTGGTTTCTGGGTGAGGCAAATTAATTGAGTTCTTTTGAACCGTTTCAATACAAAAAGCTCAACAAGCATCAGCATGCTCAACCTTGTTTGGAGGTCTGGCGAGTATACTACAAGGACAAAGATCCGAATATACCAGTCAAATCTGATGTTTGTTCTATTCTACGAATGTGACACCTGGAACGTGACAAAAACCCTTGCAGACAAACGGCAGGTCTTTGTTAACAAATTAATGTCTACGAAGAATTGTTTGTATTTTCTGACCAAACATTATCAGAAACGAAGATCTACTACACCTGACCCAACAAAAAAGGGTAGAAAATTAAATAAAGTCCAGAAAGTGGGATAAATCGGTCACACACTCCGAAAAAATAGTTCCAGTATTGCAAAGACTGCCCTAGAGTAGAGTCCCCAAGGAAAAAGAAAAAGAGGTCGCCTAGCACAAACTTGGAGAAGATCCATCATGGACGAGAGGTCAAGGAAAGTATTGGAATGAGGTGAAGGCCTTAGCGCAAAATAGAACCCGATGGCGCGTTTTCACTGAACCTCTATGCTCCACTTACGAGTTCAAGAATATTTTAAGTGGTTTCGTTTCTTTCTTTTGTGTATCCTCCTTTATTCACTTTTCTTTGTCTGATAATTCTCTTCCGTTGTTGTAGTTTGTCGAATTCGTCTAGATTTCGTGTCATAGCACAGGTGTCAGTGCTTAATCATTCGACACACCTGGTCTCAATTTATAATAAAATTACGTGCATAGAAATCGGCCCACTTAAAAATTTGGTCATTTTTGATGTCTTGTATTTCCTAAACCTGTTGGCCGATTTAAGTGATTTTTTGAGCGTGTTATAGCCTGATTCTTTAACAATACCACTGTAATAATATTGTTGCTAAACACGTAAATTTTTATTGTATACCGGGTGTACGAATCAAACTGTGTTTTTTCTCAAATCACACTGTGGAATATTATAGGATTTATAAAATACTGAAATTAAAAGCCTCAGGTTTTCTCAACATTCTGTTTTTAATTGTTATGTTAATTGATTAACTAATCTCATAATTTTAATCAATTATGTTTTCAGCAACCCAATAAAAGTTGACATTGACAGTTTTGGTGACAGTAATTAAATATTTGATACTGATCATTGTTGATTAGCGTTCGAACAACCGGCCCTAAGAGTCTTATTTTGGTCAATTTAGTTTCTCTATTGAAATGTTTTCCAAAAGATCATAAATATCACATTTTGGATGTATATCGGATATATATCATATATGTATATTCGATATTTTGATATTTATATAAATATCATGGATATTTTGTGCCCTGCCTAAAAGCCCCTGTTTTGGGCCAGCTGACGTATCATTTTTTGGTAATACGCGTTGGAACACCTAACTAAATAAAAAAAAACAGCCATGCTAAAATGCTCCGGTCAAACTTAACGCTACCGCTACCCCTCTGACTAAAATTACAAACACGGACAAATTAAAACTATTTTAAAGGAAGAAGGTCATTCTTAACTTTTTTTTACTATAAGTGCCCTACCCATGCTTTTATTTTTATTAAACGTACGCAAAACATGTATACCGGAGTCTTGGAGAATCTGAGCTTCCTCTATTATTAAGTGCCGTAAGTTGTCATGTAATGCAAAATGTCGACCTATGCGAAAGAAACCACATACGAATACGAACGAGTTTACTGAACCGTCGTAGTCTACAGAGCTAATTGTATACTTTTTATGAGTCGTATTATTTAGTTCGTAACCTATAATTATGCAAGCAAGTGAAGCCTTATCTCTTGCCAAAGTACAGGGCGGCTCTGATATACTTTCTACTACTACAATAGAAATGTCACACACCTACAGTTTCAAGGTAGAAATATATGTCGTCAGATACTGACCAATGAGCGTCATGATCTGAACGCATGAGCGCATGATCTGAACCTTGAATTTTCATGGACCATGACTGAAGCGTCTAATGTCTTCTGATTGATGAGTAATGGTCGCTGGGTTTAATTAGTTAGGTAGTAGAGACAATGGACTGTTTAGATTTGTAGAGATAAGATATATATGTGCATTTAGTATAGCAAAAACGAATAAATGTGTGTGTTTGTACGCAAATATGAAAAGGTTGACCTGGCTATATGTTCATAAATTGTATCAATGTTAGAGAAAATATCGCACCTACCTTTAAGGAAGCTCTCATACCAAAAGCGATATCCGATCGATATATGTAACACGCAACATCCCATATAGTCCAGACTGTATCGTCGCCCCCGTTAGGTAAATTATTTTGATCCGTCTTTTTTTGCACAAACGTTTTTACTTAAAAAAAAGGTCCTTATAACAAATACACGGTGCCGGGAGGTGCCGCGGTCGGATAATTGTTTAAACAATTTTTTTAAACAAATTTAAAAAATCAATTTTTTCACTTCGTACCAATTTTTTTAGATTCTTTGGGACATTATGAGCAAAAAATCTCTTATGATTTTTCTCTAGAATTAATTGTTGTCGAGTTATACGCGATTTAAAATTTGAAAAACACGAAAATAGTTATTTTCAAGGCTTTAACTCTGTTAAAAATTATTATTATGAAAGTCAGAAAGTGACTAAATCAAAGTTTAAAGCCCCCTTACATGATCCTGAAGAAATTTGTGACATTAATGTATTAAAAAGCTGTTATTTTTAATTATTAACAATGAGCGCTAACAGCGTATTGAGGCGGCCATCAATGTGGGTACGAGTAAGATGCACCATTGGACTGCCGGAATGGTGCATATTTTTCGCACTCACATTGACAGCCGCCTAAATACGCTTTCAGCGCTCATTGTTAATAATTAAAAATAACAACTTAGTAATAAATTAATGACACAAATTTTTTCAGGATCATGTAAGGGGACTTTAAATTTTTATTTTTTCACTTTCTAACTTTCATAATAATAATTTTTTCCAAAAATCGGTCATGAATTTAGATATTTTTGAAAGAAACGTTCGATATTTCCTTATACTTAGCCATTGCCTGGAAATGAAAAATAACTGTACGAAAATGTTATTTTCCACCCACCTCTACCGAAAGTATACTTTTCCGGACCTGATTGTAGGGAGCAAAGTTGTACTTTTCCTCCCTAGGGAGGAAAATATTTTTCCTCAATAGGGAGGAAAAGTAAAAGTGGCGTCATAGTATTTCATTCATGAAATATAACTTATTGAACGCCCTGTGCAATATCTTTTTTTATTACTTAAGTATCTATACATTTTAACGTTTATTTATAAAACACCCAGTAGTTTGCAGAATGGTAAAAAACAGTAAATTGTTATTTTGATTTAACAATGTTTACATTAATAATTTGACTTATATTTGACAGTTGACAGTTATATTGTACCTACTTGTTAGTTTTAGTTTTAATAAATTTTGTTGGTTAGTTACATAAATAAATTAAGTAAAAATGAAAAAATGACTTGTTATTTGAGGAAGGTGGAAAAACCATATGTATAACATGGGAGTAAAGTGCCTTTTCCCCCCTTGAATGATTACTGCCCTCCGCTACGCGTCGGGCAGTAAACTTCATTCTCGGGAGGAAAAGTAGCACTTTCCTCCCTTGTTATACAAATAGCTATTCCTTACTATACATAAGGAATAGTATATTGTACAATAGGGAGAAATATGTCATTTTCTCATGTGTTGTATACTGTACTTTTTCTATGGATGCGGTTGTGTCATGACGTCATGAGTTTAAACTTCAAAATTGAATAATTTAGGTGCTTTTACGTATATTATATACATAAATTGAAATAAAATACATATACATGTAGTTATTTAATATTCTTAAAATTTATATATTTACCTTATTTATTTAAAATTCTAATTAACAGTTATTTTCGAACAGTTTTGAAAGGTAATTCCTGGTAAGTTTTGCTCCGACACATTTTATTTGACAATATTAACTTGTGCTTGTATTGCGCATGTTACCATGGAAACGGCGATCATATATCGTCGCCTTAGTACTATAACTTAATAACTCCAAAATTGATGTTTTTGAGATAACTAGTTCACAAGATGTATTTTATTTGCCTCCATATTGTGTAAAAACTTAATAGCTCGCTCCAAACGGGTTAAGTATTTATTTATGATTGACGAAAGTTGATAAAACTCAAATGCCCCTAACATTCAGTGCTAAAAGTTGACAAAGATAAGTTATCAAGCTATTATTTAATCGAAATAATCGTGAATACGACATACACTGAATGCTATAACTAGATAACTCGAGTTATCTAGTTGTAGCACATGTTTTTCTGAAACCTTTGAGCTTACCACATAATTGCTATCTGTTTATTCGGTTCATTTTAATGCAAGAATTCGAGAATTGTTAGCAGATCTGGTAACCCCCATGGCAGGGGGCCAATTTTCAACAAAATAATGTATAAAATATTAGTTGTGTTAAAAAGTTCACTTATATGCAACTTGACACAACATGCGACATTACCAAATGTTAACATTATGGTAATGCTAAAAGTTGATAACTTTAATTTTTCATGGTTTTTTCCATATTGGAAAACAAATTTGCACCGTATTCCCAAATAGATCAGTTGCCAAAAAGTTAAGGAACAGTATTTGAGAGCCGCAGAGTGAATTCCGTATTTTACCAACATCATGGTAGCAGCACAAATATCTTTAAAATCTTTAAACTCGTTTATCTCAAAACTACTAATTTCGTGTTATCAAGTTATAGTATTAAGACGACGATATGGAAAACCGTACGAGAACCCGTGAGAAAAAATATTTCCCACTGCAATGGCCGACTTTTCTCACTGCATAAGAAATTGTTCGTTTTGAATGTATGTAAGTAGTGAGAGAAGTTGCACATTGTATAACATCCATAGAAAAATATTTTTTCCTTACAGCAGATTCAGAACAAAAGTATTATAAGTACTGTCAAAAATACGCAAATACGTCAAATTTGACAATTCAATATTTTTGTTTCTATAGTTACAAAACATGTACTTGGTGGCATCAAGAATATTTGAGTCAGAATATGTCTATTTGAAAATTTTAACATATTTATTTTAATATAATTTAAATGTTAGATTTTCGAAAAAATAGTATGTATACCTTGCAGGAAAAGCAACATTCCCGGACTCTGTATTCCCTTGTCTCGGCTTGCGCCTCGACAGCAATCTTTACATCGTCCGGGAATGTTAAGCTTTTCCTACTAGGTACACAATGTACTATTAACCGAGTTATTAAGCCTTAAAAATGGCCATTTTCTCTCGTTTTTTAACTTTTAAATCGCGTATAACTCGACAACAATCAATTTTAGAGAAAAATACAACCGACTTTTTTTGCTTATAATGACCCAAAGAGTCTAAAAAAATTATACCTACGAAGTGAAAAAATTGATTTTTTGAATTTGTTTTAAAAAATTATTTAAACAATTTTCCGACCGCGCCACTTCCCGCCACCCTGTGGATTTGTTATAAGGACCTGTTTTTGAGTAGGTTTGTACAAAAATACGAATCGGAATAATTTACCTCACGGGGACGATGACATAGTCTGGTCTAATATGTTTCAACGGTTAACAAGCATCCCTTGAACGCACTTAAACTAAAATTCCTAGAATTCCGATGCAACGGCGATCGGATTCTCAAGAAAAGGGCAGTAAAGAGTGCCCAGATGTGCAAATGTGTGTGTTTGGAATTAGGGCGTAGAATATAATTATTAGGGATAATAGGATAAATTTATTTAAGTTTTGAGATAATAATACGTTTATTTAATTCAATTTTTTACAATGATTTGTTTACTTACAAAATAAACGTAAAAAAGTCTTAAAAGGATAAACGTGCTTGTTGACTTATCTATCTAATGTTTACAGATTAATACCTATTTACAGTTTTTTGACAAATCATTTTTTTAGAGATTCTAACTATGTTGGACCGCAGACGTTCGGATACAATTAGCGTCTCTTTGCAAAGACAATGACGTCGACTTTGCAAAGTAACAAGACACTTACTCAACACACACACTACACATTACATCTGAGTTAGTGATAAGTTATCCAATTACGTGGCTAAAGGTTCTAGTTCTAAATCAAGGCCAGAATCAGAGAAAAAAAAACATGTTATTTTCTAGTATAATTTAAATTTATTAAATTGTTACACAGATCCCATTTTTCTTTAGTCCAAGTAGTAAATAATTTTATATGTTCATAATAACATAATCTAAATCTTTCTACTTAACGGTGCAAGGTGTTTAAAAAATAAATTTCATGTATCTATCATATACAAATCGTCTCCACTCTTGTTTATTCTTAGCCCTTCGCTTCGCTTCAGTCCAAGTTGTGTTCTTCTCTTGTTTCTGTTTCTTATTCAATGCTGTTTCTTATTCTATCGCGTCTTGTAATTCCTTTTACTTTTCTTGGGTACTTCATGGCCATTGAGTTTATTCTACTTTTCGATGATTGTGTTAGCACCCAGCTGTCATTACCATAGGTAAGGATTGGCCTGAAGATCGTTTTATATACCTCTATCATTGTCCTCATCTTGCCTCATCCTTGCCTCATCCTGCTGCTTACTCCTTTTTTCCAATGAATGCTCTGTTTAAGCTGTAGTAGATTCTGAACGGCATGGTTATCCTTTCGTTGACTTCTTCTTCTGATCTTCCTCCATTTTATATTTTCACACCCAGGTATTTATATGTTGTTACTTGTTATAATTTCTGGTTATTTATCTCTATATTTACTTGTTTATCCTCATTTCCCATGACCATTATCTTTGTTTTCTCCATGTTTATTTTCATATTTCTTTCTTTAATAATATATAAAAAAACAATTTTTATATAAATAAAAATTTGTGATATTTTTAAAGTTAATGCTGACGGTAAAATATTGCAAAACCTATAAATTTGTAAAGAACCCTTTAAAATAACATGAAAATCTCTCATAGACATATGTAAGTAGGTAGCATGTGGGGCAAGTGTCATCCCTTCCCGAGGGTGAAAATTATACGTTCAAAATAAGGCCGGAAATGGATAAACTACCTAATTTTAAGCAATTTTTGTTCTATAGCATTTTTTCACTAAGTTAAAACGTGTCGAGTTTTTGAGAGTAAATATGTTCATTAAAAAAAAAAACACATTTTTATACGGTTTCTTGCAAATAACTCAAAAAGTAAGTAATTTTATAAAAAAAAACACTCCTAGCAAAAATGTTCATGTCTGTTCATGTAAAACAATTGCTGGACTATGAATAATGTTAAATGCATTCAGTGGGTGCGTCATCGACGCATTTTTCTTTTCTCTGACATCTTCTTAAAAATTGCCAAGCTACAATAACATCTTTTTCGCTTGAAGACATTTCAAATACTGATTGATATTCGGAAGTTCCGAAATTGGCACGCTCCTGTATTCTAAATAATGATAAAATGTGTTATGGGACGTTATCTCTGTTGAGTATAAACAGATGTACGCTATTATGAACTGTGCAACATTTTACGTATGAATTTTATTGTATGTGTTGCATTTGGTCTGAGAGCTTCCTAAAATGAGTGTAATTGGCCGGTATTTCCAGGAGTGGATAGCATCTCCGTGACGGGACCGCCACCCGGGTGGTAAACTAGGCAAATGTGTCTCGTGCGACGTAGAATTTCGTACTGAGTTGAGTTTTGTCTTCCAGTTCCTTGTTCCTTGGCAAGGTTCAGGTACCGCCCTTTCGGGGTAAAGAAAACACATGTGGTTCCTTGAAACACTTTCTAGCCTATTACATGTGCCAAGCAAACTTTTGTCAAAGTGAGTGCGTTTTCTCTTTCAACAAGAAAATATTTATGAACAGCCAGTGGTGTAGCAAAGAAGGATTTAACTATGAAATCTATTATATAAAATGGAGTTAAACTATGTATATATTTATTATAAGAAAACTAAGAGGGTATTTGTTATTACATAATTAAGTAGTCATATGCTTAACTATAAAAAACTAATAAACTAAAATACTAAAATACGTTGCATACTTTCCCAAACAATGACTTTGAATTCCATCCCTAAAGGTACGTATCCATACGTTGGTGCTCCGTGCTCGGTGTAGCTGCTCAAATGGATACGGCATGCGCTTTCCTACATATAAACCGCAAGCCGGTTGAATTGAAGAGGGTGAGCGGCGAGCACCAACGTGTGGATACGTACCTTAACACCTACAAGGACTCGTAGCAGAAGGTATAATTATAGGCGAATTTCCCGTCAACGCCATTTCAATTCAAAAGACTTCTGAAATATCTTGAGTTCTTTATAGTAGGGAAGGAAAGTATGCTAAATTTGCAGTTACTCGAGCGTTATGGGGATCTATTGGGTTGTGAACATTAGGTCCTAAAACCAAAAAAAGTTAAGTAAAGTTTTCCAAGTGGGGACTTTCCATTTTTAATTTAATTTTCCATTTCCAACAATCGTTTTTTCCGATTATAGCGCCACCTATCCAAAATTTGAAAAAACGGCTCGAATAAAAGTTACTTATTTTTACGTAAGGAATCCAAATCTGTAATAAAAAATGGGACCCCCTATTTAAGATTTTAAAGTAAACCCCCACCCCATTTTCGTGGGGGGGGGGTCGTATTTGGTGTATTTTGATAGATTTTTTAAAAACATTGAGTAGGTACGATATCATTCGATAGATTTTTGAAAAATATTGAACACGTATTTTTAAGTTTTTCGATCTGACGTTTATTTCTCGAAATATTCGCTTTTTTCTTGTGAAACTTTGTGACTCACCCATTTCCTTACGCTCCGTCCAAACCGTCAGATTTTTTAAATTTACACTGTTCTGCATATACTTAACTTACCTTATCTTAATCTAACGATTCCGAGCTTTTCTAAGGATATTTTTTTTCGGGCCCCCTTAACGAACTCCCCTGTATTAAGATCCAATATATGGTAGGGTACAAGGTTTCTCCCCATGTGATAATCTGACGCGTTCGAGTAACTGCAAAAATCCCCGCTTGGGCTCTCCTACCATTACGGATCTACGGGTTCAGCTCCTACTCAGACTCTGAGCCAGACTCTGTTTGTGTTTCCTACTTAAAGTTGGTTTATTTAATTCTTCTTCATCTTCTTCCTTTATGTAAGCAATATTGTTTTTCATTTTCGGATTGTTGCCCCCATGGAAGAGTGTCACTTAATTTCCCCCGCAATCGGCCGATACCTTCTTCCTCTTCCACTTCTTCTACCACTTGGTGATTTATCCCTTACTATTTTAACAACTCTTATTACTTACATTTTTGGTCTGATCTTTTCATTCCTTATTCTGTCCATCGGCGTTTTTACTGCAATTCGTCTGAGTATGTTCATTTCTACTGTTTCCTGCAGACTCTGTTTTGGCTGTGTCGAGTCTCGTTTCTGATGCGTATGTCATGATTGGTCTTACACTTACCTTATAAATTTTTGATTTCATCGCAATTTTAATGTGTCAGTTAAGACATATAATGTTATTAACGCATCCTGCTAATATTTGCGCTTTATACTTGATCTCTTACTTCTTTTCTAAAGTTTCCGATCGATTTTCAGTTTACTTCGTATTGGTTCTTTACTCATTAGGTACTATTGTTCTAGTTTTCTGGGTTCAAGTCATCATATTAAATTTCTTTGCTTTTGTGTTAAAACTGTGAACTAGGCGTTGAATGCTATCTTCATTTTGGGCTATTAATATGCACCCTCTGCCTAACAGTGAATTATAATTTCATTGTTCCACATTCTGTATCCTCTTCCTTTGTTGATGCTCTTTATCACTTCATCCATGATTAGGTATCTCTCTATTCATAAGATCTATTACATATTTAGATCTTACTGTGTCAAATGCACTCGTATCTCTTCTTTGTTGTCTTCTCCGATTCCGAACTCACTTCGACGAATTTTAACCCAGTCAGTAAATATTCCTCGGAAAGCTGTGGTGGTACACCTCACACATATCCACCCTATCCGTTTTGTTTTCACTTAGCAATCATAACTTCTTCATGCCGCGTTGTGTGAAGTAGTGAAAAAACGAGTGCGACTGGAACAGGATGTATCACATTTTAAAATGCCCAATACTTACCACGCGCCACTTGGATAAAGTGGCGCCCAACGTGGGGTACTTGTTACTGTGAAAATATGTGTGGCAATTTAGTGCCCAGTATTAGATGTGTGGAATAAGACATTTCTCGTTCCCTTAGTTTAAGCGGCATTGCGTCATCAATGTAAAGTAGAAAGTAATATCTGTAGAGCGGAATAGCTCTATCATATCAATTTCGAGCATCAATATCGAGGAGGAAGTTTGTTTGGGTGATTAGGTAGTATAACTATATCCCTTTTATGTAGGTATTAGTATTATTTATGACCATACACACATTAAAATATATGTATGTTTGCATTTTTTAAATGTTGTGACTCCCTGTATACGTTGTAGTATCGAGATTCGAGTGGGAGCTCTGCATACCGTCGGTAATCTACGATAATTCTCAATTGGAATTAATAATTATTGCCGTAGATTAAGCGAGTTTCCGTATTTTATTGTAAACCATGTTAATTGCTTGTTAAGAGAGCCGTGTTGCCGAGATAACAGTGGCGATGATTTTTTTTGCTTTTATTGTCTTACAAAATCAGATAATGACCGTGATTGGGCTTCCATCTTTTGTTATTATGTTGGACTCGCCCAATTGAAATGAAGATAAGAATTTTTGAATCTTTTTTTTCGTATTTCAGAAATTTCTCTTTCCATGTTTGGTCATTATCTTGTACTTTTAATTATTTGATTCGTGTCGAAGATTAGATAAGAATTTTTTAATGTTTTTTTCTGTAGTTCAGAACTTTCTCGTTTCACCAGGAATGGTGTAAGTTATGTATGTATATCTCAAGTAGTATGTACTTATATACTTGTATAAAATACCATTTAAAAATCATTGTCGGAGCAGTCCAGAGAAATAAGGTAATCCTGTGACTTTGGCCCGGTGAGCGGTCAGGTATCTGAATTCTTTTTTGAGTTTTATGGATCTCGATAACCCACACCTGTATGTTTCCTGGAGTGGATTTCGGTGAACTTTTTAACCTATTAACAAGTTAAGGTCAAAATGCATCATTTTACAAACTTTCGCCTACTATGGTTTATTTTTAAACCAGGAGAAGTAAACTGAAAAGACAGATTCACACTCAAGAAAGTCACTAGAAAAATCATCAAATACATCTTTTTTTTTTGTTGATCATATCGGCCTTCGACGGTAATCGATTCACATTATTTTATACAAATACGTCCCTGTCGCTAAAGAGTTCTGAAAACAAATGTTTTTTATATAAAAGTAGACTACAAATCTAAAAATTAAAGGAATAACGCAGAAAACACAAAAAATCCCCTATATAACTTAATTAACCTATAAAATGACAGAAGTGTCAAAATTTCATAAATGGAATTAGTGTCAAAATTTCATAACAGTGTAGTAGGCCAACTTGTCTGAGGATGGACCAATTATTACAAACAAGCATTACGGCGCAGTAAATTTGAATTATTTCTCTTGGTTTAAAAACAGACCATAGTAAAAAGTAGAGCATTTTGAACGGATCTGATGATAATTATTTGATAAAACACGTTTAAAGTTAAAATTTTGAAATGACGATGTGTGAATATTTATTTACTAATTTGTTGCTGAGAAAACAGTAAAAAAGCTAGAGAGAGAGAGATAGAGAAATAGAATATAGATAGGTAATACTGAATTGTTTAGATATACATAACGTCGTTAGATCACTCCATAGTAAAATGACCACCAGACCAGTCCTTAGCTGAGTTGGAAGGGTGTGCATCAGCTTCTGACTTTCTTTGTACCGCATTCATTTACCGACAAACGATGGGAAATTTCGTGCCGATCCAGGCGGGCCATAAATAGAGGGTTCGGTCCTAGCCCAAGGATCGTAAATCACAAATTTTAAGAGAAATAACACTATTAGGCCTGGATCCCGCGTACCAAAAAAAAATTGATTAAGAGCAAGCTGACAATTTGTTAATAGCTTAACGGTGTCTAATCGGACAAACTTTGATGTATGGGAATACTGGAACAGGGGAAGTTTTAATTATTGTGGAACAGATTAAAAATTTGGAACGTCAGACTACGAAAACGTCCCATGTATTTTGTCGAACAGAACATCCAATTGATTTGTTACCCTTTCACTAAACTCTCATGCAAAAATCAGACTGATATTACTAACTAACATGATTCCTGTCATTTGACATGTTCTTCGTGTTTCACTCATTAAAATGCCCAGTTGGTGATAGACACCAGTCTGAATTTTGCATGAGAGTTTAATGAAAGGGTAACAAATCAATTGGAAGTTCTGGCCGACGAAATACATGGAACGTTTTCGTAGTCTGACGTTCCAAATTTTTAACCTGTTCCACAATTAAAACTTCCCCTGTTCCAGTGTTCCCATACATCAAAGTTTGTCCGACTAGACATCGTTAAGCTATTAACAAATTTTCAGATTGCTATCAATCAATTGTTTTTTTGGTACGCGGGATCCAGGTCTATATTTGAAGCGTTTTACATGTCTGCTCAGATGGGGACAGGGATAAGACTACCTAGTTAGATACTGCGGGGTCGAAATGGGCTAAAGTAGAAGGAGCAGGCACATAAAGCTTCTTTGCGAGACGGCAGCTCAGGTTTTGTTGGTGGCCGGTCGTGGTATCGTTAGGGGGGTTCGGAGGGTTTAAAGATGACTAACTACCATAACCAAATAAACAAAGGATACTTACACAGACTAGAGGACTTTTCTACTATTTAAAAATGGACTCCGTTTGAAATAAATCCTCTGGTTCATTACTGAGTACTTACTGGACATATTCTGTACTTACACGTACCAATTGGGGGGACATTCATCTTAGATTCCTCGTTTGGGTCAAACAGGGCTACTATATCATCAACATTGGCTTCTCTGCCATATTCCTTTTTTTTTCTACTCTAAAACTTACACAGTTGCATTAGAAATCTGGTTAATAACTTTCTAAAGGGTTAGGAAAATAAAATAGGTACATTTTCAAAACATTTATTTTAAACCTCAAACTCTATTTTTAAAAACAAAAAAATTTTTAATACACTTTTCAATACAAAAAAACCTTCAACTTTACCGGGCAGTGTATGTCAAAATAAGGTTTGACCTACATATTTCATTTGTCATTCTGCATTCTGCTATCAAATGTCACTGCCAAAAATTACCATTGTGAAAGCAAAATATTTTTATAAAAAAATTTAAAATTTTACCAACTTGTAATATCCACTTGGAATTTAATCACTTTTAATTTACAATCAAAATAGTACTGTACCTTTATTAAAACGACTTGTCACACATTAACAAAGCAAACACTTTCATGTGTCAATCTACAGGTGGGTGGGGCAGGCATTCCATAATACAAAGGGGCTTTGGGAAACTGGAAACTTGAACACAGGAACATAAAACAAACATCTCATCGGCACATCAATAGGGAAACAGGAACATAAAACAAACATCTCATCGGGACATCGATGGGGGAACAGGAACAGAACACACACTACCATGCCGGCTAGGTACAACGCGTCACGCTACTTGTACTGCAATTTTCACCTTTCAAATCCAACTTTAAGGGGCGAAACTTTGCACGGGTTTTATTCAATGGTTATAGAACAAAAGATAACCATCCACTGGATCTAACATAGCGACACAAGACAATTTTTACGCCGGTAGGTAGCGGTCTCTGGAGCTCCACTCGGCTAACGTGTTATCAGCCAAGAGCGTACTTGTGGAACTAACTTTCGCGGGACAAAATCTTTCACCGCTGCGAACCTGTTGCGCATTTTCAAGCGAAACTGGTCCTTATCGCTTCAACACAAACAATTTTGGGACCAGTCCAATAGGTTTTTTGAAGGGGAAACAGGTACTTTGCAAATATTGTGTAATATTTTGTAATACTCAGAAGCAGGGGCGGTTCAGAATTTTTATGGTAAATTACTTCATAAAATAAATTGGAAAAATTTAGTTTTTATCTTTTTCTATTACATATTTTCTATTCCTCTTGGCGTGCCATGCCACGTTCCGTCGGATCTCAGCTAAAGACAGATCTTCTCGATCTAAACCCTTTAAATTCCACATAACGATCATTCTCAATATATTTTTATTTTATTGCCAAATAGACCGGTCTAGTTAGACTCAAAAATAGGAGTGAGGCTACAATAATTACCATCAAGCTGAAAATTGGCAGGATTGTTTAAAATACCATCATAAATGAAATCTAAAAAGTCCTCATAAATCCGACCCCTGCTAAAAAATTTACGCGGGGTCAAAGGTCACCAAATATGGTTTTTAGCGATTTTCAGCGAAACGGTAAGTTTTATCGTAAAATTAGCTCTAACAAAAAATGTAGATTAGATAATTATCTATAAAAAATATCTTAATAGTTTTTTTCCTAAGAGGCACTGTTTTTGAGATACAACGATTCAAAAGTTGAAAGACTTCTAATCGTCATAATATACGAGTATGTATTAGTACACCAGGTATATACATCACTGAAGCTGTAATACAAGTAAACATAATATTCTACGGTCAACTTAACTTATATTACACATAATAATATAAGATTATAAATATGATACTGTTTCTTCTATACAGCTTGCGGTCTACCGAGGGATGCAATCCATAAGCTGTATTATATTACAGTGCCAACAAAAAAATCTTTACAAAGTGAATGTAACGCGAAAATAATAAGAATTATTTGAATTTTACGGCCTAATCCCAACAAAAATACACAACAAAATACAACAAATGACAAAGTATTAACTTATAATAATTCTTTTTATTTATGCGACTTAGTTCAATTTGCAAAGATGGGTTTTGTCGGAATAAACACGTTCGTCAGCTAATCTAATCACCCTACCTATTCTCTTCTCAGAAGGGTTTGAACATAATGAAAGACAACTTTCTAGGCAAAATGTTTATTGCTAAGTACTAATAAATACTTATGCAAATTACACCGTAATTTTCCTGGGTGGCGAAATCCTTCAGGTAGATGACACCCTCGAGGTATTAATTAGTCTTGAGTACTACTCCGGAGTAAAAATACGTGTTAAACCTATATTTTTTTCATCGTGTCTTTCATGTTATTTTCATTGTTATAACAAAAATGTCAGAATATTGTTTTATTTGCGCTAAAATTTTAACTGATGGTGAAATTGTTACCGTTGAACGTGGTATAAAAACATTAATCAATGCAAGTACTGAAAGAGCTGATGGATTTTTAGAATTTCTTAAACAGCAGAAATCTGTGACCATACATGTGGAGTGTCGTAAAAGTTATACTCGAAAGTGTTCTATTGCTGCAGCTATTAAAAGACAATATGAAAAACAAGAAGCCAGTACATCGACCAAAAGTCCTCCTCTTTAGAGCACGTGTAAGTGAACCAGCTTTTTGTTTTAAAAAACAATGCTTATTTTGCGGCCAGGAATGTAATGAAGAGCGTGAAAAAAATGGCCATCGGATTCTCGCCGTATAATTAAACAAGTAAGTACCCTTACATTTAAAGATTCGATTCTGGGAACAGCTCGGACTCGTTCTCATCCTATGGCCAAAGCTGTCCTTGCTCGAGTTGAATTCGAATACGATTTAGTTGCTGCTGAAGCTAAGTATCATAGTGATTGCTTTGTTTTCTTCTTGAAGCCGAACACTGGAGTGAAAATCGGTCGTCCTCAAGATGAAAGTACGAATCTGGCAATGGAGGAAATATTCACGTACATTGAAAATAGCGATGACTGTCAGTTCACTTTGAATGAATTAAACAATATTTGCCAAACTACAACTGTAGATTACAGGAGGCTAAAGTTACGATTAAGAATGAAGTATGGTAATAAAATTATTATCACGAAAAATCGGGAGATTTACTTGAATGTGCTAAAGTTTTTAAAAAAACTTCAACTCCACAAGAAGTTATTTCCAACGGAATTAGCTTTCTTCTCTCTATGTATGGAGCGCCTAAGAAAACTACGTGCTTAGATAAGTTTCGATATGCATGTTTTTTTAAAAGTACTCGAAACAAAAAACAAGTGCAGTTATCTTGTCTTCCTCCAACCTCAGCGGCTGCTCATCAACATCTTTTTCGGGTATATTACCAAGTTCAAGTGTGGCTTGGTTATCAGCTAGATCCAAAAGACTGGGGATGGAAATTAGTCGACAGTTCATTAGAACCAATTCAAACTTTAGTCCCCCCTGCGCCGGAAAAACTCCTGAACACAATTTTTTGCAACTGTAAAAAGGGATGTAGCGCTAAATGTGGTTGCAAAAAAGTTGGACTGTTTTGTTCGGTAGCATGCACTAATTGTCAAAACCGGTCGTGCTCCAATGTTGAATCACCAACAATTGAGGATTCATTTGATTCTATCGAGGAGCCATGCGATGTGTCATTATTGGGACAATTTACTTGCACCCAGGATGAACAAGAAGAAGAAGAAGAAGAACAAGAAGAAGAAGAACTAGAAGATGAAGAAGAGGAAGAACAACAATGAGAAGAAGAACAAGGGAAGCAGAAGTGTTAGAAAATTATGAACCAGTTTGATAAATTTCCCTTTTTTTTATTTATACCGCTTTATATAAAGTTTAATCATTTTTAACCCTTGCCAATATCAATTATTAAATAGCTTTAAATTAAACAGAATCATAACAGATCCGTGGAATAGGCCTACTAGGGAAACCACGTTAAAAAAACGCGCTAAGTACACTACCTCAAAGGTAGTGTGGAAACGTGTGCGCATATTATGACGATTACCACTTTTTGAATCGTTATATCTCAAAAACGGTGGCTCCCAGGAAAAAAAGTAATAAGGCATTTTTTATAGATAATTATCTAATCTACATTTTTTGTTAGCACTAATTTTACCATAAAACTTATAGTCCAGGGCGGATCTGTTTTGAGATGGACGTTGAGAGGTGACTCAAATTGTTTTGCAGAAATTGCTTGAAAATAAATCAAATAATAATATTTGAGTTATCCTCCCTCTCAAAAAGGTCCGGAACATTGTTTAAATAATCAAAATGTCAAAAATTGAAGGAAAAATTGGATTTTTTTCTTCGTTTTTCGATTATAACTTTAAAAGTATTCATTTCCGAGAAAAGCTGTACTGACATAAAAGTTGCGTATTTAAATTTCCTACAATATAAAATTGGTTAATAATTTAAAAAATAGTCACCCTAGTTGCAAAATAGCAATAATTGCGAAAAAACCATACAAAAACAAGTATTCGCATTTTACGTTTTTCAACCATTTATGCTAGACTTAGGACCTTCATATTTCACACAGAAAAACTTTATGATACAGTAAAACAATACTGCAAATTTCTTTAAGATCGGTTTAATAGATTTTGCAAAATAAATTTTGCAATCCAGCTTTCGCAAAAAAAATTCATTTTTTCAAAATGTTACAGGACTGAAAATAAAGCAGATAGCAAGTTAAAATTTTTTTTGCTTATAGAAGTGTACTGTACCTTTCATATGCAATTTTCAAAATTAAAATCGATTAATTACTACGGCGTCAGAAAATTTTTGAAATAAACAATAATTTTTGGTGCTACGCGCAGGACAGCGGTGTTCGATTCACACAAGTTGATTTCCACCAAAATTTCTTTCAATCTTTATCTAATATATTATTTTCTTACTCTATATTTTGTTGTATTTTAATATTTTAATTCCACAAAAATCAAACAAATTTTATTATTGTTTGTGAAATATTGTTTAAACAATTGCATATGTTTAAAAATAATAAACTTTTATTATTTAAGTTAAAATATATGAACAAAGAAAGTTTTTGCTAATAAAATTGTTATTTCAAAAATAGAGTATGTGTTTTTATTTTGCAATAAACAAATTTATTTATTTATATCAAAATGTAATAAAAATTAAAATGTATCAATCATAATCAAAGGTCATTGGAATGCCCAATCAGAGCAAACTATCCGCTGTCCTGCGCGTAGCACCAATAATTAATGTTTATTTAAAAAAATTCCTGACACCGTGGTGTTAATCGATTTTAATTTTGCAAAATTGCGAATGAAAGGTACAGTACACTTCTATACGCAAAAAAAATTTCAACTTGCTATCTGCTTTATTTTCAGTCCTGTAACATTTTGCAAAAATGAATATTTTTTACGAAAGCTGGATTGCAAATTTTATTTTGCAAAATCTATTTAACCGATCTTAATAAAATTTACAGTGTTATTTTATTATGCCATAAGGTTTTTCTGGGTCAAATATGAAGGTTGAAAGTATAGCATAAATTGTTGAAAAACGTAAAATGCGAATACTTGTTTTTGTATGGTTTTTTTTTGCAATTATTGCTATTTTGCAACAAGGGTGACTATTTTTTAAATTTTTAACCAATTCTATATTGTAGTAAATTTAATTACGCAACTTTTATGTCAGTACAACTTTTCTCGGAAATGAAAACTTTTAAAGTTATAATCAAAAAACGAAGAAAAAAATCGAATTTTTCCTTCATTTTTTGACATTTTGATTATTTAAACAATGTTCCGGACCTTTTTGAGAGGGAGGATAACTCAAATATTATTATTTGAGTTATTTTCAAGCAATTTCTGCAAAAAAATTTGAGGCTCCTCTCAACGTCCAAATGTACTAATATTTTTACAGATCCGCCCTGGTCTATTACCGTTTCGCTGAAAATCGCTAAAAACCATATTTGGTGACCTTTGACCCCGCGTAAAATTTTTAGCAGGGGTCGGATTTATGAGGACTTTTTAGATTTCATTTATGATGGTATTTTTGACAATCCTGCCAATTTTCAGTTTGATGGTAATTTTTGTAGCCTGGGATGCGTAAGTTGACCGGAGTATTTATTGCCAAAGTCCGTTATTGAACTAGTCCAGGTATGATTGAGTGAAGGTAAATGGTTGAACGAGTAAATAAATAAAAGTGAAGTAACGGGCCGAGTGGTATTAACAGGTCGTTTTCTATTTGCCGAGCTCGCCGAGTCCAAGCCGGGTGAATGCACTTATCTAGAAGTAAATTGAATTTGCGTTTGTTTAGTTAGCATTGGCTTTGGCTTCCGACTTCCAAGATAAGACATTTGTCGATATTTAACTGGGTGGATTAATATAATTTTAGTACCGTTTTTGCACTAGACGCTATACTAAGGGAGGCAAGTATGCTAAATTTGTAGTTACTCGAGCGTTATCGGGACCTATTGGGTTGTGAAGATTAGCTCCTAAAACCAAAAAAGAAGTTAAGTTTTCCATTTTGGTGAGGACTTTCCATTTTTTAATTTAATTTTTCATTTCCAACAATTGTTTTCTCCGATTATAGCGCCATTTATCCAAATTCGAAAAAGGTCTCAAATAAAAAATACTTATTTTTACGTAAGGACTCCAAATCTGCAATAAAAAAAATGGGGGCTCCTATTTAAGATTAAAGAAACCCCCCACCCCACATCCGTGGGGGTCGTGTTTGGTGTCATTCGATAGATTTTTCAAAAATATTGAATACGTGTATTCTTCAGTTTTTGATCTGATGTTCAGTTCGCGAGATATCGCGGGTAGTCCATTCTTTCACGGTTTTTGCTCTAAATTTTAAAGAACCGCTTGGATTGACATGAAATTTGGCATACGTATAGCTTACATGTCAAAGAAAAAAAGTGATATTGTGCCGATGTGTGCTTTTGCCTTGGGGGTGACTTTCACCCCCTCTTGGGGGTGAAAAAATATATGTCCAAAATAAGTCCGCAAATGGGTAAACTGACTAATTTTAAGTAACTTTTGTTCTATAGAGCTTTTTCGCCAAGTCAACACTTTTCGAGTTATTTGCGAGTGAATATGTTCATTTTTCAACAAAATAACCACATTTTTAGACGGTTTTTTGCAAATAACTCAAAAAGTAAGTATTTTGTCGAAAAAAAACGTTCTTAGCAAAAATATAGCATATAAAAAAGTAAAAAAAAATGGTGTTCGCGTTAGGTCTCTGGATCTCGTAGAACCAGAGTTGTAGCCAATGAAAAATATATTCATATTCACCAAATTTCAAATAGAATATTTCGACGTGAAATATCCAAAAAATTAAGCACTTTTTGGGGAAAATCCGTTATAACTTTTTTAAAGTGTTTAAAAAAAGCTTTATTTCTGTTTTTACAAAAAGTTTCTAGCATTAAATTTAAGCAAGTTACGCTCAAAATAAAGTTGGTCCCTTTTGTTTTTGCAAAAAAAAAATCGGGAAGACCACCCCCTAATTAGCAACTTAAATGAAATTAATCGTTACCGCTCCACAAATTATTTTACTTATGTTGTGTTTATATGATCTGTAAAGCGCTGGTTTCCTCGAAAGCGGTGCCGACAACCTCCGATCGTAACACTGCGATGAATGACATCATAAAAAACTGTACCATGCAAAATAATAGCGTTGGTTTCCAAGGATGCGTTGGAAGCCACCGCTTGCTGAGCTTGCACATTCCATTGCCCCAGTGAAGAACCTTGAATTTTTCACCGTAATCTGACGTAATTCATCGCAGTGCTACGGTCGCTGTTTTTCGGTGCCGCTTTCGAGGAAACCCAGGCTTAAGTTTCATCGATTCAAAGTGCTTATTTTTGAAAAAATTTGGTTTCAAAGTAAAATTTTTAAAAATTTAAATTTTGAAAAATATGCTTTTTTTCAAAATAACTCAAAAATTTTTAGAGATACCAAAAATCTCGAAAAACAAAAAAAGTCAGATTTGCTTTTCTGAATATCATGTATTTTTTTGTTTTTCTGTTAGACAAAAATTGATTAAGATTTGGTGTTTCTAACTTTGCATACATTCGTGATCAGTGACTCGTTCAACCCCTTTTAACTACAGCCCTTTCAATAATAAGGACTTTGAACCGATGAAACTTACAGATCATATAAACAATATATCCACGAGTCAACAAACTTGTGAAGTCGTAACGATTAAGTTCATTTAAGATACTAATTAGAGAGTGATTTTCTCGATTTTTTTACCAAAACCAAAAGGGACTAACTTTATTTTGAGTTTAACTTGTTTAATTTTGATGCTAGAAATTTTTTTTATAAAACAAAAATGAAGCTTTTTTTAAACATTTTAAATAAGTTGTAATGAGTTTTCCCCGAAATGTGCTTCATTTTTGGTTATTTCACGTTAAAGTGTTCCATTTGGAATTTGACGAATATGAACCTATTTTTCATTAGCTATAACTCTGCTTCTACTAGGTGTAGAGACGTGATATATACACCATTTTTTAAATTTTTTATAGGCTAAGAATGTTTTTTCGACAAAATTCTTACTATTTGAGTTATTTGCGAAAAACCGTCTAAAAGCGTGGTTATTTTGTTGAAAAAATGAACATATTCACTGCCAAATAACTCGAAAAGTATTGACTTAGTGAAAAAACTCTATAGAACAAAAGTTACTTAAAATTAGTCAGTTTATCCATTTCCTAATTTTTTTGGACGAATATTTTTTCACCCCCAAAAGGGGGTGAAAACCACCCCCAGGGCAAAAGCACATATCGGCACAATATCACTTTTTTCTTTGACTTGTTAGCTATGTGTATGCCAAATTTCATGGCAATCCAAGCGGTTCTTTAAAATTTAGAGGTTTTGCAATATTTTACCGTTAAGAACGGACTAGGGGTTCTTATTTAAAATTTTAAAGTTACCCCCAGCCCTCTCCTTGGGGGTTGTTATTGGTATCATTCGATAGATGTTTGAAAAATATTGAACACGTATTTTTTAGTTTTTCGATCTGACGTTCATTTCGTGAAATATTCTCTTTTTTTGTGTGAAAATTTGTTACTCACCCATTTCTTTCCGTCCCGCTCAAATCGTCAGATTTTTTAAATATACTGTTCTGCATGTACTTAACTTCTTCATCACGTGTCATATCATATCAGAATTATCCGACGTTGGCGATCACCATTACGAAGGCTTCTTGATCTTCCGCAATATTAAATAATTGTCCTGCATGTGATATCTTCGATATCATTTTAAAAAAAGGCTGTCCACAATATGTATGGAACGAATTCCTTCAATTCTTCGGTCACGTGGTTCGCAGAGGTGACCATAGTTTGGAAAGATTAATTGTTTCTGGAAACGTTCCGGGAAGAAGAGCAAGAGGACGATCATCAACTCTAGATGGTCCGACCAAATTAAGAGTTCAGCTGGAAACTCATTCTGCGAAGCTGTTAGAGCAGCTGAAGATAGAGAACAATGGAGAAAAATTGTTAGGAATATTGGAAGAAATCAAGATCCTCAGTAATGGGGGAACGACGAGAGAGAGAGAGAGAGAGAGAGAGAGAGAGAGAGAGAGAAATTTGATATCTAAGACCATTCACGAATGTTTTTTAACCAAGAAACTTGTTTTCTTCCTCCAGCTCTACAGCCCTCTATTTTGCCTTTAAGGAGAATCATTTGTAATATTTTATATCGATTTCCCCTCACTATATGTCCCAGATAAGACATTTTCCGGTGTTTAACAGTCTTTAGCAGTTGTCTATCTTTGTTAACCCTCCTTAGTACGTCTTCATTAAACACTCTTGCCAAATCCTTAACTTGTAACTTCCACCACTTTACTTTCTGGGGTCCATGTATCAACAGTGTCTACTGAATATATTTACGATATTTTACTTTACTATTTTTATTTAAATTTTTATTTAAATTAAGTACGATTTTTACTATTTTTATTTAAATTTAATTTGTCATATCTCAGTTTTTACGACTTTTTTAAATCACTTACCAACTTTTTCGTGTCTCATCTCTATTCGTAACATACATTCTACAAACCGCATTGCATACTATTAAAATTATAACTCATAAATCTTGTTAGAAAGAGCATCTGCGGGTTTTTTCGTCAAGAAGAAGTTCAAAGAACGAGTCGCTCCCGCGTAGATGTATCAAAATGATGACTTACTTGGCATAAAGGCGCATAAAAAATTCAAAAGCTCCGACTCACAAGAAAAACCTATTCAGCCCGGTCGTATAGCAGAAGCAGTAAAAACATTGAAGTGAATATTTACGTATATACAGGAAAAACAAACAGTTTGCCATTACAGAGATTAAACTATATTATAAAGTCGTATAATTCATATTTTGTGGAAAATACACAGAAAGGTTAATTAACACACAATTAATGCTATTATGCTATGGCTGCTCTGCCACTAGTTTTTTTATACAGTTCAGTTATATGTAGTATAATTGTTTTCCTTTTAATGTATTAACACAACGATGCAGAGATATGATTGTCGATGTACATATATGTATGATTTATTGATTATCGAAAAGCATTTGACGGCATTAACCATCAAAAGATGATCGAATTTGGAGAACAAAATTGGAATTCACGAAAAAGACTTGCGAATTATCTCAGAACTATATTGGCACCAAACGGTAACAATTGAAATAGATTACAAAACATCCGAAGATATACGAATCTGAAGAGGAGTACGACAGGGTTGCGTCTTATCACCGCTATTATTTAATCTGTATTCGGAGTGTATATTCAGAGAAGCATTGGACGAGCTCCAAGGCGGAATCAATATTAACGGGACCAGCATAGACCACATTAGGTACGCTGATGATGATACCGCCCTAATAGCAAGATCACATAAGAACTACAAAATAAATAATAAATGCGGTAGTTCGTCATAGCGAAGTATTCGGTTTATATCTAAACGTTTCCAAAACTAAACTTTTAGTCTTTTCAAAGCCACCAGTAAACGTGCATTTGTATCCCAAGGGGCAAATAATAGATCATGTAACTTCCATAAAATATTTGGTAGTCAGTGTAACTCAAAAAAAGAAATCCTATCAAGAATCAAACAAGCGAGTTAAGCAATCATGAACATGAAAACTTTTTTTACAATATCAGACTCTAGTGTAGAGCTCAGAATCCGAATGATCAGATGTTACGATTCTTCTGTCTTGATGTATGGCTGTGAAAGTTGGACAATGGACTCTGAAACAGAAAAATAATAGATACATTTGAGATTTATACATATTAGAAATATAAGATAATAAAAGGTACAAATAAAAGTAAAAACTATTTTTATTTTAACCGAACCGTATTATTACAATAATATACAAACAAAGAAATTAAGATGTTTCCTTTACAAAATATTCTAACAGACTGAAAATTAAACACAGAACTAAAATACAGTTCTCGCATTCACATGCCTTATAACATGATACTTTAAGTGGCCCTCCCATGAAGAAAGACTCCACACTCCACGTGTTTATTCTAACACTTAACAAATAGTATATTGTACAACAAGAGAGAAAAAGACATATTTTTCATGAGCACAGAAGTTTGTTGGCACGAGCCGAGGCACGAGGCGAGTGCCGCAAATCAAGCGAGAGAGAAATATGTCATTTTCTCTCGTGTTGTACACTGTACTTTTTCTATGGATGCGTTTTTGTCAAGAGTTCAAATTTCAAAATTAAATAATTTAGGTGCTTTTATGTATATTATATGCCGAAATTGAAATAAAATACATATATACACATAAGTATTTAATATTCTTAATATTTATATACTTTATTTATTTAAAATTATAATTCACAGTTGAATGGTCTTAAAAGGTAATCTTTGATAAGTTTTGACAAGTTTGAACACATTTTATTTGACAAAAATAATTGTGTTTGAATTGTGCATGTTACCATGGAAATGGCTATCCTATGTATGTAAACTGACGGTGAACCCGTGAGAAAAAATATTTCTCACTGCAATGGCCGACTTTTCTCATTGCCTGAGAAATTGTTCGTTTTGAATATATGTAAGTAGTGAGAGAAGTTGCACATTGTATAGCATCCATAGAAAATAGCTATTTGTATAACAAGGGAGGAAAGTGCTACTTTTCCTCCCGAGAATGAAGTTTACTGCCCGACGCGTAGCGGAGGGCAGTAATCATTCAAGGGAGGAAAAAGCACTTTACTCCCATGTTATACATATGGTTTTTCCACCTTCCTCAAATAACAAGTCATTTTTTCATTTTTACTTAATTTATTTATATAACTAACCAACAAAATTTATTAGAACTAAAACTAACAAGTACGTACAATATAACTGTCAACTGTCAAATATAAGTCAAATTAATAATGTAAACATTGTTAAATCAAAATAACAATTTAGTGTTTTTTACCATTCTGCAAAATACAGAGTGTTTTATAAATAAACGTTAAAATGTATAGAAACTTACGTAATAGAAAATACATATTGTACAGGGCGTCAATAAGTTACATTTCATGAATGAAATACCATGACGTCACTTTTACTTTTCCTCCCTAGGGAGGAAAAATATTTTCCTCCCTAGGGAGGAAAAGTACAACTTTGCTCCCTACAATCAGGTCCGGAAAAGTATACTTTCGGTAGAGGTAGGTGGAAAAATATATTATAGTTGAGTATTAAGTAAATTCCAACAATACATACAGACGGATACTGAGAATTCCATGAATACAAAAAGTTACTAACAATAAAGTATGTCGGCGCACGAGTAAACAAAAAGAATTAGTAAGAATAATTAAAGAAAGGAAAACACAATATTTGGGTCATGGTGAAAGATATGAAATACATACTACAAATCATATTCAAAAGTGAAGTACATGGCAAAAGATCAGTAGGAAGATACCAGAAGTCGTGGCTCAAAGACCTGAGAACATGGAATGACCATTCATCCGCAGAAATCTTTCGTTCAACAGTCTCCAAATCTACAATTATTGTCATTTGCATCGCTAACCTTCGAAAAGAGATGGCGCACTAAAAAGAAGAGGTATAGGTGGTCCGGTTTCCGTAGATATTGGTGGTTGGTTCTTGCTCTCATCAAAAAAAAAATTCCTATGTAATTTTTCCACATATTATCAATACTTTGTCACGATTATCTCTCCATTGTCATTAACAAATTCACTTTCTCTTCTATTTTTAATCTCTCTTACTTATTACTCTCTTATTTACCTACTTTGTAGAATTTCGATTTCTTGGCATTGTTTCTAAAGTTCTTTCTGTTTGACTTCTCTGATCTTTGTCTGTATCTCACGTTGTTATACAGTGGTACCTCGACATACGAGGGTAATTCGTTCCATAACCTTGCTCGTATGTCATTAATCTGTCCCAGTCCAAAAAAAATCACTTTAGTTGTTTTTGTTAAGTGTTTTTAAATAATAAAAATGTTTTTACAAGAAGAAACATTTATTTATAGAGAACAAAAAATACATAAGTACATATTCTGTAAAAACATAAGAAAAAGTGAGGTGCTTACGGAAGCGCTTAATTTTCGTCAGTGGTCTTCACTTTTTTCGTCACACTTTGCTCATTTTCATTTGCAGCTCGTTTAAAAAAACTGTCCAAAGAGGTTTGTTTCTTCCTCCCTTTCATAAATCGCTCGTGCATTCTCAGATATGATGCTTTGTGTTAAGGTTCCTCCTTGAAGCTGCTTCTCTGTCACCCACACCATCATTAGTTTCTCCATCTTTTCATGGAGAGAGGTCCGCAGCTTGGAAATTATTGTAACGCCCTTAGCTGGCATTATACCCTTTATCACGTCCTTCAAGTTAGAAGTAGGTAGTCAAAAAGAGGCATGGATTTTAATAAAAAGCGGTTGCTCGTATCTCAAATTTTGCTCTTATCTCAAAGCAAAACATCGCTCGCTCGGCGGCTAGTATCTCAAAACACTCGTATGTTAGGGCGCTCGTATATCGAGGTACCACTGTATTTTATTCATGAAATTATCGTTTCTGTTTTTCTTTTTTCTTTCATCAACTGCAGAATATCTGTCATGGATGACATGTCCTATTTTTGCTTCTTCGTTCTTCATAAAATTGTCTTTCATGCCTTATATCGTTTTGTTAAGGAATGTTATCTTTTCCTCTGTGCCTTTCGTTGTATCATCGATTTCTTTAAATTTTCTGTTTAAGATTTTGCTGACTATTTCTTTTACTTCGCTACATTTTAGTTTTCTGATGACATTTTTCTTTACAACCAGTGAAGGACGGAAAAATTGAAATCATGTAGACGTTTTGTTTGAGCTTTTTCATCTATTTTGGTGTCTACATTTCCACATCTTAATCATTTCTATTAGATATACCACCGAGACTGAAGAAATTCTAAACAAACCGATTTATTGATGCTAATGTTCTTTTTTACATAAATTGATTAGTGTGTTAATTGCAGTTGTCATATGGTTTTTAGATGAAATCGAACTCAAATCTCTTTATTACCATGTTAGAATATGGCTTCGGCCTAGATATAAACGTCAATATCGATGTCTGCTTAAAGGTTTATATTAGAATTGATTGTTTATTAATAGTTTGTAAATGTATTGGTGTTTACTGCTCGGCCATAAGCTATGAAAGCTGTGTAGTTCAGTGTGCCTGTGTGCTATTTGTAATGCTTCATTATTAAAGAATAATCACAAAATGTACAAAAATTATTGTAATATTTTTTCCAACAGTCCACATTTCACACCTATGCCAAGTGTTTGCGTGTATAGGGACAAACATGACTATATTCGAAATAAGACACCTCACCACCTTGCAGAAATTAAAAAAACAAATAGCGCTAAATTACGAGCTGTTTATGAGCTTTAATATACCGTAGATTAAAAATTTTGGGCTCGTTACACTGGACAGGAATTTAATATTTTGTGGGGGGGGGGGGGAAAGGCTGAAGGCTGACTCAGAAGACCTACTTAAAAATAGAGATATTAAGTCGATCTTTGCGGCAGAATTATGAGCTATTTATGAGCTTTCGAAGTGATATAGTTTCGATTTTTGAGCTCATTCCCTTAACCCCCAAACAATTGTTCAACTTCAATTGATTCAACTCAAGAAAAAAATGTTAAGAAAAATTAAAATATATCGTATTGCGGATATAATTCGTATAGCGTATAAATTCTAAGAATAAACTCTTAAAATACGCGCATTTCGATTATTGAGCTACAACCCCTTCGCAAGAAAACCTCCCCATCTTCCCGGCGTAAGAGATAATTGTACTTAAATAGAATAAAATTAATTATTTTGCGACTACATATCGTTTACTAATTTATGCAAAATACGCGCATTTCGATTATTTAATTGCAATTCCTTTTGTACGGTGCAGTCACAGAAGATAAAAATCAACTATTACCATCGATTTTCACGAAAATTGGTGAGTGGTTAAGAGGATACCTCAAGAAACAAAAATGGCATGGTGCCAACTTGAGCTTTTACCCTAGCGGTGGCAGTTTCCAACTTCTTTGTTCCATCTGCCATTTTCGAGACGTTCATTGTGTCTAGCCCATTTCCATTTTAATTTAGCTGCCTTTCCCACGGCGTCCCTTACTTTTGTTTTGTTCCGGGTTGCTTCGTTTGTTTGCCGATCTATGAGTGAGATACCAAGCATCTGCCGTTCCATGGCTCGCTGAGTTTTTCAAATTTTGTCCATGTTCATTTTTTGTGAATGTCCAGGTTTAAGCTCCGGAAGTGAGAACGAGAAAGATACAAGAATCGAACACTTTGGTTCGAAGGTATTGGTATCTTTTTGTCTTTCAGTATATTATGAGAGTGTTCCGAATGAGACCCATTCCATTCTTACTCGTCTGCTTATTTTGGTAGTTTGGTTTTCTTTGTTTACCTATTTATTACTAATTTACTACATATATTAAAAATAATTTGAAATAGTTTTGTATGTTCGAATGGATTTATTCAAACATACATAAATCCTGCATTTTTTACATTTTTTTTATCCAGCTAGTATTAAGTAGTAAATATGTACTATTCTTACTAATATAACAGCAAAAACATTGCTATTATCCAATTCTTTATTTGTTTGTCATCAGCATCCAAAGTAGGTTTTACGCCAACAACAAATTCACGAAAAAATTCATGTAATTAGTCATCAAGTTCTTTGTCATTAAATTCGTGAGTGTCTTGAAAGTAAAAGTTTGTTTGACTTCAAATAAAGTTTTAGGTCAAGTGTCACTACTCTCAGTAGTACCAATGATTTTATTATTGAATTTTGTTTGATATGTATACTTATCTTCTGTCTTTTATTGTATGATTAATATCCTTACTTCTTTTACAAAACTCATTTTGTTAACAAAAAAAATCTTTAAATAAAATAACTCAAAGAGACTTTAAGAAAAAGACTTTTATACCGAATAAAACAGGTGGGATATGTTTTGGCTTGGACAATTTCCATAAAAACGTATTTTTTGCTGCTTAAACGTATACTTAACTTTTTATTTATCAAAATATTATACTTTCGCCTATAACTCGAGAAATGGCACCTACAAAAAAAATTATAGAAGGAAAAACTTTTGTTTTTCAATTTTAGATATTATTTTTGACTAGCTAGAAATTGAAAATGTAATGTTTATTGTTTAAATAATAGATATAATATGGGAGAAGGTGCAAACAATGGAATTTCACCTTCAAATTTTTTCGACTCTTTGAATGGCACAAAATTGTTTATTGCAATTGCAAATTACCCATTTTGCAATTAAAATAGACGTTTAAAAGTATCATATTTGAAATCCGTGTTGCCCGAGAAATCTATTAAAAAAAAAAGATTAAAATCGGATGACAGGAAGCCGAGAAAATGCAATTTTTGGAGCGCATTGTGATTTTGAACTCGCTCCCACCACCTCCTAGTTTACCGATTTCAATTTTTCAAAGTAGATACGTTTGTAAGCTTGAGCCTCTCTTCATAAGAAAAAAAAATTCGACTATTGAAAATGTTTATTTTGGGCCCAGCATAATTTTGCAAAGGGTACCCCTCCGTAAAGATAGGCAAAATGCCCTCACTAGGTACCAGAATTAAATTTTTTCATTTTTTTTTACGTTTTATATGATTAAAAGATTAAACTCAGCGCAATTTTAACCCACCACCATCTCTTCCCCCTCCCCCATCACCATAAATGTCATTTTTTCGTTTTTATTTTAGTATTTAATTATTTTTAGTCCCTTAGGATGAACGTACATAACCTCAAAATGCGTTTTTTTAAAAGCTTTTTTTGAGATGGCTGCAGGTCTATTTTTAATTTTGTGTATTTTATCAAAAATTACATTCATAAGCTCGAAAAACTGTTTTTTTCGTGATTTTCCCCATTTTATAGACTTGAAAATAGATCAAATAAATTTTTTTTTTATAGGTTATATATAATTTGACGTAACCGAGTCCTTTTTAGGACATTCAAAAATGAGAAAAACACGTTCAAACTCACATAGACGTGGGGGGGGGTTTTGGGGGATTTAAAAATTTTTAAAGAAAACAATTTTGCACTTTTTTTTTCAAATTCATACATCCTACCAGACTGAAAACAATGGGAACCTTCTCTGGTTACACCTCCGAGGCTTCTACACTTTGCAAGCCATAACGGATGCTGAGACTAAAGAAGATGAGGGAATTTTACAATTTATAATTCACGTCCCATCTGCCCAGCGCGGTAAAGTTCCAACGAGAATTTCTCCCTTCGTACTCCAATCAGAGTAAACATGTAAATCATGTTTACATGATTTGGATCATGATTTATATGTTTACTCTGATTGGAGTGCGAAGGGAGCCATTCTCGTTGGAACTTTACCGCGCTGAGCAGATGGGACGTGTGGGATTATAAATTGTAAAATCCCTCATCTTTCTTAGTGTCAGCATCCGTTATGGTTTGCAAATTGTAGAAGCCTCGGAGGTGTAACCAGAGAAGGTTTCCATTGTTTTCAGTCTGGTAGGATGTAGAGTAACATTTTTGGATGTTGTTTTATGTGCTATTAGAATGAAAACTTAGTCTTTTATTAAATTTTTAATTTATAGCTAGTCAAATATACAGGGTGTAACAAAAATGCAGGTCATAAATTAAATCACATATTCTGGGACTAAAAATAGTTCGAATGAACCTAACTTACCTTAGTACAAATATGCACATAAAAAAGTTACAACCCTTTGAAATTACAAAATGAAAATAGATTTTTTCGAATATATCGAAAACTATTGGAGATTTTTTATTTAAAATCGACATGTGGCATTCTTATGACAGGAACATCTTAAAGAAAAATTATAGTGAAATTTGTGCACCCCATAAAAATTTTATGGGGGTTTTATTCCCTTAAACCCCCCCAAACTTTTGTATACGTCTCAATTAAATTACTGTTGTAGCACCATTAGTTAAATCCAATATTCTTAAAACTTTTTTGCTTCTCAGTATTTTTTCGATAAGCAGTTTTTATCGAGTTGAGGCTTATTTTTTAATATGTTTACATAAAAATTTTATGGGGGTTTTGCTCCTTTAAACCCCCCAAATGTTTGTGTACGTTCCAATTAAAATATTACTGCGGTACCATTAGTTAAACACAGTGTTTTTAAAACTTTTTTGCCTCTTTGTATTTTTTCGAGAAGGCACCTTTTATCGAGATTTGGCTTCTTTTTTAATACGGTTCAAAGTATACCTAAAAATGTAAATCATAAATAAATTTTCATATTATTACCAAGTCTCCAGAGTCGCACTTACCCATATACAAATATGTGGTGGATTTGACAAATATTCAAAATATCTCGATAAAAACTGACTTTTAGAAAAAGTACTAAGAGACGAAAAAGTCTTAAAAACATCGTGTTTAACTAATAGTAATACAATAATAATATAATTGGAACGTACACAAGAGTTTGGGGGGGTTTAAAGGAACAAAACTCCCATAAAATTTTTATGGGGTGTCCAAATTTCACTATAATTTTTTCTTAAGATGCTACTGCCATAAGAATGCCACATGTCCATTTTCAATGAAAAATCTCTAATAGTTTTCGATATATTGGAAAAAATCGATTTTCATTTTGTAACTTCAAAGGGCTGTAATTTTTTTTATGTGCACATTTGTACTAAGGTAAGTTAGGTTCAATCGAACTATTTTTGGTCCCAGAATATGTGATTAAATTTATGACCTGTATTTTTGTTACACCGTGTATTATGTAAAATTGAAAAACGATACTTTTTCCTTTTATATTTTTTTGTGTGGGAGTAATATCTCTCGAGTTATAAGGGAAAAATGAGTTGACCATTACACTAAATGCCGGCAACATCCAAATATCCACTTATAATGGAGATAACAATATATAAACTAAATGTTTCTTTTCGAAAGTTATTGATAAGTAATACCTAATATTTGTTATGTACCTACGAATTTTCCGCCACTTCCCTTGAACTTTACTGTAAAAATTTCATATGACCCAATTCACTTAAAGCCTTTTCACTCTTAAATAATATATAACTGTAATAAAGTTTTCTACGAACTAGAAATCCTTCGGAACTTAGATGAAACTTTAGAAATCGGTCAAGATCACAGCGTGATGCGATCGATTCTACTCCATCAACATCACCCCTTTGGTCTCTCTGTTTCAAGGCTCTCCACTCTCGAACTAGAGTAATGCGAAAAGTTTTCCATTATTAGAATGGATTGATGTCGATTTGCATATGGGGGTTGCTCCCCTATGCGGAAATCCCTCAAAATTGATCAGTGTCTAGTTTGATGGGAGTTGGTACATATACTACGAGAAAAGTTGGGGATTAGTTTGAAATTATTCATGAATAGAGAGTTTATGTTACATAATGACTCCATGTTACCGAAGTTAGAATATTTTAGAATAAAGTTAGAGTTAGGGAAGTTAGAATAAAGTAGAACAAACACTAATTTGTTTCTAACTTAAGTCGGTTAAGTTATTGAAGGGGGGGAGGGGTTAAAATGAGGTCGTCTTAGAAGGTGGACAAAATCGCCTTCTAGCCTCCTCAACCTTGAATTACCAGCCGGACCGCCTGCTGGTTGTGGTACAACGTTGACACGTTATTCACCTTATTTTCGCACTTTCTCGCTGCCACTGTTTAATTCCTCTTCTTCTTCTTTTTCTTCTACGGCACTACAGCCCAAATTGAGCCTTGGCCTCCTTTATTTTTTGCCTCCACCCTTGCTTGTCTGTGGCTGCTCTTCTCCATACACGGACTCCTAAAAGGGCTTGTGCGTCGCTGTTTACTGTGTCCTCCTAGCGCTTTCTTGGCTTTCCAACTGGTCTCCTTCCCTCCATTCTAGCATTCAGTGCTCTTTTTGGTAGCCTATCCTCTCCCATTCTTATCACATGTCCGGCCCATTGCAATCTTTGTATTCTAATGACGTCTGACAGGGGTGCTTCCTTATAAAGTTGATAAAGTTCGTTGTTGTATCGACTTCTGAAGATTCCGTTTTCCCTCACAGGTCCTAGTATTCTCCTCAGTACTATCCTTTCGAATGTGTCGAGTTTGTTTTTGGATGTTTCTTTCAGGACCCAGGCTTCACTGCCATAGCATGTTATTGGTCGAATTAAAGTTTTATAGATTCTCATATTTGTATTTCGATGGACACTTTTAGACCGAAATATATGGGAGAGGGCAAAATAAGCTCTGTTTGCCTGCGTTATTCTCTTCCGTATTTCTCCATCTTCTGATCCGTCGGCATATATTTCTACTCCCAGGTATGTAAACTTTTCAACCGTTTCAATGTCATCTTCATGTATAATGTTTTGTGGAACTATATTTCTTCTCGTCTGAGTCATTATTTTTGTCTTTTCTGTGTTAATTTCCAGACCTAGCATTTTTGTTTGTGTTTTTAACTCTGCGCGTATGTTTCCTGTGCTCCTGTTGATGTTCTACTCATAATACTATTATCATCGGCATAAGCGGCCAGTTGAACCGTTCGGTTGGTCAGTAGGTTTCCTCGTCCAGTTTGCGTTTGCCTAACCGCATACTCCAGTGCCAGGTTAAACAATGTTGGGGCCAGCCAATCTCCCTGCTTTAGTCCCTGCGAAATTTTGAAAAAGTCTGTCCGGTGGTTTTGTATTCGTACACATGCCTGAGTTTCATCCATTGTGGCTTTAATGTGTCTAGCTTGTGTGGTATTGCCAATTCAGCCAATATATAGTACAGGGTGAGGCAGATAAAAGTCCTATTAGAAATATCTCGAGAACTAAAAGAAACAGAATCATGAAAATTGGAATGAAGGGGTTTTGAAGAGTGGTCTCTTTAATGAAAATATTTTCATCGATTTGCTACTTCCGGTTATACCGGAAGTAGCTCATAACTTCGTTTTTTTAAATGGAACATCCTGTATATTTTTACATTTTTGGATTCTCCTGGATGTCTTCTTTCTTAAAATATGAGGTTTGGTAATGTTGTACAGGGTAGTTTAAGAGATAATTACCTTTCTTTTCTTAATTTCCTAGCAATATTCACACCCTGTAGAATTGTAGTAGTTTGACATCAAAAACTCTATTTATGTTCAAATGATTTTTAATATAGTCTACTATTGTTAAAAATTGTTAGTATAGATAATGTTGAATTGTACTATACTTACAGGGTTGGTCGAAACTCGGAAAGAGTATTTTCTGAGTTTTCTTAAACGGAACACCCTATATTCTATTATTGTAATGAAATGATATTTTATGCTACTTTTTTATTTCTTAAGTATTCCCTATACCTAACTGCTTTAATTTGTGAGTTATTGGTGATTCAAGCTAAACATTAATTTCAACAAAAAATACGTGAAATTTTATTAGGTTGGCCGTGAAAATATTCAATCACAAATAATTTTTCGGAAATAAATACATATTAGTCTAGACTGATCTTTAAAATTGCCAATAATGGTTGAGCTATCAAATTACCTACGTAGTTAACATTCTTGGCGCGATTAACAATTAAGCACAAATTAAAGCATTTAGGTATAGGGAATGCTTAAGAAATAAAAAAGTACCATAAAATGTCTTTTCATTGCAATACTAAAATACAGGGTGTTCCATTTAAGAAAATTCAGAAAATCTTCATTCCGAGTTTCGACCAACCCTGTATACTAAAATTTAACATTTAGCTATACTAATAATTTTTAATAATAGTAGACTATATTAAAAATCATTTTAACATAAATAGAGTTTTTGATATTCAACTACTACAATTCTACAGGGTGTGAAAGTTGCTACGAAATTAATAAAAAAACGTAATTAGCTTTTAAACTACCCTGTATAACATTACAAAACGGCATATTTTAAGAAAGAAGACATCGAGTAGAATCTAAAAATGTAAAAATATACAGGGTGTCTCATTTAAAAAAACGAAATTTTAAGCAACTTCCGGTATAACCGGAAGTGACAAATTGATGAAAATATTTTCATTAAATAGATCACCCTTCAAAACCCCTTCATTCCAATTTTCATGATTCTGTTGCCTTTAGTTCTCTAAATATTTCTAATAGGCCAGTTATCTGCCTCACCCTATATAGTTTGTTCCTTTTGACTGAGTCGTATGCCTGTTCAATATCGTGATTTCATGATTTGCTCAAGATCTGTTTGACTGTAAATATCCATGTTTAATTCTTCTCTCTTTAATTATATTAAATCTCGCCACCCCTACCTTCCCTTATCTTCCTACTTGCACCTGGACAGCTAGTCTCCGGTCTGGTCGTCTTTCTTTCTATTTCTTTCTCTCCAGCGTTATTTTCAAATATCTCTGAACTGCTCTCCACCGATCCGACGACCCAAAAATCTGCACCAGTTCCGCGACTGATTGCATCCTACTTCCTAGCTCTCTCTTCGGCTATCCGTCTATCGCATTCCAACACTTTCTGTGTCAGCCCTTTCACACCTTCTGTATCGCATATCAACATGTCCTGTGAGCATCTGTGTCAGAAAATAATCCAAACGCCGAGGCCCGCAGTCCATTCATGCGTCACCCTTCTTGTCTCGTCCCATTCCTCAAGCCACATCATAATGAACCTCTCACTTCTCTTCTCTTTTTTAAACGATTCTTTGCTGTCTTTATTTTTTCTCTCGTATACTCTTCTTCTTTTCTTCACTAGCACGTGCATCGGAGTACATCTGGTGATAACTCCTAGCGCCTCAGCAGACTGTTCCGTATGCACACGCACACGCCACTCTCAACAGACTCTTCCCATCTGCTCGTGCGAGATGCTTTCTGTACGCCTTTGTTAAAACTACTGTACCGCAGATATTTGTCGCGTAAAGGTCTATCTGTTGCACAACGTAATGAAGGGTCCTTTTCCTCTCAGATTTGTGTCCTTCGACGTTGGACATGATGCACTCACTGCAGGCACTATTAAAGTCACTACATTTATGTGCTCCCCTTACCCTCCGTTCTGACATAGATTTACACCGAAATATCTTACCCATTTCTTTGGAATAACTCTCTTTTCTGTACATTCGAATGTTATTCCATCCTTTTTCCATGGTCTCTTGGAAAATGGCCTCGATCTTATTCGCAGCCAGATCTAGTCCATGCATTTTCATCAATTTCTCGACTTGGTCGCATGTACGCTGCACACCGAAGATAGGGTCCACCTTGTTTCGCGCCATCACCAGCATAGCGAGGTCGTCCGCAAATGCGAAATAGGTTCTGTCCATATTGTTGGCTCACAACCCCGTCATATCCCAGGTTCCACAGCTTGGGTCCTAAGACCAACCTCTGCGGCACTCCACCTGTCACGTCAGCACCACTTCTTTTTCTACAACAATTTTCCTATTTTACAGATATTATGACACCAAATTCATCAAGTAACTTGGACACCTTTCCTTTCGTAAAACATTCATTAATTTTTACAATTTTAAGGAGTTGAAATCATATCGGACGTCAAACAGCTGTAGGATCGCCCACTTCTGATCAGCTCCCACCGTTTGACACTTCCATCACCGTATCAACCGTGTTCCTGTTCTTTCTGAAACCATAATACCTGAGTGCCTAACTCTTCAGTGACAAACTCTCTTAGTGAAATTGTTTAAATACCGGAAAATGCTGTGTTAGACCACATTTTATTTTTCTTTTGGAATTTCTTATTTACCTAGAGGCTTTAAGGGAGCGGGAACTTGCCAGGTTTATGTATAATGTAATAATTAATGTACCATTTGCTAATCCGGCTCGAGGGACCAGGAAATAGTATCTTAATTATATATAATTATAATGTGCTGATGTATTCTTAATAATAAATATACCGAGATGTTTACATCGATAAATTACCCAAGAAATAACCAATTCAGCAAAATAAACTTATTGAAATTTGACTTTACCTTAATGATTATTATTGAGAGATTATAATATTTTCAATACTGAAATGGAAATGTGATCAGCTGGATCAAAGAACAACTTTTTAAAAAAGATTTCGTTTGATGAAATATGAACATCAGAATCGTTTAACAAATTGTTGGAATTTCTCGAAAATTATGTTAATAATAATGGCAAAATTATAATCATCGATATACACCGCTGAAATTATAGCGATACTTTTGGCTTTAAGACACATATATAGTATCGAACCCTATAGCTGCATAATATTTACAGACAGTATTAAGAGTGTCGTTGATAGACTAACTAACGTATAAAGTCCCAAGAACTCAATCATATAAAACTGGAAATTATGACTCTTTATAATAAAATTGCAAAAGGAAAAAACATCATTATATCATGGATAAAGGGACACGCAGGCATTAGAGGTAGCGAAATAGTAGACAGGCTAGCCAAATCCGCCCTAGAAATAGACGAAGAACTGCCCATGAACTTACTACCCATTTCGGATATTGACATTATTAGTAGACAACACCAAAAAGAAAATTGGCAAACGTATTATCGAAACACGAGAACTGGAAGTAATTATAAACAAATGCAGCCTGAAATTCCCATTAAAAGATGGTTTCATTCTGTATCAAATCGCCATTTCATAAAAGTTATAAATAGATTGAGATGTAATCACGCTCTTACCCGCCTTCATATGTCATATGTACAGTTTGGGTCTCACAGAGTAACCTAACTGTGAGTGTGGAAAAGAAGGTGATCTACTACATATTCTCCTCGAATGTTCACATCAATCACTAAATATAAACAAATTTTATGATAATCTTAACATATTAAAAATTCCACTTCCCGTCTACCTGAATAATTTGATATTTTCTGAAGATATTAATACATTAAAAACAATTTACGAACATATCAAAAACTGTAAATATAATTTGTAGCAATATAATTAACCCTGTAGTTAAGTAATTTTGTTAAAACAAGCAAGCATGTTTGTTTTGTTGTTATTTTTTAAACCCTGTAGATTTAAGTAATTACTGTATATTATAATTGAAAAAAGAAAAGAACAAGAAAAAAAAAGAAAAAAAAGCAAAAACAAGAAAAAAAACTAAGAAGATGTAAACCTCCGGGATGTTGAATCGGGTTTATGTCTTAGCGTAGTAAAAAAAACAATAAAAAAATAATAAAAAAAAAGAAATTAAAAATATAATAAAAAAATACAAAAAAATAAATATTTGCAAAAAAATATTTACAACCAAAACAGTGTATTTTTTTATTTAAAAGTATTTTGCAATCTGTTGAGTGTCAACAAGAAACAAAAGTGATTACATTGACTAAGGACAAGAAATATTTTACCCACTGGTAAAATCAAAGTACAATTTTTATAAAGTTGTGTAGAAAATAATTACATTTTATAACTACTAACTAATTAGTTTAAAAGTATACTCTAAATGATAAGTCCAATGGTTTGAACCTCTTTAACCTACGCTGTTCTTGGGAATTGTCTAGGAGGTTAAGTGCAAACTGGTTTTCATGATCCTCCAACTTGGCAATGTATGCAGCGCTACGTTTTGTGATGACTTCTTGTACCATATCCGTTTTAAGGTCTCGATGAATAATTCTGTTGTTGATGTACCAAGGTGCATTAGTGATGGTTCTGAGGGTTTTTGATTGGAAGCGTTGGATGATTTCGATGTTGGAGTGACTGGCTGTTCCCCATAGTTCCAACCCATATGTCCAGATTGGCATAAGTATTGCCTTATAGAGCAGCAATTTATTATCCAGAGATAGTCTTGATGAACGGCCCATTAACCAATACATATTTCTGAATTGGAGACCTAGTTGCTTTCTCTTGGTCCAGATATGTTTCCTCCATGTGAGACTTCTGTCCAAATGAATACCAAGATATTTTACCTCGTTGGCTGATGGTAATTGGTGATTGTTTAAAGTTACAGGAGGACAAGTTCCTCTTCGTGTTGTAAATGTAACATGAATAGATTTTCCTTCATTGACTTTAATTTTCTATTCCAAAAACCAAACTTGTACTCTGTCTAGATACGCTTGAAGGAGATGCGAGGCATAAATAGGGTCTGTGTGTGAGGCTAGGATTGCAGTATCGTCGGCAAATGTTCCTAGCATCATTTCTTCTGTAGGTGGTCTCTCCTCTAGTGGTTCCTGAATAGTTGGAGGTATATCTGCGGTAAACAAGAGATACAAGGTAGGTCCCAGCACGCTACCCTGTGGTACGCCAGCTTTGATAGAATAGAGTTTGGAAATTGCATCTTGGTATTTAATAAAGTAACACCTACCTGACAAATATGACTAAATATTTGCAAAAAAATATTTACAACCAAAACAGTATATTATTCAGATAATCATTGTAATATGTTAGTTTGTTATGTATTTAGAGTTAGAAATACAGAAATAATTCCTCTGATTGAAAAAAAAATGTTTGTTTTTAAAATAACAACAGTCTGGCTAATTGGCTCGGCCAAGGCCATCAAATTCACACAAAAGAAATAATGGCAAAATTAATAATGACCACGTTCAGTGCATATTTGAAACAACTATCCTGTACTACACCCCCATCGGTTACCCTTTACCGTATTAAAAAGGGTTCTGCCTGCCCACCTCCCAGTAAAATCAATAAGGCTTCTCATCCCCGTGTTTGATAGACGATCTGCTTGTTTTTATTGTCGCGACATCAAATGGCCCGTGCAGTTTTATGGTGTACGCGTTGTTGACCCTTCTATTAAAGTTGGGGTTTTCAATGCTATACGCTCCGCTAACTTTTGGCTCAGAAAAACCAGCGGAAAGCTATGTTTACGACAGAAAAAGGTACTTTGCTCGGAAAAGAAAATATTTGGTCTGGGGTGCTCTACCGGCGATGGATAGAGGTTAGTTTAATGGATCACAAAAACCGAACAAAGGAGAGAAGAATAATGTAAAAATTTAGAGCCGTAAAATAACAAATATTTTTTGTAATATTTGTGCAGATTTTATAAAATATCTAGTTGGGAATGAAACACAACGAAAAATGCACTGTTTGATATTTTGGCTCCTAAATTTAATTTAAGCGGTTTTAAGAAAAAGGTTCTGATGTGCACTATCAAGAGTTATAATCAAGATTAATATTAGTAGATAAATTAATGGTACACTACTCAATTTTTGAATTTTACTAGGTCGAGCTTTCGACTCCCTGTCTGGAGTCTTCATCAGAACTTCCGGGCTGCTTTTCGTTCTTCGTCTGTTACGATTTTTGGTGTGTTGGTTTGTTTTTGTCTTCGCTTTTAGCAAATAAGGATTGCAAGTAATAGACCAAGAGCCGCTATAGGTGAAATTTCTTAATCATTTTAGGCACGATGGGACCCTATAACTTAAATAGTAGAACCTAAAAGAAAACGTTTGAACACTGTGCCGTCACTTTTCAGTGGCACATGTGTCGACAGTGGCGCATCAAACTTTCCACTTATGGACGGGATACATAAATTAAAAGTTAACAGAACTTACTAAGAGATTTAAATTTTTTTATTTTTTTAAGTTCTATGTGATTAACACATAGGATTCATCGTGATTTTAACCCACCGCCTCCTTCCTCCTGCCCCCACCATCAAAAACTTCATTTTTCGTTTTTATTTTTTTTTGGTGGGATGAAATCAATTTTAAAATTTCAAAAAATTCACACGCATAGTTGAGGCTTTTATAAAACATGCCTATTTTTTATAGACCCATAGGTAGAGTGTACATAACCTCAAAAAATTAAAAGAATTTTTTTTTTTTTCAAAAAAGCGTATAACTTTTTTTGAGGAATAGCTGCCGGTCTAATTTTTTCTTAATCTTGTGTGTTTTATCAAACACTATATTTTAAATTTTTTTCAGATTTTTCCGTAACTCTCCCCACCTTCAAAAATCCGAAAAACTGTTTTTTGGGGGGTTTTGGGGGATTTTCCCTATTTTATAGACTTTATAATATATCAAATCAATTTTGTTTTTATAGGTTATATGTAACTTGAAGTAACTGAGTTCTTTAGAATATTTAAAAATCAGAAAAACACGTTCAAACCTCCCAAAACCCCCTTAAAAAACAGTTTTTTGGATTTTTGAAGGTGACCAACGTTACAGAAAAATCTGAAAAAAATTATAAATATAGTGTTTGATAAAATACACAAGACTAAAAAAAATTAGATCTGCAGCTATCCCAAAAAAAAAGTTATATACTTTTTTTCAAAAAAAAAATTTTAAATTTTTTTTGAGGTTATGTACACACAACCTACAGGTCTATAAAAAATAGACGTGTTTTATAAAACCCTTAACTATGCGTGTAAATTTTTTGAAATTTTAAAATTGATTGCATCCTACCAAAAAAAAATAAAATCGAAAAATAAAGTTTTTGATGGTGGGGGCAGGGAGAAGGGGGTGGTGGGTTAAAATTACGATGAATCTTATGTCTTAATCACATAAAACTTAAAAAAATGAAAAAATTAAATTCTGGTAATTAGGGAGGGTATTTTTTAATTTATGTATCCCGTCCATAAGTGGAAAGTTTGATGCGCCACTGTAGACGCATGTGCCACTGAAAAGTGACGGCACAGTGTTCAAACGTTTTCTTTTAGGTTCTACTATTTAAGTTATAGGGTCCCGTCATGCCTAAAATGATTAAGAATTTTCACCTATAGCGGCTCTTAGTCTATAAATACCCCATCTTCTTCTGCTTTCAGTACCATGTCAGATTATCGCACGTTGGCTAGCATATTGGCAATAATAACTGTGCTTACGGCAGCTCGAAACAGATTAGCGGATGTCTCTTGATACCATCCTCGGATATTTCGGAGTCAGGATGTTCTTATTCGTCCTGGATCTCTTCTTCCAGTAATCTTAGCCTGTATTATGAGGTGTAAAGGGTGATATCTTTCCGGGTGTCTCCGTTACATGGTCGAAATATTGTAACTTTCGAATTTTTATTATTTTCAGTATTTCTATGCTCTCATTCGATGTAAAACTATTTCATTTCTTATTCGAGCAACCCAACTTATCCGCAATATTGGTCAGCTGATCCACATCTCAAAGGCCTCCAATTTTTTCATTAGTGTCTCTGTAAGGGTCCAGTTCTCTATATCGTACAGCAATTTGGAGAATATGTAGCAGTGTATTAATCTGATTTTAAGGTTTAACATAATAACTTCATTAATGAGAATATTTTTTTAGTTTATTGAAGGCGGCTCTGACTTTTTCAATGTGTATTCGTATTTCTTTATTTATATCCCAGTTATCGTTAACGTTGGTGTCAAAATATGTGACTTTGTTGACTTCTAACTGTAGCCCATATGCTCTGAGGTCCATTTGCTGACAACCATAAGTTTTGTCTAAGTAAGTATAACCGTTTTAATGAATGTAAAGTTGATATTTAAATTTTGACTAAGGTTAAAGCAAGTTGGTTATACTTACAGATTGGATGTAAGCTGAGCCACCAAAGAAATATTCGGGTAAAAACCCTTTAAATATTATATGGATGCATTAAGGGGTTATATAGGTCTTGCGGGTAAAAAAAGTGACTTTTTAAAAAAATTATATCTCGAAAACTAAAAATTATTTTTATTTATAATTGGAACATGTAAAAGTATAGTACTTAAGATACTTTAAAAAAAATTTTCAGCCAAAAATATTCATTTTTGTAGAGTTGTCTGCAATTTTTCGACAACAGCCCTTTTTTTGCGGTGGGCAGCAGTGCCGGTGCTAGGGTATAAGGCGCCTGCCTGCAACACTAGCATAGGCGCCCTTCGGTTTTTTAAATTGATATTTTGTATTGCACCAGCTGAACAAAAAGCTCAGTTTGGCGCCCCCTGAACAGGAATTCCCGCCTGCAGTGCATCCCTTGCAGGCCCGTTATCGCCGGCCCTGGTGGGCAGCATAACTAAGTCCAGTCTCATCTGAAATCAAAAAATCAAAAAAGTTTCTTGTAGTTTATACCTCTGGCTAGTGAGTGAACGAAGGAATTTTTATTAGGTGAAGTTTTTTTTGTTTTATAAAAAAAACTGCTTTAAAAATGGTCATATTTGAAAAAGTGAGAAAAATTGGGGTCGAAAATGTGTTTAAACTTATGTAAAATCTTCAAATTTCATTTTTTTAAATTCCTTCGTTCATTCACTAGCCAGAGATATAAACTACAAGAAACTTTCTGATTCTTTGATTTCAGATGAGACTGGACTTAGTTATGCTGCCCACCGCAAAAAATGAATATTTTTGGCTGAAAATATTTTTTTGAGAGTACCTTCAGTACTATGCTTTTACATGTTCCAATTATAAATAAAAATAATTTTTAGTTTTCGAGATATAATTTTTTTTAAAGTCACTTTTTTTTAGCCGCAAGGCCTATGTAACCCCTTAAAGGTAATACTGCATCCATATAATATTTAAAGGGTTTTTACCCTAATATTTCTTTGGTGGCTCAGCTTGCATCCAATCTGTAAGTACATATAACCAACTTGCTTTAACCTTAGTCAAAATTTAAATATCAACTTTACATTAATTAAAACGGTTATACTTATTTTTAGGTCTAACACTGATGATGATTTTTTATAAAATCGAAAACGTTTTGTTGTGATGTAGCCCTTAAAGGGATTTTTAATAAAAAAAATTTATACCTTTTACAAAGGGTTTTTTTTCCAATTTTTATTGATGGTATACAGCCAACTACAGGAAAAATGTTTCTTTTCCTTGTGGATTTTTGTAAATACTTTTTCCACCTACCTCTACCGAAAGTATACTTTTCCGGACCTGATTGTAGGGAGCAAAGTTGTACTTTTCCTCCCTAGGGAGGAAAAGTAAAAGTGACGTCATGGTATTTTATTCATGAAATATAACTTATTGACGCCTTGTACAATATCTATTTTCTATTACGTAAGTATCTATACATTTTAACTTTTATTTAAAAACACTCTATATTTTGCAGAATGGTAAAAAACAGTAAATTGTTATTCCGATTTAACAATGTTTACATTAATAATTTGACTATATTTGACAGTTGACAGTTATATTGTACCTACTTGTTAGTTTTAGTTCTAATAAATTTTGTTGGTTAGTTACATAAATAAAGTAAAAATGAAAAAATGATTTGTTATTTGAGGAAGGTGGAAAAACCATATGTATAACATGGGAGTAAAGTGCCTTTTCCTCCCTTGAATGATTACTGCCCTCCGCTACGCGTCAGGCAGTAAACTTCATTCTCGGGAGGAAAAGTAGCACTTTCCTCCCTTGTTATACAAATAGCTATTTTTTATACATTCAATGATATAAACAACAAACGTTTTTATACATAATATGATCAATTTATATAACGACCTCCTAAAATGTTTACACAATATCTTTTTGTACTTTCTCTCCAGGGGTCAACCGTGGGTTAATAATTTATCAATTTTGACTTTACCGTTGACATAGCATCGAATGGTGGTTATCAATTGTGGCCATCGAAAGTTCTAAATAAATTTCTTGACGTCCATGAGAACGGAAATGAAGACGAGCAATAAAAAATTGGAAAGTAATCAACTAAATTGCATTTTTACTTGATGGTTATTAGAAATATATTGGACGGATAATAACAGAGAACGCTAAGATAATAGCCGGAGGTCTAATATCGTAAAGACAACGAAAATATTAGCGGTTTAATAGTCGTATATTCGAAAAAGAATTATATGAAAGTAATTTGTTGTTTATGACCGAAGAGAAAAAAACTTTACAACTAAAATTAAGTATTTTAACTATTTATAATGGGAAGGGAAATAAGCCACAATATTATTAAAAAATGATTTTTATTAACGTTTCGACACCCAAATCGGGTGTCGTTGTCAAAATACAAAATACTAATAACAGAAAAGCAACAATTTTACTAAGCAACAACATTTTTGTTTCTGTTAGTAGTATTTTGTATTTTGACAACGGCACCCGATTTGGGTGTCGAAACGTTAATAAAAATCATTTTTTAATAATATTGTGGCTTATTTCCCATTATAAATAGTTAAAATTGTAAAAATGCCACAAGAAAATAGCTTCAGAACAACATTAAAATTAAGTGTTTCCAGAATATTTTTTCCAATAAAGTTTTATTTTTGAGAGGCAAAGTTTTCAACCTAATAGAAACATTAATAATATTGAAAAATATTAAAAATATTACTTAAAGATTTTTAATTGAAAACTTATTGGTTCATTTCCCTGGTAACACCTCCATGGCTTCTAAAAATTGCAAGCCAGATTAGTCCAGAGTAATAAGGATTTTCTCGTGACACTCAAAGATCCAGGTAACTGACTACTTTCTTAGTTATTGTAGACCTGTAATTATTAGAACAACTGCAACACAGGCACTCACAGTTTTAACTGGAGTAATGCCAATGCATTTAGAAACACAAAAAAGAGCATGTAATTATTCGGTAAAAAAAGAAAAATACGAAAAAATAATACAAATAATAGGATTAGATATAAGAAATAAAAGAGAATTAAAAGAAATAATAAATAGAAAAAGACAAAATGAATGGGAAAATTCAACAAAATCTAGACGTTTATACAATTTTATACTAATATTAGAAAACATTCCAAATTATTTTAATCCAAAACAAGGTTTAATACACTTTTTAACAGGACATGGACCGTACCCAACATATTTGGAAAGATTTAACTTAAAAGATGATGCATATTGTGAATGTGGAGAACTAGGTACACCAGAACATATTATAGTGTTACATTGTGAAAATACTATAGAAAATGAAGAACGTAGAGAAATGAGAAGAAGATTAGAAAGAATTGAAATAAGAGATATATTACAGAATGAAGAATATTTTGAAATATTAAACAATCTCACACAAATAATATCTAAAAAACAACAAGAAATCTATAATAATAGAAGAAGACAACCAATAATCCAACCCTGATGAAGTTGAGTAAGATAAAGTTAAAATAAATAAAATAAAATATAAATTCAAAAATAGATATTTACAATTATAATAATAATAATTCAGTATAAAATAAATAAATAAAAATAATAATTCAATACTTACATAATTCATGAAATTAAAAAAAAAACTACCAACTCTCTTCTGAAAATAGAGGGACTGTCTTTATAACTTAGAAGGGAGTTGATAGTACCAAAAATATTTTAAATTGTTTATTTAAATTTGTTTGTTAAACGTAATTAATAGATTATGGCAAATTGTTAATTGTAAAAATAGATTTAATAGTTGAGTAAAAAATGTAAAAATATAAAAAAAAATATCTGTAATCCCATCAGGAAAAAACGACCTGGATTAGTCACTAGAGGCAGGTCATATGTATAAATAATAAATAAATAAATAAATAAAAGTTATTGTAGACTTATAGGAAGAAAACCTACCTGTTTCCTGCCTAGAGTTCGCGTCCGTTTTTTAATTATTAACAATTTAGTGCAATAGTCGCGATTTTTTTTATTTTTTGCACTCCATTCAAAAGCTAAATAGTTGACATAAAATTACAAAATTAAGTTTTTTAGAACATTGAAAAACCTTCAAAATGCCGATTTTTGAAAGTTAAAAAGTTAATTTGTTGCTACGCAAACTGCAAAATAAGTGAAAATCGTTATTTGTTAATAACTTTTACTAAAACTACCTTAGAACTTTAGTGTTTCACCCAAAGTTGGGTATTCACATACTTAAAACCTTCAAAATTTGAGACCGATCCATTAATTAGTTTAAGAGTTATTCTATTTGTTTATCCCAGAGACCTTTATTTTGCAATGACATAAGACAGAAAATAATGAAGATAGCGCAATTCTGAGTATGCCAAATGAAAGTAGAAGAATGATAGTATCATTAATGGGGTGAAGTCGAGTTCGCTCCGCTTCGTTCAGGTATATTTTAGAAGGGTACGAATTGGCTCCCGCATGAATGCGGGTAGGCTCTCATATAATCGCGGAAACATTAGACATTGTTGCCAAATCGTGTAATATTTATACTGCTTAGGAAATTTACATAGTGATATAGACTTTTTATAGGAAAATTATACTTTTAGACAAATACTTTTAGAGTTTGTTTTAGTTCAACATTGGCATATGTGGCAATTTTAACACAAATTATCGGTGTCGGCCGGTATGCGCTCGACCGTTTTGCGCTCTTACCTGAAATCGGCCGGTTTGCGCTCTACACTCTAATACCCGAAAGTTAAGTTAGGACCGAAGGGTTAGGTCTTCCTCCTTTCCCATAGATATTTCTAGGAAGGTACCTGTTTCTAACAAAAAGAGAAAATTTGAAAGAAGTGACAACGCTGGGTGATATTTTCGACATGTTTAGGTAAAATAAATTTTGTCTATGGGAGCCAATTCGGACTCTACTTTTTTTAGTTCAGGTAAAATTCTTACCATTGGGAGCGAACTCGACCCCGTCCTCATAATGTTTTAAAAAAAGATAAAAAATAATTAATATTATAGTCAAAAATCCTAATGCCAAATTTTTGAAATTTTGTAGTTTATAAACATTTAGAATAACTTTAAAAATGTTGTACGTAGAAACAATCTTTTTATATATTCGAATAGATAGTATTTTAACACGAATTTTCAAATAAAAAAAATTAGCCTGGGTTCATTTGGGACAAAGTTAGCCATATGTTTTTTTTAATTCGCAGCTAATTTGTTAATAATAATTAAGGAATCTCATTAACGCCATTTTAAATAATGGGATTTGTATTTTTTCTTAAAAAAATTTCACAAACATTGTACCTTCACAGCACTCTCTACGATTTTTCAAATATGTGGTTCAAACGATTACTAGGGGGAACCTACAAATCCACCGAGTTAAAATACCGAAAAAGCAATTTCAAACGAATATAATTTTCTGTATCTCCGGATTAACTCAATGGATTTTGACCTTTCTTTCTTTAATTTGTATGTAATTTCTACGTACGTTACAAATATGCAATTTGTTTATAAATTTATTAATGATTAACAGTCTAATTGTTTAAACAATTCTTGAAAAAATATTTTTTACAAAAATCTATTTTTTTAATCATAGTATCATTAATGATCATAGAGAAAATTAAAGTATACCTTAACTTTTTCTATGATTAATAACGATAGTATGATTAAAATCATGGATTTTTGAAAAAAAATTATTTTTTCAAAAATTGTTTAAACAAATTAGACTGTTTATTAATTAATAAATGTCTAGGCAAATTGCATATTTGTAATGTACAGAAAAATTACATACAAATTAAAAAAAGACCGATCAAAATGTATTCAGTAGATCCAGAGATATAGAAAATGATAGTAGTTTTAAGTTGCCTTTTTTAGTTTTTGAACTCGTGCATTTCCCAGCTCCCCCTTCACTTACCACGACTAGTCAACAATTGAACTACATTTTTAAAAATTCGTGTAAAATATCAGCTTTTCTAATATGCAAAATGATTTTTTCTACAGACAATATTATTTTTAAAGTTATTCCAAATGTTTATAAACTACAAAATTTCACAAATTTGGCATTAGGATTTTTGACTATAATAGATAATTTTTGTATCTTTTTTTAGTACATTTTGATAGCATCAGTTTTCTACTTTCATTTGGCATACGCAGAATTTCCCTATCTTCATTATTTTCTGTCTTAAGATTTTGCAAAATAAATGTCTCTGGGATAAACATTAGAATAACTCTTAAACTAATTAATGGGTCGGTCTCAAATTTTGAGGATTTGTTAAGTACCCCAATACTCAATTTTGGGTGAAACACTAAAGTTCTAAGGTAGTTTTAGTAAAAGCTATTAACAAATAACGATTTTCACTTATTTTGCAGTTTGCGTAGCAACAAATTAACTTTGTAACTTTCAAAAATCGGTATTTTGAAGGTTTTTTAATGTTCTAAAAAATTAAATTTTGTAATTTTATGTCAACTATTTAGCTTTTGAATGAGGTGCAAAAATTGTTAATAATTAAAAAACGGACGCGAACTCTAGGCAGGAAACAGGTAGGTTTTCTTCCTAAAGGTCTACAATAACTAAAAAAGTAGTGTCTACCTGGATCTTTGAGTGTCCCGAACATGGTCTATTTCTAGCTTATTACCCTGGAGTAGATGGATGCTGAAGCGAAGCAGATAATAGGGAATTCAAAAACTTACAATTCACGACCCCGTCTGTTCAGCTGGCAAATTCCAACGGAAAATGGACCTTGTTACGCAAAGGAGTAAAGACCAATATAAAAATAAAATAAAAATTCCTTTTTTATTCAGTTGCAATGCGAAGGCAAAACCGTCTTATTTTTCACTTAGAACAGGGAGCGCAAACCATCACTCTAAATCGACGATTTTCGACTCTATTTGGAGTCATCATCAGAGAGGCGTAGGTTTGCTTGCTGTTCTCTGTCCGAAGTGACAAAATCACGAAAGCTTATCCCCGCATTGCAACTGGCATTTATGGAGTAGGTGACTAGCGTCATCTGGCAACTGAAAGGCAAAGTTTTCAACCTTATAGAAATATTAATAATATTGAAAAATATTTTTAATGTTTGAATACCCTCTTGTCTTCTTCGCTTCAGCATCTGACCAATAAGTTTTCAATTAAAAATCTTTTAGTAATATTTTTAATATTTTTGAAAACTTTGCCTTTCAGTTGCCAGATGAAGCTAGTCACCTACTCCATAAACGTCAGTTGCAATGCGGGGATAAGTTTTCGTAGTTTTGTCACTTCGGGCAGAGAGCAGCAAACCTACGCCTCTCTGATGATGACTCCAAATAGAGTCGAAAATCGTCGATTTAGAGTGCTGGTTTGCGCTCTCTGTTCTAAGTGAAAAATAAGACGGTTTTCCCTTCGCATTGCAACTGAATAAAAATGGAATTTTTATTTTATATTTGTTTTTGATATTATTTTTAATTTTATTAAAAGTAAAACTTTCACTTGTCTTTAGCAGATGTCGCTACTTCAACCACGCCATTAGGTTATTTCGTTGTGAATCGATACTGGCAGCCCGAATTTTGGTGGTTCATATGTTCATAGAGAATCAAATATGTATGCACTCTCTGATGAGATCCTAATAAGGATTGAAACCGGTCAGGGTGCTTTTGGCGCTCTCTGAACTAACTAAAATAGAACGGCTCTTGTTTTGATTTACAACGGAATGATTATTTATTTATATTAGTTTTACTCCTATTCTGAGTATGTGGCCATGTACTAGTTCGCTCCCGCGGTCAGATTTTAATCCCCTAAAGAAAAGGGTCAGAGTTAAATTCGCTCCGGCCAAGAAATCAATAACATTTCTGAATCAATCACTAACATTTTTCAAAATAGGGACCAAAATAAAGAGAATATTATACTAAATAATCTAATTCAACTGTCTCGTATATAAATATGTAACAAATAATATTTTATATAATTTCTATATACACCACAAAAATCGCAGTATTTCCTTCCTACCAATTTTGCCGATATTAATTCTCCTAGAACCTAGTAGATAAATATTATCCGCTTAACCATGGGAGCGAACTGGTATATAACACAGGCCTACAGAAAAAAAAATTTGTTTTGGTGCCGTGAATCTTTAAGTTGATTTTTACTATATTAGGGGCGCTAAATCGAAATATGGATTTCGTTTTATTGTATCAGCTCTAGTTTTATGGATATGACAAAATCCGAAATTAGAGTCTTAATATTTGAGATAATGAAGAATATCTATTCAAAGGAATGTACATTGTTAATTAAACTTATTCCTCAGTATATATTTGTTGTTCTCACTGTATTATGTCTTATTTATGCAAGAAATAATACTTTAATGTCGTTACATTACTATTTTATAAGGAAATAAAACAACTTGGAGAGTATTTTTAAACTTTTAAAATGATACATTTACCACTTGTAAACCCATTCAGCCTCCACCTAATAATGGCTCATAGCCCATACTTCGCCTACATAGGAAGGAAGCTTCTCCAGATAAGTATGGAAAAACTAAAAGCTGGAATCTTTCATGGACCACAGATCAGACTTCTTAAAGAGGATCCGGCTTTTGTGGGGTCAATGAATGAGGTAGAGAAAAAAGCTCGGCTTTCATTTGTGGTTTTTATGAAAAATTTTCTGGGAAATCCCAAAAGTGAAAATTATGCTGAGCTGGTAAACCGTTTGCTGAATAACTTCCAATCACTTGGATGGAGTATGAGCATCAAAGTCAACTATCTTCACAGCCACCTGGACCGTTTCGCTGAAAACTTAGATGACACAATTGAGGAGCAAGATGAGAGACTTCACCAAGAGATAAAAACCATTGAGGACCGCTACCAAGGAAGATGGGAAACCCATATTATGGCAGATTTTTGCTGGGGTTTGAAGAGAGACTGTTTAAATGTTCATTCCAGGAAATCACGCAAGCGAAGCTTTCGATACTTCAAGTAAAGGTTTTTTTTTCTATTTTGTTAGTTTTTTTCTCAAAACTGATTGTATATCTGTTTCATTGTACAAAGGGTTTTATTGTAGTTAAATGGCTTAATTCGCAGACGACATATTTTTGTTCTCTGACAACCTCAAGGAGATATGTGCAATGCTACATGAACTTCAGTTAGTGTGCGCCTTAAAATAAACATCTCTAAAACAACTAGTGGAAAAATACATATGCCTACCTTGGACACGAAATAAAGAGCACAAGAGACAACCCAACATGCGAACTACGAACAAGAATAAACCTAGCATGGGCAGCCTATGGAAAACTCAAAGACATCTTTAAAAGCGATATACCAATTTCTTTAAAACGTAAAACATGTAACCAATGTGTGTTGCCTGTGGTGACTTATGGTGCCAAAACTTTGACATTGATAGCTACAATCTCTAAAATGCTGCAAATAGCTCAGAGGAAAATGGAAAGGTCAATGCTGAGTATATCGCTTCGTGACCGAGTTGGAAATTAAGACTGAGACTAAGAACATGAGTTACCGATGTAATTTCCCGAATTGCCACCCTGAAATGGAACTGGGCCGGACACGTCGCCCGAATCAGTGATTGGAGGTGGACAAAGAGAGTTCTTGAGTGGAGACCGAAATTAGACAAAAGAAGTAGAGGAAGACCCCCTACTCGTTGGACTGACGATCTCAAGAAAATGACAAGAAATTTGATGCAAAATGCTTAAAATGGAGCACAACGGACAAAAATGAGGGAGGCCTATGTCCAGCAGTGGACGCAAAGGGCTGGATGATGATGAAAGGGCTTAAAATATACGTATTTTTTAATTGTGTGGTTTTTATTTTAATTTAGTATATCCATATCAGCATATTCGTATTTTAATGCATAAAAGCTGGCATGACCTACGTTATCTTGAAAACTAGAGCTGATAGCTCAAAACTAAGGCCATATTCGGAATCAGCACCCCAAATATGCCTAAAATCATCTCTAAACACTTCGGCACCAAAAACACTGTAGGCCTGTGAATTAAAAGGGTTTTTTGACCACGGGAGCGAACTAGTGTGCTCCGGAGTATGGGGACTAATCTTCGTTGGAGTTTTGCCACGCTGGACAGGCGAGAAGTGCGATGCAATTGTTTGATCTCCCTTGGCATTCTTTGCTCTGGGAATTCGTTGTTTTTCAAATTTTTGAAACCACGAAGGTGTTGCCAGAAATTTTTTCCCAATAAAGTTTTATTTTTGATATTATTTTTAATTTATTAAAAGTAAAAGTTTCACTTATAAACTTACAACTTTTTAAATATTACACCCTGTATATTTTCTCATATTTAGATTCTTTTCATAATAATTGTGTAATAATACAAAAAAATGATTCTTATTCAATAAATGACTAGTGCAAAACATAAATCAAAACAATGTAATAAATGTAACATTTTTATGATTAATCATATATCAACAGTTTTGTAAGCCAAGAAGTTTTTAGTAAAACATTCATAACTGTCAATTGTGACAAGCAATTATTATTAATAAGTAAAAGGCTACTTGTATCAGTTAACAGCAGCGATAAAACAGTCGGCTGTGAAAAAATGAGAGTTTTCATATTATGTACCTATGTACATAATATTACCTTTTCAATCAATAGGTGAGGTAGAACGAAAACATGCATTGTTTCGGAAAAATTTAAACAAGTTTAAATTTTTCTAAAACTTTTTTTGTTAGTTGGTAAAATTTGTCTTGTTTTTTTATTGAATATGTACAAGAAAAACGAAGATAAAAACTATATGTGTCTCCTGGGTGGACGTACATATAGTCCAGAAAGCCACTGCGCATCCGCTAGGAAAAATATTCTAATTCGGATTTTTTGCACAATCTTACTTAAAAAGGACTCCTTTTAACAAATTTGCATGTTGCCAGGACCAAAAGGTGGTCAAAAATTTTTTAAACGTTTTTTTTTTTGTTTTTTTCCTAAAATTATTTTTTTTGCATGGAAAAAAGTTTTTTTAGGTTTTTTGGATCATTCCAAACAGAAAAGGTTTTTAGTGACTTTTTTCTAAAATTGATAGTTTTTGACATATAAGCGATTAAAAATTGAAAAATTGCGAAATCGGCCATTTTTAACCCTCAAAAACTATGTGAAAAACTAAAAATTTGAATGTTGCCAAGGTAGGTAGTTATTATTTAAACATCGATTGATGAAATCCCGAAGAGTTTTTTGCAATACAATATTCAAAACTCCTTTGTTTTTTAATTGCTAATCAAGCGTGCGCGACACTATTTTCCACCGACAGTATGGTGCAAATGAAAGGAATAAATTCGTTATTTCGTAAACCGGCGACTTTAAGGAAAAATCCGGAAACAAGTCTATTTTTATTTTTAAGTTATGATATTGTGGCATATATGGTATACTAGTGACGTCATCCATCTGGACGTGATGGCGTAATCGATGATTTTTTTAAATGAGAATAGGGGTCGTGTGCTAGCTCATTTGAAAGGTTCTTCAATTCTCTATTCAGTAATGTAATTATTTACATAATTATTTATACAGGATGTCCTTCTACTTCTTTTTTTGTCAAATAATTTAATTTAATAAAAATTTTTTGGACACCCTGTATAAATAATTATGTAAATGATTATATTACTGAATAGAGAATTGAAGAACCTTTCAAATGAGCTAGCACACGACCCCTATTCTCATTTAAAAAAATTATCGATTACGCCATCACGTCCAGATGGATGACGTCACTAGTATACCATATATGCCACAATATCATAACTTAAAAATAAAAATAGACTTGTTTCCGGATTTTTCCTTTAAGTCGCCAGTTTACGAAATAACGAATTTATTCCTTTCATTTGCACCATACTGTCGGTGGAAAATAGTGTCGCGCACGCTTGATTAGCAATTAAAAAACAAAGGAGTTCTGAATATTGTGTTGCAAAAAACTCTTCGGGATTTCATCAATCGATGTTTAAAGAATATCTACCTACCTTGGCAACATTCAAATTTTCAGTTTTTCACATAGTTTTTGAGGGTTAAAAATGGCCGATTTCGCAATTTTTCAATTTTTAATCGCTTATATGTCAAAAACTATCAATTTTAGAGAAAAGTCACTAAACACCTTTTCTGTTTGGAATGATCCAAAAAACCTAAAATAACTTTTTTCCATGCAAAAAAAATAATTTTAGGAAAAAACAAAAAAAACGTTTAAAAAATTTTTGATCACCTTTTGGTTCTGGCAACATGCAAATTTGTTAAAAGGGGTCCTTTTTAAGTAAGATTGTGCAAAAAATCCGAATTAGAATATTTTCCCTAGCGGATGCGCAGTGGCTTTCTGGACTAATATAAGTTCCTACGTAATGAAATAAACAATTTTCATTAAATTAAGTTAGTGGCTTCTTTTTAGTTTTGATCATTGTATATAATTTAGTGCTGAATACATAAATCGCATCCAAACAAATATTTCTACATTAGCACTAAAACATGTAGCAAAATTTGTCTTGTCTTGATTGTATGCCGATATTATCTATCATAATTGTTTTGAGACAACTCCACGTGACTTGTACTTTCACCGACACTGTTTGATACAAACATTGCCTTTTATGGTAAGATTTACTCAACCAAATAATTAAAGATAACGATCGAGTAAACCCCGAAACGTTTAAAAGTGTTATCTTGCGCACGCGATATGCATAAATACTGTTATTAATGAAGAAGGAATGAATCTGTAATAATACTTTGTTTCGTTTGCGTAGCCGAGCAATTTTTTTTATATGTAGGTACTAGTGATTTTGCCCATCGCCATGCGACGGGGAATACAATCAAATGCCTTCCACAGTCACTGCACTCAATTTTTTGTGACATCCTTCTGTTTAATCAAATTTGAAATTATTAGGGATAGAGTTATAATAAATAAAAATCCAGCATCTAAATGGAATGATATGATAAATTAGCTGATTGGTCTGCATACTCCACTATACTGGAAAATTCGTTAATTAGTACAAACCAAAATCTAAACTCCAATCTACTAAGCTTCTCTATTTTTATGGAAAAGGTCTCAGAAGCAGCATCCGCAACTATTCCCCTAAAAAGAGCAAGACAACAAGTAACTCAACGTCCAATATGGTGGGATACCGAATGCTATGATATGTTTCGTCGCAGAAAAGAAGCCCTGAACCAGTATAAACGTGTCTCAAACTATACAAACTATTGTCAATACCAAAATGTAGCTAGTCAAACTAAATTACTATTTTCTAAAAAAGCTCGAGACAGCTGGATATCTTTCATAAGCAGTATTAATAAAAACACGCACCCTACTAAAATTTGGCAATTTATAAAAAAAATATCAAACAAAGGCTCAACGGGATCGGGCAATATATCAGCTGATATGGTGGACGATTTTTTTGAGTTTTTTATTCCCAAATTTGCATCAAATAAAATCGACTTCAGTAAATTCAATAGTAATGTAGCATGCAATGAATCATTTTATATGCCTATCAGTTTGGAGGAATTACGATTAGCAATCAAACAATCTAAAAGTACAGCACCGGGTTTTGATAGCATTACATATAAAATGATTGAATACTTGCCTGCAATTGCTAAAGACATTCTTTTAAATATTTTTAATAGTTGGTGGTTGCAAGGTTTATATGACCAAAGTTTAAAAAAAACTGTAATTTGCTTACTTGCTAAACCCAACAAAAATTTAAGTCTACCTAACTCTTACAGACCCATTTCATTAATATCATGCATTACAAAAACATTTGAGAGAATTATCAAATTAAGAATGGAATTGCATTTTGAAAGTAATTGTTTATTACCTATTAATCAGTTTGGATATCGCAGAGGCAAAGGCACCTCTGAAGCATTAGCTCACTTAGTTTCCGACATTCAGAATGCACTTTCCGTTAATCTTATAACGGCATGCTTGTTTTTAGATATTAAAGGGGCTTATGATACTCTGGATATTGATATTCTAACTGTACAGCTCATAAAATACGGTCTAAATTATAAATTCGCACAAAGAATCACAGATTTGTATAGGGACAGAGAAGTTTTCATTCGAGATTCAGAAAATCACATTTACGGCCCTCGATTATTATCAGTCGGAATTCCGCAAGGTTCAGTCCTAAGTCCAGTACTTTTTAATATCTATACTGCAGAATTGCATGACATGTTAAATGAAACCAATAATACAATTAAAATCATTCAGTATGCAGACGATTTCTGTATATACAGCAGCCGTAAATCATATAATGAGTGTTTATGCGATTTGGAACTGATAATGCAATGTGTAAAAAGATGGTCTATGGCTTTTAATTTCACGTTATCCCCTGAGAAATCTAGCATCACCTTTTTCACTAGACATAGGTTAAGTTCCCCTACCAGTATAAATTTAAGTAATGTTGGTATTAATGTATCCTCTCACCATAAGTATCTGGGCGTGGTTTTGGACAAAAAACTAACCTGGACACTCCATGTGAATCACATTATCAACAAATGCGAAAAAGGTTTAAACATGCTTCGTTGCATATGTAAAGCTAGATGGGGTGCCGACCCAAAGATAGCATTAATGTTCTATAAATCGTATATTCGGTCAATCATTGATTATGGATGCTTTTTATATGGTTCATCGTCAAAATCTAATTTATCAAAAATCGATCATATTCAGTATAAGGCAATACGTATATGTATTAGTGCGTTTAAGTCAACGCCATGTGCTGCAATTCTAGCAGAAGCGCAGGAACCTCCTCTAAACCTTAGAAGAGAATTCTTGTCTAATAAGTTTCTATTAAAGACCAGGACTTTAGACTCACATAAATTATTAAGTAAAATTAACAGTCTCACTGAATATAACTTAACAAATTCTTATTGGAGAATTAAAACTTCTCCCCCTCTTACAGATGCTTATCTAGAAACTAACAACTTTAGCATTAACACTAAACAAATATTACCCATATATAACCTTTCTATTGAGGAAATCGCAATCTTTCCAAAGATCATAAAACCTACATACAGAAACTTACCATGCCAAAACAATAAAATTGTAAAATTAATCTTATCTGAATTTTCTAATTATAAATACATCTATACAGATGGTTCAAAAACATGTAATAGTGTAGGTAGCGCTTATTATGTTTCTAATATAAAAAGTGGTAATTCTTTTAGACTACCTAAATGTACATCTATCTTCACTGCCGAACTTTATGCTATTGAAAGAGCCCTAACTTACGCGGTTGAACAGAACTTTGGAGACACGGTTATACTATCAGATTCTTTATCTGCTCTTGAGGCAATATCGCAACCAATAACCAAAAAACACAACAATGAGTTGTTATGCCATATTAGAAAGACAATCACTCGATTTAAAAATAATAGCAGTGACTTGGTCTTTATCTGGGTAAAAGGACATGCCGGAATCAAAGAAAATGAGATAGTGGATGAAATGGCAAAGAATTCAGCAACTTTAAATGAAATAGTAGATTTAACAATCTCCAGCGATTACATTCCCGAATTGCATAAAAAATTAAGAAAAAAATGGGAAACTATTTGGCTTAAGTTTGTACAAACTTCGAGGAATCCATACACTAACATACACCCACAACTTCCGCAAAATATCCCACATATATTTGATTATCACGTTACTCGATTTTATTCCACATCCCTAAGTCGCTTAAGATTAAACCATGGCAATTTTCCTGCACATTTAGCTAAAATAGGAATGCGTATCAACTCTCTCTGTTCATGTGATAACTACTCTACTGCAGATTTAAATCATATAATCTTTAATTGTGAACTTAATAAAAACCATACGAAAGCACTAATTGCTAGACTTCAGGAGCGGAATGTAAGTTTACCGCTGAATATTTCACATCTACTAAGCTTCAATACCAAAACTATTAATGATATTATCATACAATTTCTTAAAGATTCTAAAATAGAAATTTAATATGACATCTTCAATCTTCAACTTTCAAATATCTGTGGCAAAAAGTTTATCTAATGCCATCCCCTCTTTGTGAACACACACACATCCTTCTATTTTATCGTATCTCCTTCCAATTTCTTCTGATTCCCTGAATTTTTTCTGGCACCATCCAATTTTATCTGATACCCTCCATTTTTTTCAGACTCCTATTTTTTTATTTTATAACTCGAGGACTGGATTGATTTGGCTACTTTTTATTTTGAAATATTTGTAGAAGTCTAAGGAAAAAGATCTTTACAATATCCCATCAGATATCAAACTTTATTAGTTGTATAGGAAGTGCGTAAAAAATGTGCTCCTAGCTCGAGAATATCTCTATTTTTGACAATATCGAAAATTAAAATACCTACAGAAAATATGTTTATAATTCAAAATAATTTTAAAACATTTTTCACTTACAATAATAAAAGCTATTTTTCAACATCTCTGCGATAAAGTTGAAAATTCAAGTTTATGCATTAATGCAATACATTTTAATAAATAAATTTAATGAAACCATTCTAAATACCATATTTAGATCATACAAAGTGCCAAAAGCATGGATTTCACGGGAAACGTAAAAAAGTAAACAGACTGTGTGTATATGCCAATAACATTGTTGTTTTTAGTATTGTCTTTACAATTTCATCACATTTTCTCACCTTTTAAACCTTCTTTGGCCTTCTGTGTTTTAAAATCGAAATTAACTAATTAGATTCTGTCATTCTGGAGCTGTTATAAAAAAGATATAACAAAATAAAATGACATTAATGAAACGTCATTCAATGTTTACATATCGAAACCGTATCGGACATACTGTGTGACTTGTCGCATTATGATTTTATAAGATTATATTGACGATTCTGCTTGTGTATGAAATATCCTAGTTAAACCTAATAAAGACATAAATAATGTTTATTCTATTATGATGGTCACGTGCCGCATTATTCTTCGATTGAATATAGAATATCTTGACTAAAACAGCTACACGCATGAAAAATCTAAAACAAAATTGGGATATTGAGTAACTTTCTGCAACCGAAGCAACAATCTCTATACCAAAATTCATCCTTTTTTTACTTACTGTGCCTTGTTGCCCTCAGAATTTACCCAATAGAAAAATCTATACCATGTTTTCTGAGATGTCTCTTTAATCATATGATTTATATGAATTTTTTTTTTACAGGAAGGATTATCTACTTTTCAAGATGAGGTGGACTCAAACAAGAACCCAAAAAGGTATGTTAGATAAGTAATATTCTGTTAGAGTTGTCATTTGGAAATGCACTAATTGGCATATTATTGCACGTTCATAGTAGTAAAATTTTGAAGTTTCTTCCTAATCCACGCCTAAGCATAAATAATTTCAATATTCAGTAATAAAATTTCAATGTCAATAACCAATCACCAACTTTAAAGACGGTTCTTAGGCCATTTTTAGATGCGCCATAAGATGCAAATTAGTGCCATCCCAAATGAAGAGACCTCTTCGATAAATATACAGTATGGTGAATGTTTGGAATAAATTCGTTATTTTGTAAACCAGCGACTTTAAGAAAAAATCCTGAAACAGATCGATTTTTATTTTTAAATTATGATTTCTTGACATACCTACATTCATACTAGTGACATCATCCATCTGGGCGTTATATGCATAAAAATCGATTTTTTTAAATGGGAATAGTGGTCGTGTGTTAGCTCATTTGAAAGGATATTCAATTCTTTATTCAGTAATATAAACATTAACATAATTATTTATACAGGGTATCCAAGAAATGTTTTTAATTCAATTAATTGACACAAAAAGAAGAATGTATGTAATTTATTTTATTCAAAATACATTCTACTGCTGTCAGAAAACAGAAAAAAATGTTTATTTGATAAATTAATGAACATTGCTTTTTGCTTAAATCCAATGTTCAAGCTGCCACACATCTGCCTCTGTCTACATATAGGGTGCTTGATTAGTGATCAATAGATCCGCTATAGTAATAGATAGCAATAAAAGTTAATAACAAAAATTTTAGCCACCTTTGAGCTTCACATTACAAAATTAGTTATAATGTTACATTTGGTCCGTTCTGGCGTCTGCCTAGTTTTGCCCTGTATTTTACCTTCCAGTATGATTTGAAATAAAGTAGTTCATATCTTTCCCCTCTCAACACACGGCCCAAGTATTGTATTTTTCTTTCTTTGATTAATTATTCTTAGTAATTCCTTTTGTTTGTTCATGCGCCGAACTACCTCATTGTTAGAAAATTTTTATACCCATGGAATTCTCAGCATCCGTCTGTAATATACATCTCAAAGGGATATTCTCTTTTCTATTTCAGAGTCCATTGTCCAACTTCCACAGCCATACAGCAAGACAGAAAACACATAACATGGTACAAATTCGATCATATTTTGATGGTTAACGCAGTCAAATGCTTTTCGATAATCAATAAAACATGCATACACATCCTCATGCATGTCACTGCATCATACATTTTAAGCAAAAGGAGCTTCTAGTGTGAGAGATCCCTTTCGAAATCCGAATTGAGTATCACTCACCTGGAACTCACATTCTTGTAAATTCGTGTATGGATGATTATGAAAAGTGTTTAAGGGAACGTATTGTAAAACTCTCTCTCTGTCTTCAATCCTGACCCCCGGAGGGAGTGTAGTGGTCGACGTGATGTCGTCGAAAAAATAGCAACAGTCTGCCCCATTTTCCAACCAAAGAATCGAAGGGCCGTCGATCCGTGCTCCGTGATTCCGTTGGTTTTCAACTTCAGCATCCCTGTCCTCCGATTCTGCAGCACCATCTCCTTCCAGCATGCGTCCTCGGTTGTATTTCCGGAGACCAGCGAATCTCGTCTCATCAATTGGTTGTTTTGAATGTTTTTGTGATGTTATATAGAGGTCCAATAACCTCCAGAAAAGGCATGGCAACTTCTATCTCTTCAATCCTGACCCCCCGGAGGGAGTGTAGTGGTCGACGTGATGTCGTGTATTGTCCGTCTCCAAAGATCTCTGTCTCTGGTCATTTCTTTTAACTCATGCATAGGTCTTTTGCATATTCCTGTAATTTGATCGATCCATCTTGTTGGGGACCTTTCCTTGTATAATGAGCCTTTCCATGTTTTCTGTGTTTGCTCTCATAACATGTCCAAAGTATTTTAATTGTTGGAGATGGACTTTACTGGAGAGTCGTTGGCTAACTTTTAGCTCTCTTAAAATTGAATTATTTGTTCTATGGTCGGTCCAAGGAATTCGTAACATTCGTCTCCAACAGAACATTTCAGTGGCGTCTATCTTTCTTCTTTCCGAATTTCTCAGGGTCCAAGATTCACATCCGTAGGTCGGTATTGGGAATATTAAGCAGTTGATCAACCTCATCTTTAACACTCTTGAAATTTGACAGTCCTTCCATATTGTGGTCATTTTTGCTGTGGCGACTTTTGCTAGGTCACATCTACGTTTTGTTTCTTCCTGTAGTTACCCTGTGTTTGTGATTAATGATCCCAGATATAAGTATGAGCTCACAACCTCAAACCGATCAATTGTGGTTATGTGTGGATGATTGTTATGTAGTCTATCCACTATCATGATCTTTGTCTTTGATATGTTTAATTGCAGACCAAATATTTGACTTTCGTTTTCAACCAGTCGTATAAGATCAATCAGCTCTGCTTGACTATTTGCAAGAAGGGCTGTGTCATCTGCGAAACGTAGGTTGTTTATTTTATGACCATTTATTGAGATGCCTTCTTCCCATCCTTCAAGTGCTCTTCTCATAATATGCTCTCCATATATATTGAATAATTGTGGAGATAGTATACATCCCTGTCTGACACCCCGTTCTGGATGAAATTCGTTTTTGAAAGTGTGTCAAGCACTTTAACTGATTCAGTAGTGTGTTCGTATAGTTCAGATATAAGCGAAATAAAGTGTTGTGGTACGCCTACTTCTTTTAGTATTCGCCATAAGTGTCTCCACTTGACCCTGTCGAACGCCTTACGATAATCTATAAAGCATATGTACAGTGGAATATTGAATTCCCTAGATTTTTCGATTATCTGTTTTATATTCAACAGGTGTTCTCGAGTACCTCTACCTTTGGTAAATCCAGTTTGCTCTTGTGGAATTTCTCTTTGAAGGAATGTTTTTAGTCTCTCATTGATTATATTATGTAGCATTATTTTACTGGCATGTGATATAAGAGAAAGAGTTCTATAATTGTCGCATTTATGGAAGCTGCCTTTTTTATGAATTGTCCTTATTGTAGATTTTGTCCAGTCTTCAGGCCATATTTGGTTACAGAGTAGATGAAGTAATTTTACGCCAGTTTCTTCTGTGGCTTTGAGCATTTCGGCTGTTATCATATCTGGACCTGGTGCTTTATTATATTTGAGCTTACTGATCGCGAGTCTTACTTCATTTTCAAGTATATCAGGTTCTTCTTCCACCTCATCAGAGATATGGTTAACAGGTTCTTGACGTTGATCATCTTTATATAGGTCCCTGCAATACGATCTCCATGTCTCTGCTATATCTTCTCTGTTTGTTCTCAGAGTTCCAGTATTGTCTTCAATGGCCCAAGTTCTGGCTTTAAAGTCTCTTAAAGTTAAGTAGCGTATTTTTCTAAATAGATATCTCGGCTAATTATTCTGATCATGGTGATCATTCTGAGGTTTCTTAAACTAGCTTTTTCCCTTTCACTATGCACGCCACTTTGACAAAGATTTCTTCTATTCTCAATGATTTGAATGGTTTCATCTGTTATCCAGTGTTTCCGTTTCACAGGATTATTTATCTTTGGATGATCAATTGGTGTTGTTACACAATGTTTAAAAGTCTCCCATATTTCTTGTGATATTCCGTTACGGATAGAGGGCATTATTTTATGTACTTCCTGGAGCAGGTCGTCCTTCTTTCTTAGTTCTATCCTATTTGTCTCATTTCGTTTGTTGGGAGCTTTAAGTTTAAGCTTTACTTTAGCTACGAGTAGAGTTTGATCGGATCCACATATCGCCTTGCTATTGTAAAACTAATACGTAGTTATTTCCGCGGTAATATTGATGCACTTTCTTGGTAATTCTGTAGAATATCTTTTCAGATTCGCATGATTTATTATTTGCATTTGTGCTGACTCTTTTCCCATTCCCAAGCAATCTGAAAACCAACATGTCACAGGCTCTGTTTTCTTAAAATTTATTACGGCAAACTCATCAAGCAACTTGATAGATATGACGGAACACCACTTTCTCTCTGTCATCGGCGGTAGGTACTTATATCAATTGGGATTATTATGTACCGAGAACTCAGTGAACAGAATAACGAGGAAACGGCAAGTTACGGTATTCCGATTTTTTTTTGTTTGTGACATTAGTGGGTATAGTTGTTTGTTTAGTTGTTGTGGTTCGAGCTTTCTTGTATACAATTACATTTTTTTATCGTATTGTCTTACCTTTTATTAGTTTTTTTTTTGTCGATTACGTATTTAAAAGGAAATCGCATGGTTCGCGAGCGAAATGCGTTGTTGATTATATTTCTCTATCGCGTAAGAATTGAACTAGAAGTGAGCACGTAAAGGTTGGAATAAAAAAATTTTTTTATGAATGGACGATTTTGAAAATAAATCCGTCTTCTTTTTCTCTCAATTAATATTTAATTCAAAAAAATTCTTTGGCCACCCTATATAAATAATTATTTTAATGTTTTTATTACTGAAAAGAGAATTGAATAAGCTTTCAAATGAGCAATCACACGACACACGACCTCTATTCTCATTTATCATCATATCAATATCAAATCATCAATTATGTCATCGCGCCCGGATGGATGACGTCACTAGTATAACATATATGCCAAAAAAATCATAATTTAAACATAAAAATCGACCTGTTTCGGGATTTATTTCCAAAATTGCCTATTTACGAAAAAATGAATTTATTTCAACCTTTACGTGCTCAGTGTATACATGAGCCCATTCAAATAAAATTTTAATACACGTAGAGCATTTTGTATTAAAATTTCTGTAGGAGGTACCACTATAGTATGCGGTCTACGCCAGGATGCGGTCTACCTGTATATTCATATAATACCTCTCTATTATAGTGTGCGGACTGCTGATTGCAATCTGCAAATTCCTGAAGGATTTGCGAAATAAAGCGCTAGAAAACTCTTGTAGAAAAATATTAATATTGACAAGTAATATACATTTGGACAAAAATATATAGAAAATTACAGGGGGCTAATAATTTACAAAAAAATGCGCCCTAACTATTTACAAAAAAAATATGTAAAGTATTTATTTACAAAATGATACAGCCTAATTATTATTAAAAAAAATACATGCACCTTAATTTAAACCAGTCAATGATTATATGTTAAAAATGTTATTTAGGCACTCGAACCAACAATTTGAAAATACTCTACATAGAATATCTCTGTGGCATCCCTTAAAAATGCGAGGAACAAGTCTTCTTCGTCTTCGCAGAATCCTCAAGCGTTAGTTGTCCAAATGAGACGGAAAATGTTGACGTGATACTCCTCGCATTTTCTTCATGATGTGGATATTTGCATCTGACCACGACCTCTCGATCCCCTGTACACTAGTGGCCTAAATTCTGGAAACTTTACAAAAATTTTAGTTTTGTTAGCAGCATTCATCTCGATGAAACTTGTTGCATTCGTTTCGTAAAAGCGTTAGGAAACTTTGTGAACTAAAGTAATGAACTAAAGTGACGAAATGAAAATTGCATTATTGAACAAAGGAAATGCATTTTCCGAAATGCATTTCGAAGTGTTGAAAAATGATAAATTTGTAATTTGGAAATAATTGACATAAATGAGTTCAGTATTATGGTGTATCCGAGGCACTGATGTCTCCGATGGTCTCCGTCCGATATTCGTATCCACCGTGTGTATCGTCCGCCGTATTCAGCGAACCCAAAAACTTCAGAGTAGTAATATTGAACTCAGTTATATTAATTATTTCCGAATTACAAATTTATCATTTTTCAACACTCCGAACTGCATTTTCTTGTTCAATAATGCAATTTTCATTTCGTCATCATCACTTTAGTTCACAAAGTTTCCTAAGGCTTTTACGAATCGAATGCAACAAGTTTCATCGAGATGAATGCTGCTAATAAAACTAAAAATTTTGTAAAGTTTCCAGAATTTTGGTCACTAGTGTATGTGTGCGCACTTGATGCATGATCTATGTAGTGCCCTTGGTGGTTCACCGTCCGATGTTCAAATCCCAGTCGATTTAGGCTTGCATAAGCAAGCCATTCATCAGAATGGTTGACGGAACTTGCTGCAACTTCTATTTGGATAATAGGGACTAAAGTCGCCCTGTCTCCACACTCGACGAAAAACTAGTCTGTCCCATTTTCCAACCAAAGAATCGAAGGGCCGTCGATCCGTGCTCCGTGATTCCGTTGGTTTTCATCTTCAGCATCCCTGTCCTCGGATTCTGCAGCACCATCTCCTTCCAGCATGCGTCCTCAGTTGTATTTCCGGAGACCTGCGAATCTCGTCTCATCAATTGGTGGTTTTGAATGTTTTTGTGATGTTATATAGAGGTCCGATAACCTCCAAAAAAGGCATGGCAACTTCTATCTCTTTAATGCTGACCCCCCCGGAGGGAGTGTAGTGGTCGACGTGATGTCGTGTATTGTCCCTCTCCAAAGATCTCTGTCTCTGGTAATTTCTTTTAACTCATGCATAGGTCTTTTGCATATTCCTGCAATTAAATCGATCCATCTTGTTGAGGATCTTCCTTGTGATCTTCGGCCTTCCACCTTTCCTTGTATAATGAGTCTTTCCATGTTTTCTGTGTTTGTTCTCATATATCCAAAGAATTTTAATTGTTGGAGATGGACTTTACTGGAGAGTCGTTGGCTAACTTTTAGCTCTCTTAAAATTGAATTATTTGTCCTATGGTCCATCCAAGGAATTCGTAACATTCGTCTCCAACAGAACATTTCAATGGCGTCTATCTTTCTTCTTTACGAATTTCTCAGGGTTCAAGATTCACATCCGTAGGTCAGTATTGGGAATATTAAGCAGTTTATCAACCTCATCTTTAACGCTCTTGTGTTTGTGATTAATGATCCCAGATATAAATATGAGCTCACAGCCTCAAACCGATCAATTGTGGTTATGTGTACAACACATTGTGATTGTACATAACATTGTCGTTATGTGTCGTTTTCAACCAGTCGTAAAGATCAATCAGCTCTGCTTTGACTATTTGCAAGAAGGGCTGTGTCATCTGCGAAACGTAGGTTGTTTATTTTATGACTATTTATTGAGATGCCTTTTTCCCATCCTTCAAGTGCTCTTCTCATAATATGCTCCCCATATATATTTTGAATAATTGTGGAGATAGTATACATCTCTGTCTGACACCCCGTTCTGGATGAAATTCGTTTGAAAGTGTGTCAAGCACTTTAACTGGTCCAGTAGTGTGTTCGTATAGTTCAGTTATAAGCGAAATAAAGTGTTGTGGTACGCCTACTTCTTTTAGTATTCGCCATAAGTGTCTCAACTTGACCCTGTCGAACGCGTTACGATAATCTATAAAGCATATGTAGAGTGGAATATTGAATTCCCTACATTTTTCGATTATCTGTCTTATATTCAACAGGTGTTCTCGAGTACCTCTACCTTTGGTAAATCCAGTTTGCTCTTGTGGAATTTCTCTTTGAATGAATGTTTTTAGTCTCTCATTGATTATATCTAGCATTATTTTACTGGCATGTGATATAAGAGAAATAGTTCTATAATTGTCGCATTTATGGAAGCTGCCTTTTTGTCGTATAGTTTTATAATTGTCGTTATTGTAGATTTTGTCCAGTCTTCAGGCCATTGTTTAGAATGCCATATTTGGTTACAGATTAGATGAAGTAATTTTACGCCAGTTCCTTCTGTGGCTTTGAGCATTTCTGATAGCAACTTAGAATGCTAGAAAAACCCCAATACATGGGGCCGTGGCCCTAATCTGGTTGCCGATTTTTCTATAAAAGAAAAAACTAGAACCATCACAACCAAAAAGAATCAAAGCTATACTTACACTCCTCGAGTTGGTCGGTAACACACAATTAAATTCGAAACAGAGGCAACAAGCTATTTTAAATAGCCAAAGATAAAACTAGAAGTTTAATTGACATATAACGCTAGTGTATGCATACTGCTACTAGCGACAGTTAGAAATTAATTCGAAAATATTCGGAATAATGGACATATTTTTAAGAAATTTGAAATTAAATTTAAACACAAATAATTATTAAACATGTTACATTAAGGGGTTTGAAATCAACAAATCAAACACATTTTTGTGAATTTTTTTTGAAGCTATGGTACAATTATTTTATTTTTACATTAAATAAGCTTATTAAGTACAATTCAAAGAATATTTAGAAAAAAATTCAATCCAAAATATTGAAAAATAAGCCATTGGTGACAAATTTTGATAGGCAGCTCACAAAAAAAAATGGATTTTGCGGTGGACATCAGAACTCGACACTAGATCATACGAAACAAAAAATTCAAAAAGATTTAATTAGCTTATGAGTTTCACGAGGTCACAACGTCGAGTTTTTTTTATTTTTAATGATTTTTGAATTTTTGGTATCACTCAGAAATCAACAAAATGAAATTTTTGATAAAAATTTTGTGAAAATCAACAGATTTATTATTGTTGAACAAAAAATAAGCAAAAAAGAAAAATATCTCGACGTTGTTACCTCATGAAATGTCTAAAGAAAATCTGTACAAAATATCAGGTAGATCGGCCGAGTAGTTTTTTAGTTACAATGTCCACCGCATTTGTAAAAGCAGTTTTGAGAAAAATGCGTTTAAAGTTTTGACAACTGCATGTTGACAACTGTGTAAAGTGATGCACATTGGAATATGTTTTTTGAATCGAGGAGTAATCTACAAAAGGGAAGGCGAACAGTTGTTTAACGTTTCTCACTACGCTCAAGCGTGCTGGCGCGAAGTCGCGGCAAAGCGATTCGAAGGTAGGAATATTCAACACCCTGTATCTCTGGTAATTTTACTCCGATTATTTTGAAATTTTCAGAGTGTATTCTTGAAAGTATGCACTTTTATTTGAAATAATAAAAAAATTAAATATTTCAAACCATACCCCCCCCCCCCCTTAATTGTAACATAACGACCTCTCTCATCTAGTCTTCACGTTCGGATGGATATTTTTCTCCGTCCCAATAACACAATAATTTAATACATTTTCTCATTGGTACTCATAAATTCGCACAACGAGAGATAACCATCGTCGATTATATAAGTATCCACGGAAACCTTCTTGTTCGTATTTCTTTCAGTAGGTACCGATGTGGTACCGAGGTGTAAGTGGGTTATTGCATCGAGAACAAACTACTTCCTTTAATGGTTACGTTTTGTAATAATCGGCTTCTTTTTTTCGTTTGGGCACTTGCATTTTGTAATTTCCTGTGTCACATGCAATAAATGTCAGATTTCTATTTTATAATGAGCCTCTGATTTATTTGACATTTGCAGAAAACTGAAACGGTACCGATCCCGGTAAATATCGCGGATATTTATTGCGCTGCCAGTGGACAGTGGACGTTTGTGAAATGGGCCGAATTTAATGGTTGATTTATGTTAATCTTTATATGCATACAAGGTGTAATCTATAAATTGTGTATTGGGAGAAAATTTGCATTGGGTTAGCAAATTGAGATTTTAATTTTTTGCCGAGGAACTAGGTAATCCAGAATTGTTTTCTGCAGTAAACTGACTATCTTTAATATTATGATTATTTCGATGCTTTCCCTTACTTCAATTGCCTTTTTAATGACCGATTTAAAGCATTGTTTTTCAAAAGACTAAGTTTTCACTCTAATGGCACATAATATAACATAATGTTACTCTACATCCCACCAGACTGAAAACAATGGGAACCTTCTCTGGTTACACCTCCGAGGCTTGTACAATTTGCAAGCCATACGGATACTGAGACTAAGGAGGATGAGGGAATTCTACAATTTACAATTCACGTCCCATCTGCTCAGCGCGGTAAAGTTCCAACGAGAATGGTTTCCTTCGTACTCCAATCAGAGTAAACAGTGGCGGCTCGTGGTAATTTAAGGAGGGTGTTCAATTAAAGAATGTAATTATACAAACGGTGAATAAGCGCCGCAGGCGAAAAATTTTTGAGGCTTCGCCAAAAGATGTTCTGTAAAATGAAACCTATCTTTGACCCGATTAGTCAGGATGTCACACACTTTTTTTGTTTTGTGCAGAATATGATACCTACTTAATGATGGCGCTTCTTCGGTGGTGAAGGTGGAGGCAGAAGTTACGAATAATGAAATGGCTTTGTCAAAACTGTTTTAAAATCCGTTTATTTTAACGGCATCCAAAGACCGAAATTGAAATTATAGTTTTATTCTTTGAAAATACTGAACATGGAAAACAAAATAAAAAATGTAGTTTATCACACCCACATAATCACTAAGTTTTTCTATATTGTTCAACTTTAAAACAATGTTTAAACTTATAGTTTCTTATTGCACATTCTTGTACCAAGTTTATCCCCGGCCAAGTTAGTCCATTCTTTTTATAAGAAGTCGATTTTCAAAACTATTTGCATTTTCTTTTATAAACTTCACGGAATAAGGCTCCACCATCCTAAAAAAACTACCTACCAATATTGTATTTAATAAAATCCCACAACAGAAAATGCCAAACTGTGAATCGAAACGCTTCGCCCCGGTCTCTGTGTGCAGTGCACAAATGGTCAATGTTTTAAGATAGGAGAATCCCTGGTTCACGGATTTAAGAGCTCTCGTTCTTCTATAGGGTTACTGTATAGTGGCTGGGTTCAATTTGAATTCTGCACTTACCACGTGCATCTAGCGTAGCGGTGTTGTGCAAACAAATTATGTGATTAATAAATACAGTTATATTTTAATGATACTATGATATTTATGAGATTTAAGAAAAAATATTTTAATGATATTTATGAGATTTTTAAAAATATGTATTTTAATGAAATTTGATTGGGTGTTCACTGCACAAGTGAACCAATGGAGAAACCGCCCCTGAGAGTAAACATGTAAATCAAAAATGAGTAATGAAATTGAAAATGGTTATTCATTTTTCATTGTTTTTCAATTTTCAAAATAATGATTTTCGATAAATTTGATAATATACATCACTTGCTCGCTTTATAAGTTTTAGAAACCAACTGTCGAGTTGCAGCTGCACAGGTTATACGTCTCGCGCGTTGTTGTATACAAACGAGTTTTAGCTCAGGTATATCTCGATATAATATACATATATAACTTCGTTTCTATTTCGTATTTCTTCATACAATTTTAGAGCAGTATTTCTACACATAGGCCTGGATGTTACCCAGGGCAACACAGGATTGTTCTCACGTGGTTGGAATTTTTTTGGAGAAATAAAACCTCACATATTGAATTTCAATGGCCAACTGACAACAAATATACCTTTTACAACAAATCTAGTATTTTTGTGATTTATGGTATACAGCCAGCTACGGGAAGTTTATATTCCTCGTGGATTTTCAAACAAAACAATATTTTAACTAATCATGTTTATTGTTCAATAAATATATAATAAAAATGTGACTTATTAACTGCATTGACAAATATATTCAAATTCTTGCCAAAAACTAACAATTCTAGATTATACTTATGACTTTTGGTATCTGATTCGGTGGTAACTTCGTGATGTCCAATGGTACAGCTGTTGACTTCTCTTGACCTGGGCTAGATGGACGGCCTCAGGTCAATGCAGCGAAAGATATTGAGTGCTGCTACAGACACTACAGTTGGTGGTTGTTGCCTTGTTGCTGTCTGCATGCATCCGATTGTCTTGCCTTGTAGTTCCATCACCGGTGAGGATGGCTTGATGAAGCTCCCGAACGGAGAAACATTATTGTCACTGTCATTGAAATATGACAATGCAGAGTATAAGGAGACGGACAACCATGTTCCGTATTAAAATATATATCTAGAGAGTAAGAATATATGAAGTACGTTCAGTATGATGCTTTCGATGTTAGAGAAAAGGGAGATATAATAAATAGAGGATAACAAAAGAGGGCGCCAAACAGGTTTTTAACGGAAAAACAAGTTAAAACGAATACAGAAGATAATTATTAATAAAATATTAAAAAAAATAAAGTAAAATAATTATTTAAAAATAAAATAGCAAAGATGTGACGTTTGTAACGTTACATCCCCCATGTATTTACTTTAAACTTTAACGCGCTCCATATGATTATAACATCTTGAAAATGTTTTAAAAACAAAAGCTTGCAACAAAATCAACTTCCCATTCCAAATTGGAACGAATAGACCACGTCCCACAGTCATCGTGTCCGTATTATTAAGCAGAAACCGCGAGATCATAACCGCGAAATCGTTTCGCCATTAAATCCGTAACAGATACAGATCTTTGTTTATTTCTATATTATCTACAATATAACATTATAAAATTTCAATGAGTGGAACAAGCGAGGCACTTTTTGTCATTTCCGCTGTACCCGAACTCAATTAGAATGTAACATTAATCAACGTAATTTTGATTACCATTGGTAGGCAACAATCACGGAGTTGTGTAATTGCTCGGTTATATATTGGTAGATAAGCGTTACGTCACTAAAAGTGCACTAAAATAACTAGCGTGGAAAATTGGTGAATGATGTCAAGTGATCTGACAACTAATATTTGTATTTTTTTTCATTATCGTAGAGTGCCATAGGCGCCTATACCCATGGGCAGCGGGGGGCCGTGCCCCCCCTCCTCGCTTTTCGGGTGCTTTAAACTATACATAGTGTACAAAATGTAATGTGCAAGATCTTCACGTCTGTCCCCCCCTGAAAATTTTTATATGGGCGCCCATGTAGAATGCTGCCCTTTTGTTGCGTGTCTTGACCGTCACAAGTCTATTAATCTGACAAGACTATCCAGTATCTTTGTTATAATTATTGCTTTGATTATTATAACTAAGATATCCAGCTAGATATTTAATACAGTGATTTCTCCTTGGCTTCTGCATCCTTATACCATTGACTATTTGCTTTATTCGTCCACCGTCCAAAAATAAATCGCTTACAAGGCGAAGAACTCCATGGTTTTGACCAGAAGTGAAGGAAACATGTAAAGAGAAGAAAAAAGCTTACCTAAAATAAATGTCAACTAAGACAATATTCAGTCGTTTGAAGAAGAAAAAATGATCACTGGAAATGTTTTTCGAAAGAAATGGAACATGATTTTTATGGTCCCCAAAAGGAAATATGGCGCTTTATAAGAGGTCAAAGAACGGAGGTAAAGGAACTAATAGAACCAAAACACATAGAAAAGGATACATGGATTGACTATCTGAAAAAGCTCTATGTAGGTAGAGGAAGAACAAATGTTGCTAGACCCGGAAACACCAGAAATTACTACAAATGAAGATGTTAGTATAAGTAGACAGGAAGTTAGAAAAACACTTGAAACGCTGAATAACAGAAAAGCTGCAGGTAAGGATGGAATACCAAACGAATTACTGAAATATTGTGGAGCAGTAAATATTGAAACACAATAAAATACCGGAAGAATGGAGAACGAGCGAACTAATTCTACTATTCAAAAAAAAAGGAGATAAAAAGCAGCAGCCAGAGGTATCAACTTGTTAAATACTACCCTAAAACTTACAACTATAATTTCACAAGACCTAATGAATCAGAAGATAAGTTTAGCAGATGAACAACAGAGTTTTCGTAATGGAAGATCGTGTAGAGATGCAATATTCGTCATAAAATAAATTACTGAGAAATCACTAGAGTATAATAGACCAGCATTTCTATGTCTGATTGACTTGAAGAAAGCATTTGACAAAGTAAGACTCAAAGATGTAATCCATCTTCTGTATAATAGAGAAGTCCCCCTAGATATCAAAAACTATTGAAAACATTCCACCAAAACAACAAAATGGAAGTCAGAATAGATGGACAACTTACAAAACCTATAGATATAGACAGCGGAATAAGACAGGGACACTCATTGAGTCCTATGCTCTTCCATTTAATTATGGATGAAATAATCAAAAACGTCAAAAACAAGACAAGCTGCTGTGGCATTTCGTCATCATCTTGGTGCTACAGCCCTTAGAGAGCCTCGACCTTCTCAAGCTTTCTACGCCATTCTGTTCTGTCCCTTGCTTACATTTTCCAGTTGCCGACTCCAATCTTCTCGGCATCTTGTGTTACCCCGTCCGTCCACCTCAGCTTTGGTCTACCCCGTCTTCTCATTCCCACGGGTTGTGCTGTTAGAATCTTTTTTATCATGTTCGATTCAGGGGCCCGGGCTACATATGTCCTGCCCACTGCAGGCGGTTTCGCTCAATTATAATGATATCTTTTCCACCAAATGTATGCCTGTATTTTTCTCCTTTACAAATGAAATCTCTGTTCCTCCCAACACCGGTTGTTTTAAGCCTTGTAATGCAGTATTTTTTGTATTGTTGTCTAGTTGAACATTATTAGACTCTCTTGTTTACATCAGTTAGCAACTATTTGACATATTTGTCAGATTTTTGATAATATCATATACCAAGGTTACTCAAAGAAGAGATGACAGAATTCCTCATTGTGGAAAGCTATATGTGCTCTTGCTTTGATGGTTGTTTTACCCAGAATGGATTTTACTATTCTCTTCTCCTGGCCCATATAGGTGTGACTCGTCTGAATCAACATAAAAATGGTCTTAAGCTGTTTTCTTGTGGCATGTTTGACAATTATATTTTTGATGGGATTAAGCCACAATCCACTGTAATGATAATTACATTTTTATAAATTAAGGTTATATTTACATGGAAATCCAACATCAATTGATTTTCTAATTTTTCCTTTTTTGAGAACGATTTCGAAAAGTCGAAAAGTTAAGAACTAACAAAAATATAATATCATTACAACCAATTGTGGCTTACTCCCATCAAAAATTTCATTGTCAAGATAAAAATGTCAAATAATCAATAAATGATGATATTAAGGTTCTATATTAAAAAAATGGCCCGATTTTCATTGAAAAGTCCCGGTTTTCAGATATTTTTTCAGCCTTGTCCCGTATTCGACTGAATTGGGTTGGTCACACTATAGGAAGAGGGATATTGAAAGACAGAAAGAATTTAAAATCAAGCAAGCCAAGGGTCTTCTAGGCCTGAAGAGTTAAAATTATTGTAGAAGAATGATCACTTCGAATATTTTGCGGCCTTCTCTGTGATAGGTCACATAGTTTTCAAACAGTCCTCGTACCTTAGTCAATTATTCTAAAATTAGTCTTATTGTTTATTGTTGAATACATAACACTAAAACAATATCATTATTTCTACGATTGTCTTGAACCGTTCCACATTCTAAAATCACTGCAAAATGACCTTAATACGTTTTAAAACGTAACTTGAGCAATAACTTAAGTGAATATCATTAGAGTAATGTATTAAGACTGATTACATGACTATCTCTCGAATAGTAAGTTGTGTATTTGTATAATGTACGTATACACACCAGCACCGTCGCTATACTGTGTGCTCTAGTTCTCACGGATACAACAAACCTAACAGAAATAAACAATCCGTGTATCATTTTTGTTGTTTTCGTATTTAGTGTGAAAAATTAAATCAAATGTTGAAATATCCGCCGTATTAATTACAGTATAGTATGGCTTGTTTAATAACCAGAAGGTGTGATTAGATACGATAACTTTGTTTTTGGTACAAATAATACGCTTATAAGAAGTATGTATTAAATAAGTCCACAAGGAAAAGAAAGAATTTTTCCTGTAGCTGGTTGTATACCATCAATTAGTTAGGCAACTCATGTAGACAAAACAACTCACTGTACATCCCACGTGATGGGAATGTCATACTTTCATCTTCATCATCATCAGTAGCTCGAAAACCCTTTTTGGGTCCTGGCTTGTTCTATAATTTTCCGCCATTCTGTTCTGTTCCTTGCTTTGTTCTTCCAGTGGGTAATCTCAAGTATTTTCAGATTTTGTTCCACTTGTTCCATGTATCTAAGTTTGGGTCTTCCGTTTGACCTTCTCCCTACTCGTGTTTGCCTCATTATATGTTTTGGTGTTTCGGTCTCCAACATCCGTTCAACATGGCCCATCCAGCGCAGACGTCCGATCTTTATGGATGTTATGACGTCGGGTTCGTTGTATGCTGCGTATAGTTCAAAATTATATCTTCTGCGCCATACGTCATTTTCTTTCACCCCCTTATATACATATGTGTCTGAGGATTTTTCGTTCAAACGGACCTATTAATAAGTTCTCATCGCTTTTCGACAGTGTCCATGTCTCTGATCCATATATAAGGACCGGTTTTATCAGGATTTTGTATATTTTTCATTTGGTTTTTCTCGTGATGTTGTTAGATCTTAGATGTTTAATTAGTCCATTTTACGTTTTATCAGCAATATGTATTCTTCTCTTAACTTCTTCGCTGACATTGTTATCTGCGGTAACTAGTGAACCTATTATTTATTTATTTATTTATTTGGCTTAGGGCTTAGACTTACCGTCATACTGCCAGACACATAAGGAATACAAGTTATACAAAACAGGTTTAAAACAAAGGTAACAACTAAAAGGTATTAACTAAAAACGTTTAAAGGCTGTATGACACTATGCATTTTCTTGTATCATTTCTTGTACGTACATTTGTGCCCTGTATGACACTATGCAAGTTCTTGTATCGAAAATTGTATGAAATTCGGCACGTGATTGGTCGAAATTTTGTTTGTCACCCTGTCACGTTACATTGGTATGGTAATTTATTTGGTAGTACTGCGTCTACAGCTGATTTTAAGGATATATAAACTTTTAAAAACATAAATTTAACATTTTAATGTTAACCAGAATTTTTACGTTGACTGTTGATTATTTGTGTTTTTTATTTTGTTTTGATATTTGTGCTAAAATATTTACATTAGAATTATCTTCAGTTTGATCCTCCAAATTAGGAACTATTGTATTTTCCTCTATTAAAAAATTATGCAACATGAAACCCAAAGTTATACATAGTTTGAACTTTACTAGGAGCTAAATATATGGTTATTAGTAGAACAGTAGTCCATACCAAACGGTATATTAAGTATCAATAAAAGATTTATAAATAATACCTACAAAAACACAAATAAATTCATCAAGACATAAATCATATGATCTCATTTTCAGCCGCCATTATGACATTTAGATGTTTACGTTTTACCACTCTACCAGCAGGTTATACGTTTTTGCTCTTTGCGCAGAAATTGGTGCAGTTCTTGTACAAGAATCTGTGTCGGGCACAAATTCTTGTATCATTTCTGATATCGTTTCTTGTATCTGTGTATGACACTATACATTTTTTTGACATATCAGAAACGATATTAGAAATGATACAAGAAAATGCATAGTGTCATACAGCCTTTAGGGAATAATAATGATTATTTCATTCATAGGAGATTCTGACCAATAGAAAGCTACAGAAATCTGAATTAAATCGATAATTTTTGATAATCTCCCGTCGTTAAGTATATTGCGTCAGATGCCCTTCGTTGCTACGAAAAAATACATTCAGTGACATTAATGACAATTAATGTTTTAAAAATTATAAAAGTGATGACTTTCAACCGTAAAATATTTATAACAAGTGTGTGTTTAATTGTACTAATTTGTACTTACATAAATAAATTACAATAAAATTTTGGTTTTGACCAGTTTTATTCATGAAATAATCGCAACAAATTGCACTCGACCTCTGAAATTAATATAGAATTTTTGCTCTCGTGACACTTTGACATAATTTCACTCCCCTTCGGCTCGTGAAATTAAAACTGTCAAAGTGTCACTCGGGAAAAATTAAATAATTTCAGAGCTCTTGTGCAATTACTACTAAAGTTAATTAAAGAGTTGTATACATCTACAGAGCCAAGTAATACTAAATATAGTATATTCCAAATATATATAGAGTAACAAATTTGAACTCATTTCCGCCGATTTGACGAGTTTTGAATTTTTTTATTGTCTGTTTGAGATGCACTTTAAGATTGCATTTTTTGTATGCAGTTTTTTAATATTATATCATGGCTCCGGTTCACAAAGTTTCCTGGCGCGTTCACGAATCGAATGCAAAAAGAATTATTAAGATCCGTCTTGTCCTTTTTTTTTCGGAGGTTCGAGGTTCAGTGCTTTATTGCTTCGACTAGAAAACTCGACGATATACGGTTCCTGTAATTAAATTACATTGCAGATAAACCCCGAATAACGGAACCCTTAGCTCGTTAAAAATGACGACCTATTAAAAGAGCGATAATCAAAATTCCCCACAACGTTCATAAACACCCTAAACCAGCGGTTCTCAATATGTGGTACATGTACCACTGGTGGTACATTTCATTTTTTGAGGTGGTACACAAAACGGAAAGACAGCCAAAGTCAGCACCACTATTATAGTTAATTAGATCACCTAGTTAGATATGTATTTCATTTAGGTGGTACCAAAAATAATAAAAAGTATTTGGTGGTACATGACACAAAAAGATTGAGAACCGCTGCCCTAAACAAAGCCCTTGTTTGTCCGTTCTATTAAAAGCAATTACGCGAAAATTTGCATTCCGTGTCAAGTAAAATGATAAATTTAGTTCAACGTACTCATTAAAAGAAGTCTACTGTGTCATTGTGAACTCCAAAATAGACAATCACATTGTGTACACCGTTTTGCCATTGTTAACAAATTCAGCGGCTTCGATTTTTAACATTTTCTGACTAATTTTGTCCCGAAGTAGGTCACTGTAAGTACGACACGGTAAATGCGGTTGATAATATTTTTTCGCGGCAAAAAGTTGATAATATGGTGCATAATTTACTGGATAATAATTTTCTTGGTGGTACTAATGAAGGTAACGTTTTAGTGCCGGTGTTACCGTCCTAATAGTGAGAGTTCACGGACACTGTCGTGTGTGTGTTTAAAAATATCGTCGGAAAACTAACTTGTATATTTTTTTTCCAAGAAATACCAGAATATCTTGTCAAGGTAATGATATTTGACTTTAGTTTTGAATGCGGAAATAATAAGGCAAATTTAAATGTAGTGCAGTTTTTTAATCATAAAAAGGTATGTATAATAAACTGTAAAAAGTAGTTTTGAAAAAAATCCCACTATACACTAGTTAGAAAAATTAACATTAATATCCTCATAAAATATTCATTTTTTATTTAATCCTTTTTTATTAACTCTCTAAGATTTTTTTATTTTTTATTTTGTTCTTTGATATAGGCGCTATTGAGTCTCATGTCGTTTTGATATAAGGCCATGAGAGCCAGAGTGGCCTAACTGCTTTTAACATTACTTTACATAATCAAAGAAAAATGATCAGAAGCTATCAATGTCCGATTGTTTTAGTAGTTTTATGTTGACCAAGAATCATAATAGGGATGTTCACTAATTTTTAAATATAGTTAAATTCAATAGATTACAAGGTATATAAAAACGTAACAATCATAAAACTGTTTAAAAATGTATATTTTTTAAGATAAATGAGTTCATAATGTTGATTTTCTTGGAGGCTAGAAAAACGGTACCCTGCAGCGAGGCTACGGTCTGTGACGTCAGCAGTCGTAACGTCTTTGATCGACGACTAGTTTTGTATACTTACTTACTCAGTGTATTTGAATGTGCGCAGTTTTTTACGTATTTAATTATTAAAAATAAAGCCAAATAAGTGGTGTTTTGTTCCTGGGTGTGTAAATACATCAAAAAACAGTTCTGACAAGATTTTTATTACCGTTCCAGCCAATTTAAAACAGAAAAAGAAATGGTTTGTTGCAGCTAGAACTTAAAATAACTAACTTAAAGAACTAACCTAATAAAATAAACATTATAGAAATTTTCCAGAGACTTTCGGCCCTTGGTAATAATGTAATTGTTCTTTCTGCATTTACATTTTTCAAAAATACTTATTAGTTTTCTCAGGATTCGAAAAAATGAATGAATTTAAATAGCATTGGACCAAGATTTTGCACCTACCCCCTTAAAGAGTAAATGAAAAAGTTTCGGGACCTCAAATTTGTATTCCTTAAACTGGGATATTCCTAGAAACGGGATTCTAATAATACATACAGTAAAAGTAAACCTTGAAATAACTACATGTGGATGTAGGTATGACTTTATATTATATTAAAATCATTAATAATTTAGTGAAAAGATTGGTTGAAATGAAAATGTGTAATACCCAAGTTCAAAAATATTTTTTACCTTGGAACAGTTGTCAACTCGAAATACGAAACAACCCAAATAAGATCTAGAGTTGAAAAGGACATAGCAACATTTAACAACATGCATGAGAAATATTTTCACCCATTGCGACATAATATCTCTCCCACTAAAAATGCGGCTGCTAAAATGTTATTATTTCCGGTCTTGCTATATGGCGCAGAGGCCTGGACAATAATGGAAACATTAATGAAAAAGCTAGAGGCATTCGAGATGTGGGTGTACCCACGTATCCTCAAAATATCCTGGGCGACCCACACCAACGTACAGGTATTGCGTCGAATGCGAAAACAAAAAGAAATCTCTTTTACAATTAAGAAACGAAATCTTAAATATTTCGGTCATATCATGAGGCATGATAAATATCGTATACTCCAACTGATAACGCAAGGTAAAATAGAGAGCAAACGTGGACCCGGAAGAAAAGACACTCATGACTTAAAAACTTACGCCAATGATTTGGACAAAAATCGATCGAGTTATTCAGAAACGCCTCAATGAAATTAAAATTGCCATGATGATAGCCAACGTCCACAACGGACAAGGCACATGAGAAGAATAAAAATATTTTTAATACACCTAACCAAGGTAAAGTAATAACCAGCCAATGTATGTATACAATATGCATGCGTACAATGCATGCACACAACTTTCTCTATTTTTTTTTGTGGAGTATTAAGCATTTATTTTTTTAGCTTAAAGAAGACATGGAAAATTATATGGAATATACACTCAGTAAAGCTGTGGTAGATTTATTTTTTTACAAAATGCCAATAAATCATACACCATTGTTACATCTACACTACAGTCGGTAGTTTATGAAATCGGCTTTCTGAAAACCTTCTTCCAATTTATTTGTTTATTTTTGTAAAACCCAAAATATGTCCTTACAAACAGTCTATCCACTTTAAACTAAACAAATTCACTATAAAACTCCACTTTAACCCTGATAAAACAAGAAGAGAACAAAATAAAAAATGACCTGAAACGTCAAACAGGTAAACAGTAACACTATGAGAATGGCGCGCGCTTGGGGTATGCAACTAGTGACGTCAGGCCAATAGAGAAGCGTTCTTGAAATTTAAAATAATGCTAGATTTCTAATAAAGATTTTTTATAGAAAGGCTTTTTCAATTTTGTTGAAATTTTGGACAATTATTCCTAGGGTGTTTCTTAATCGTTTTACATGTTTGAAATGACTTTTTAATTTTTTGTGAACATCCCTATTGGTCAACATACAATTACTAAAACAATCGGACATTGATAGCTTCTGATCATTTTCTTTGATTATCTAAAAACTAATGCTAAAATTAGTTAGGCCACTCTGGCTCTCATGGCCTCATATGTCTTATCGAAAAATGACCGATTAGACTATTAGACACACATACACGACTTTCTCCCATATGTTAGTGCCTTTTTTTTAATTACATATTAGATTTCGATTGAGTGAAACGAAAGTTTCTACATATGTTTCGAGTTTGCAACTTTCTGAGGAGAAAGTCACTTCTGGTTGGGTCGTTTGGGGAACAAGACATATATTCTCTTCTTCTTCTTAACGTGCCCTATCAAGTCCCCTTGACGTTGGCGATTAACATGGCGAAACTGTCTCTGTCTCGAGCTATTCTACATAGGTGTTCTGCTTTCTTTATTCCTGTCCACTCCCGGATATTCTTCAACCAAGAGGCCTGCTTTCTACCAATTCCTCTGCGTCCTTCGATTTTACCCATCATAATAAGTTGAAGAATATTATACCGGTCTCCCCTTACTACGTGTCCAAAACAGGCCATCTTTCTATATTTGATGTTATCAAGCAGCTCGCGGGTAGCATTTGCTCTCTTAAGGACTGCCACATTTGTCAGCATAGCCCTCCATGGTATTTTCAGAATACGTCTGTGCAGCCACATTTCAAAGGCCTCCAAACGGTTAATGGTGGATATTTTTAATGTCCATGCTTCGACACCATACAAGGGGACTGACCAAATGTAGCATTTAATCATGCGCTTTCGAAGTTGAAGTTGCAAGGTATCATTACAGACACATGACCTCATGTTTAAAAATGTCGTGCGGGCGATCTCGATTCTACTTTTATCTCTTTATCTGAATCTAGTTGTTCAGTAATATGGCAACCAAGATATTTAAAACTGGGTACTCTTTGAATTATATGACCATCAACATATAACCGTGAATCTTGATGGGCCAAACGGCTAAATACCATGTATTTTGTTTTTGAACAGTTTATATTTAGGCCAAACTCTTTTCCCACTGTGTCAATGGCATTTAAAAGGTGTTGTAATCCATTCATATCATCACTTAAAATAACTGTATCGTCTGCATGTCTGATTGAATTTATCAGAATTCCATTAACCTTCACACTCCATTCCAAATTATGCAGCGCTTCGTTAAATATTCTATCTGAATACAAATTGAACAACAGTGGGGACAGTATACAACCCTGTCTGACACCTCTTTGTATTTTGCATATATCTGTTGAATATATTCTCTAGTAATCTGTTTGATTTGTGGACAGTCTTTGGAAGTCATATCTTTAAACGTGATGATAGCTTCACGTACCTTGGCTCGCTAGTAACTACGACCAACAAAACAAGAAAAATAAACATTACAAATAGGGCATACTAAGGACTCCAAAAATAATTTCACTCAAGAAAATCCAAAGAAGAACTAGAAAAGAAATTATTATATACAAAACACTGCTGAGGCCCGGTCAGTCCTCACATATGGGGCAGGAACATGGGCAGTAACATGTAAAAAAGTTGATAGTTTGCTGTATTCAAACGCGGTCGTAATGACACCAATGATGCTGAGCGCTCTGAAAATCCAAATGATGAAAATTATTATGGAAAACGCCAAAGGTAAGTTGAAAAAATAGCTCTAACACTGACACTCTGACACTGTTTTTCAAATTAGTGTCGGGTTTTCTCACAGCAGAGCAAAAACAAAACAAATTAATGAATCACGGCGCTGTTTGGACATGTTTAATCGGAATAAATGGGAGTTTTTACATCGATATGTAACAACGGATAAAACATGAATCCATCACATCACTCCAGAATCAAATCAGCAGTCATCTGATTGGATAGCAATCAGGACAGATTATTTTCATTATTTATTTGAAACAGGGAGAAACAATCAACAGCGACTACTATATTGATTTATTGTTGCGTTTGAAGACCGAAATCGCAAAGAAAAGACCTTTGTTTCACCGAGACACTGCTTCGTGTCATAAGTCGATGAAAATGATGGCAAAAATGCACGGATGCAAAAGATATCGCTCTGATGAGGAGTAATCGCAGAAGCATATACTTCGTCTAATTTACTAACCGTTGCACGTCATCCGCGTCATAGCCTGTGACGTCGCATGATACCAACACGAAATATTTGGCGGTAGGTGTGGTGTTCTTTTTTAGAATCATTTTGCCGAGTACACTGGAATTACAGCCACTAGACATATTTTATTATATACGCGTAGAAATAATATTTGAAGATTTCTATTAATGTTAACCTAAAGAAATACACAATAATAATATGATTCATTTAATTTGTATAAATGGATTATAAAGCATTTTTATGAAGCACATTTGTTCGGAACACACTGTAACTGTAATCGAACGAAGGTGACATTTTAGAATAAAGTGGTAACATTTATTTGACAGTTGCGGTGATGACACTTCATATTTGTTTATATTCTTTACTATAAGTATCTGTTCTATTATATTTACTGTTTTTATTATTTACTTTACTATAAACAGATCCTCTACTATAAAAATATAAATTTCACCTAATTTTATCACGACTTGGAATAATCGAGGTATCTGACAACTTTTTTAGTTGTTATTGTAGACATAATATACAAAGAAACCTATCGGCTTCTCCCAAGAGTTCGGAGCCGTTTTTTAATAATTATTAACAATGCAGTGCAAAAACGCTTGCACTGCAAATCTTAAATGATTATAACTTAATTCTTGTTCTTTATTTCTTAAGTTTTTATTTATTTACATTGAATATTAATTTGTTTTGTTGTGTAATCCACGTTTACAATAATTATGTGATCTATTTGATTTAAAATGGATTCAGGAATTTTTTATACTTTGGCAACTATGTCAACTATGTCAACTTAGATCTCTGGCGTAGATAATGACGTGCAACGGTAAGTAAATTAGACGGACTGTATATTTTGAAGGCAAAGATAAATCGTTTTACAAGGGTAGCATCGAAAAATTAGAAAAGCGTTGGAATGATTGTATCGCTACTAAAGGAGTTTGTTTTGATGAACAAAGAATAATAAAAGTTGTTTTACTAGTTAGCCCCGGGGATGTATTGACCGACTTAATAAAAGTATAAAGTATTGCACTTCTAAATAAATTAGGACTTAAACGTTTATTTGTTGCTCTCTGTGGACTATGCCGAGAATTACAATATCAAAATTTTTAATTTGACTTTGAGCATGAATGAAGTGTATTATGTGACTCTTAGTTTTAGTTGTTAATAAATCTATAAACCAAAAATTAATAACCATTTTCAATTTCGTTGCAACACGAAACCACAGCCGTATCATATTCTAGTTCAATCAGAGGGTGCATGAAGCACCTCTACAGGATTCGAAACTGTAGTCTCTCATCACGAGGCACATATGCTGTTCTCCCTGACCCAACCAGGACAAATCCCGGCGTGCAGTTACAGATCGCAACGAACGAAATGGCAGGGATGCCCTAGCGGCAACTGCTAGCAAAGGACAAGTTTTTAATCTAATAGCACATAAAATTATATTAAAAATATTACTCTGCATCCCACCAGATTGAAAACAATGGCAACCTTTCCTGGTTACACCTCCGAGGCTTCCAAAAATTTGCAAGCCATAACGGATGCTGAGACTAAAGAATATGAGGGAATTTTACAATTTATAAATCACGTCCCATCTGCTCAGCGCGGTAAAGTTCCAACGAGAATGGTTCCCTTTGTACTCCATTTAGAGTAAACATGTAAATCAAAAGTGAATAACCATTTTCAATTTCGTTGCAACACGAAACTACAGCTGCATCATATTCTACATAGTTCAATCAGAGTTACTCTGAATGGAGTACGAAGGGAACCATTCTCGTTGGAATTTTACCGTGCTGAGCAGATGGGACGTGAATTATAAATTGTAAAATTCCATCACCTTCTTTAGTCTCAGCATCCGTTATGGCTTGCAAATTTTAGAAGCTTTCGGAGGTGTACAGGGCCGGACTGGCTCATGAAAAAGGCGCCAACCCAAATTCTAAAAAAGGCGCCAACCTAATATCTAAACAAAGGCGCCAGACCCCCCTCCTAAGATTTTACATCAAACTTTTTATGCAAAGTAAATCAATATTACTCGTGAATTTTTTTAAGTTTAATTTTAATTTAACTCCATGAAGTAATGTACTATTTTTATTGGGAATAGTAAATTATATTAAGATGCCACAAAAATATAGCTTCAGTATCCCTTTTAGTCCGGAGACATTGGAGTGAGTTATCAGTGGTGGTGTAGCTGGAACAAACTATGGATGAATGAGATGATATGGAACATCATCAACTACATCAACATCAGTAGTTAAGGAAACAAAAGGCAAGTAGGAAAATAAGAAGGAGGATACTGTAATCTTCGGAAGAAGAGGGTCTTCGGTTAGAAGATATTCGGTCAGGGGTAGGGACCTGACCAAGACGGATGTTCCAGTGGAGGCAACCTTGCAAAGGAGCTCCTCACTTGGGGAAAAAGATCTAGAGAGAAGGAGGAGAACTCCGACATAAGACTATGGAGAAACGAGAGTTACAAATAATTTAGTGAGACTAATGTCTGACCATACAAACACGAAGGTCGAGATCAAGAATGATCTATAAACCTTAACAGTGTCACCGAAGACGTGGAGAGCACTTTCAGACAAGTCACCCTCGGTAGCATTGAGAAACGAGATAGAAAGTGGAGAAAACCGGAGAGGAAGGAAGGACTAAGGAGACGGCAAGTGTGTCCACACCGATGGACTTCGAAAGTTCTTCCCCGTAAAACTTAGTGAAAGAGAGATAGAAATGATCGCAACGGTCCCGAACTCAGGTGAAAGAGGCTTTGAAAAAATAAACGACATTATAATAAAGTCGAATGGGAAGAAAATTTCTATATGCGGTCGCCAAACCGGGAAGAGGGAATAAATCTGCAGACGACTTAGTAGTGGTCATGAAACAAGGACTTTCCGGTGAGGGGAAGAGGTAACATGACCTAATAAGGGAAAAAACCGGTAGTATGTGCAGGAGGTACATACAGCCCAGGAGAGGTTAAGTACCTTTAACTTAATACTATGACCACAATTACAAGAAAGGGTCAGGAGGAAGAGAACAGGGGAAATCGTCAGACTATTTTCATGGTTCCTGTAGAGAAATGGGTGACAGGGATAAGAGACTACTGGCAATTCTTTTGAAATTGAGGGAAGACATGGAGACACTGGATATAAGAGTAATTATATTATCATAGCCCCCCATTACTCTTAATAATGGGGGGCTATAGAAGTAGGAACATCAGGCAAATCCTGAAAGTAATCTTCATGGGTATGGACATCCACCTCTCACTGAGGAGTACGAACGCGGTGACGCAGAAGTTAATTGTAAAGGGAGGTGGAAAATCCTACGCCGAGTTGCTAATTAAGGGTAGCGCAGACACGAGGAAGGAGGGGATTAGCGTCAAAAACGCTAAGAAGACTAGGGACGGGGACCCCAACCTCGAAGTGGCAGAAAAAGAACAAGCCGAGCATCTGAAGAAGACTATCGTGGCCCGCACGGAGGGAAACACAGTAGAAGATGTCCGGAGCTATCAGGACCAGGTGAAAATATTTGATATAGACGGAGATGTCACAAAGGAAGAAATCCTGAAAATGGTTTGGAGGTATTCCGGCAGCAGGCAGCCTAACGACGTCTCTATGGGAAAATGGAGAAGGCAATACAACCGTTAGAGTCCGAATCGCAGCAGCCAAAAAGGCGCTGGAAAGAGAACATATACCCATTGGCCGGAAGTCGTGCAAGATACGAGAGAGTCTGCATGTGCCTCAGATGCCTGCAATTCGGACATAGTAAAACCGACTGCAAGGGAAAAAACAAATCGGACTCCTGCTACCGACAAAGCAAGGGGGCACTAGGCACGAGATTAAACTAGTGAGGCGACTTTCTACCTTACGTGTAAAGTCCGGTCACAGAGCCGACAGCTTACAATTCTCGGAGTATAAAAAACTGATCCTGGAAAAGCGGGGCCTCAAGAGAGACCCTGCCACAAGGGACGAAGAAAGGGTGGATGAAAGCACCTAGGACCAGGAATCAGACAAAAACCATCTAATACGAAGTTCCTTCAAATAAATGTGGGAAGGGCGAGGACCGCTCACGATGTTGCAGAAACACTTCCACGAAGAGAAAGTTGTGACGTGATCCTCTTTCAGGAGTTCAATGTAAAGTTGGTCTCTCAACAAAGAATCATTAAGCATAGGAGATCTGATGGGACAGGGAAAAACCTATCAGAATGGATCCACGCCACAGGGATTACTTTGCTAAATGACGGTAAGGCACCTACGTTTGTGAGAGATAATAGTGAATCCTTTCTGAACATCTCACTGGTTTCAACGTCACCTTTAAACAGGGTCGTAAGCTAGACTGTTTTGGAAGAAGAATCGCTCAGCTTACATAAATATGTGAGTTTTGAAATAACGAACAAAAGGAAGAAACAGGAAGATAGATATCGATCGAAAGAGACTTTTAAATGAGGAGGTTTTTATGGATGCTTTTGGCTTGATTGGTCCGAGATGCGAGGATGTAAGTAAGTTGATCGAGGGTCTAAATGCGACATCACAGTTGGCTTATGTGAAGTCAAATGGGAGGTATGAAAGGAAACAACCATACTGGTGGACTGAGCGGCATAAATATCTGAGGACAAATTATATTAGAGTAAGAAGGGTACAACAAAATTCAACTCGTATTAGGTATCAGATAAGCTTTAAAGGTAGCAGATTAGATAAAGAATGCCTGATATGAGTTGAACGAGTTGAATTTTGTTGTACCCACTGGCCTTATGATGTAGCACTCTAGGGCGCAACAATCTTATATGTATAATGTAGAAGTAAAAACTGTCTTCGAGGGCGCCGCTAGTTGCATCTAAGCTATTTATTAAAATAGAATCAGCGGGGATTGATACATACTAAAGGCGCCTGAATCGCAAAAATGGTCTTCGAGGGCGGCGCGCATCGCATCTAAGCTATTTGATTATCTGATACCTGATACATGTTGACAAGTTGTATTTTGTTCATTGTCTGGCTTCATTATTTAGGATTCTGTGGCGCAACAATCCAGTATGTGTACCGTAGTTATGGAGCGCAGAAAAATACACCTGTATAATTTCGGCCAATTGTGGGATGTAACATGTAACACTCTTTATATTAGATATCAGATAATCAAATAGCTTAGATGCGAGGCGTAGTGCGCTCGAAGACAATTTTTACAATTTGGGCGCTTTTCGTAGGTATAAATATCCGTTATTTTTATTATATTAGAAACAGCGGAAATTGATACCTATATGTCTTCGAGGGCGTCGATAAAATTTTTTTTTGAGGGCGCCGCTCGTTGCATCTTAGCTATTTATTAAAATAGAATCAGCGGAGATTGATAGCTACCAAAGGCACCTGAATCGAAAAAATTGTCTTCGAGGGCGCCGCTCGTTGCATCCAAGCTATTTATTAAAAAAAAAACAGCGGATATTGATACCTACGAAAGGTGCCCGAATTGTAAAAAATCGTCTTCGAGGGCGCCGCGTCTAAGCTATTTATTATAATACACACAGCGGAAATTACCTACGAAAGGCGCCCGAATCGTAAAAATTGTCTTCGAGGGCGCCGCTAGTTGCATCCAATCTATTATAAAAGAAACAGCGGATATTGATACATATGAAAGGCACCCGAATCGTAAAAATGGTCTTCGAGGGCGCCGTCCGTCGTAGCTAAGCTATTTGATTCTCTGATGCCTGATACAAGTTGTCTTTTGTTGTACCGACTGGCTTCATTATGTAGGATTCTGATTACTGAGGCATGTAAAAACATTTTTTAGGGGAATGGTAACTGCATCATCTTTGTGTAAAGGTTCAAAAAACATTTTTTCCAGTTTAATTCTTTTTATGGACAGATAGGCACTAACGAAGGCAAAAGGCGCACCGGCCCGAGGGCCGGTGGGCCGGCGGGCCAGTCCGGGCCTGGAGGTGTAACCAGAGAAGGTTCCTATTGTTTTCAATCTGGTGGTTGATATTATTTTATGTGCTATTAGATTGAAAACTTAGGGCCGGTTGTTCGAACGCTAATCAAAAATGATCATTATCAAATATTTAATTACTGTGACCAACTGTCAATGTCAACTTTGATTGGGTTGCTGAAAACATAATTATTGATTACAATTATGAAATTAGTTAATCAATTATGTTAATAATTGTTATGTTAATTGATTAACTAATCTCATAATTATAATCAGTTATGTTTTCAGCATCCCAATCAAAGTTGACATTGACAGTTGGTGACAGTAATTAAATATTTGATAGTGATCATTGTTGATTAGCGTTCGAACAACCGGCCTTTAGTCTTTTAAATATATAAACCTTCATCTTCACTTTCATAATATGACTCGTATTTGAGTGTTATCCCCGACCTCATTTATCATCTGTTTTTTTTTGTTCATTTTCTGAATTGCCACGATCTCGAAATTGGAGCGCATCGATAAATGAAAAGATTCAATCAACCACTTCGATAACAACATCCTTGACAACTACTTATATCAATTTCCTACATTTCCAAAAGTATTGAATTACACTGCCGAGTACGTTCTTAACCAAGAAACTTGATATACATTTAGTGGTATAGTATAAATCAATAATTCCAAGATGTCGTCCGATATAGGTTAGATCAGTGTTTCCCAACCTTTTTGTGCCATGTCCCACCTTAGCAATTTCAAAAATGTTTATGCCCCTCCCCTGTAACATACATAATTTTGAATATTAAAAAATTAAATTGTTTACTTAGAAGATTAAATTAAAGGTTTTAGGAAAAAATCACTAGGAAATTGTTAACGAAACAGTTAATTAAATTTTCAAAACATAATGAAAAACTCAAATTCAGATTCCAAACAAATATTAACATAGATTTTTCTATATTAATTTGTTCTTTTAATTTAGTGAGAGTCCTTGCTCTTGATTCTTGATGCAGATATTTTATATTAGGTTCCAATTTGGTTAGTTTTGGTCTCAAGAGCAACATTGTGGTATATTCAGCCGATTTCTTTTTTACCAGTAAATCATTTACATCACTAAATCTACATTCAGCTAAATATGAAGATGAAAAGTATAGTTATTAAAAGGATTGTTACTGAGTGGCGTAGGTTTTAAATTTTTGTCATCTTTTTCAAGAATCGTTTGAAGAAATGCTGATATTGACGTTTTTATTAAATTCTCTCCTATAGTATGTTTTTTCTTGTTTTAGCGATGAATAAAGATATTTGATAACTCGCCTAAAGAGTAAATATAGACTTAAAGTAAATAGAGACTTTAATGTTTTTCACAGAAATCTAGCGTTTCATTTAAATGGCCCATTTAAAGTCATGTCGAGGCCATATTCGAATTGCCCCCCCCCTTAACAATCAAATTGCCCCCCTGTGGGAAACACTGGGTTAGATGGAGACGAAAAAAAAATATTTTATCAGTATGAGTATAGTATGTATGTGTTGCCCCTTTTACCATTGCACCTTTCGCATTTTTGATAAAATGCGAAAGGCGCGATGCGCTCTCGTCATTATTAAAAAAATATTTCTGTTAATAAAATTCAACAGAACAAACAAAACAGTCGCAAACAAAATCCATTAAAGCCGGTTAAACTAAAGGTGACTTTGACTATACAGAGAAGAAAACCTACCGCAACCATATAAATGTATGTGCCATATACGTAGACGCCTATAGGGAGTAATCAATTGATCGGGACCAGCAATCCATGAATGGTTGGTGTTTGTACACGCAGACCATCGACATCGAACGCAAAATACACAATGTTGTCATATCTTTATATCAGTAAAATTCAATACGATTTTAACTAATTTGCAACATATGGAATTAATTCTGTTTAAATTGGTAGAGGAGTAGATGGAGTATTTCTGTAACCGACATTTACGTTAAGGTAAACTTTAGAAGTTGTTTACACCAGGGCAAAGTCCCTAAGAGCTGGAACAACTCTAAAGTAATCTTATTACACAAGAAAGGTGATAATCGAAAGTTGGAAAACTACAGACCCATCACCTGTTTAAAATACTCACCAAAGTCATAACTACCCGACTAACAAGAAAATTAGATAAATACCAACCATATGAAGAGGCAAGTTTTAGAAAAGGGTATTCAACTTCCGATCACCTGTTAACCACAAAAATATTAATAGAAAAATGTAACGAATACAAGTTTCCAGTTTTTATAGCATTTGTAGACTACGAAAAAGCTTTCGACACTAGAACACACGGTCGTAATAAACGCAATGCAAAATTGTAGAATAGACAGCAGATATATTAACTTAATAAAAGAAACTATGAACCAAGCTACAGCTACATACTACCTAAATGAAAATAAATACACGAATCCTGTACCATTAAACAGGGGAGTCAAACAGGGAGACACTCTATCACCCAAACTGTTCACCTTAGTTTTGGAGGACGTGTTTAAAAATCTAAATTATAAATATAAGGGAATAAACATCAATGGCCGCTACCTCATTAATCTACGATTTGCGGATGACATAATCCTGATAGCTACAGACCTACAAGAACTGCAAACCAAGCTTTCAGAACTACATACAGAATCTTCTAAAATAGGACTGAAAATGAATTTAAACAAAACAAAAGTCATGCACTCCGAAGAAACCGTGACAATAATGAACGACAAAGTTATAGAAAAAGTTGAAGAATATAATAATATATACTTAGGACAAAAAATAATACTAAATAGGGAAATTCAAACGGAAGAAATAAAAAGAAGAAGAAAGTTAGCATGGATAGCATTCGGCAAACTGAACATATACTCAGAAATCAGCAAATTCAACAACATCTTAGATCTAAAGTTTTTGATGCATGCATTATTCCGTTATTAACATATGGGGCACAAACATGGACAATCACAAAAAAGAATATGAACATACTCAGAGTCACTCAACACGCGATGGAAAGAGCAATGCTTGGCATATCAGATATTACTGAAGGACAGGAAAACAAACACATGGATAAGACAGAAAACCAAAGTTACCGATGTGGTACAAAAATCACTAAAATTGAAATGGGAATAAGCTGGACATGTAGCTAGGAGCGATCTTAACAAATGGCACAGAACAATTCTAACCTGGAGACCATACTAACACAAAATACCCAGAGGCAGGCCTCCTATGAGATGGACAGATGATCTGAAACGAACTGCCGGGAAAAATTGGTTACAAGTAGCGTTCAACAAAAAACAATGGAAAGGAAGACTTGAAGAGGCTTATGTTCAGATGTGGACGTGAATGGCTAGACGAAGAAGAAGAAGAAGACTTTGGAAAAATCTTAACTTCTGAATTCGACCGGGCTGTATCGTCGTCCCCGCTAGCGAAATTATTCCGATTCGATTTTTTTACACAAACTTACTTACTCAAAAAGAGGTTCTTATAACATAGCCACAGGGTGCCGGGTGGTGCCGTGGTAAAAAAATTGTTTAAACAATTTTTTTTGTAAACAAATTCACAAAAATAATTTTTTCATTTCGAACAATTTTTTTAGATAATTTGGGTCATTCTGAGCAAAAGAGGTCTCTTGTCATTTTTTTCTAAAATTGATTGTTGTCGAGTTATATGCGATTAAAAATTTGAAAAATGCGAAAATGGCCATTTTCAAGGCTTAATAACTCGATTAAAAATTATTACTATGAAATTAAAAAAGTGACCAAATCAAGTTTCAAACCCCTTCTTCAAGGTCCTGAAGAGATTTTTGTCATTATTTTATTACAAAGCTGTTATTTGTAATTATTAACAATTAGCGCTATAGTCCAGGATGTATCGTCGGCCCCGTTAGTGAAATTATTCCGATTCGATTTTTTGCACAAACTTACTCAAAAAGAGGTCCTTATAACATATCCACAGGGTGCCAAGGGCGAAAAATTGTTTAAACAATTTTTTTTAAAACAAATTCACAAAAATAATTTTTTCACTTCGATCAAATTTTTTTTAGATAATTTGGGACATTCTGAGCAAAAAAGGTCTCTTATGATTTTTCTCTAAAATTGATTGTTGTCGAGTTAAACGCGATTTAAAATTTGAAAAATGCGAAAATGGCCATATAACTCGACAACAACCAATTTTAGAGAAAAATCACAAGAGACCTTTTTTGCTCAGAATAACCAAAATTGTCTAAAAAAAAATCGTTCGCAATGAAAAATTTTTTTTTAATTTGTTTAAAAAAAATTGTTTAACCTTCGGATGACCAAGCGGGGGAAATTGTGACCCCAGCGTATGTTTTTCTTTAATAAATTCAAAAGTATTTTCAACTTTTAACTCATTATTTTTTTATTTGACTTTAATATCATTCTAGATATCCTCATATTTTGAAATAAAAAAAATTCCCTATATTTTACGAATAAAAAATATATTCTGAAGTTGATGTTTAGTAAAATACCGTATATTATGTGTAAATCCAAGTAGTTTTACGCTAATGACGTCGACTTTGCAAAGTAACAAGACACTTACTCAACATACACATTACACATGACACTAATACTAATACTCATGTTGTGACCTGTGACTGGCTGAGCGGCTGAATGACATAGAAAGTCCATGACATAAAAAAAACTTCATTTTTTGTTAATTGTCATTTTTGACATTTTTGACCTGGGGTCATTCCCCCCCCCCTTGGTCATTCGTGTAACAAAAAAAGGTTGGTCATCTTTTCTGGTCAAAAAAAGGACCTCTTTTTGAGTAAGTTCGTGCAAAAAAATCTAATCGAAGTAGTTTCGCTGACGGGGGCAACGATACAGTTGGACTATAGCGCTAATTGTTAATAATTAAAAGCAGCTTTGTAATAAAATAATGACAAAAATCTCTTTAGGACCTTGAAGAAGGGGTTTGAAACTTGATTTGGTCATTTTTTGAATTTCATAATAATAATTTTTAATTGAGTTATTAAGCCTTGAAAATGGCCATTTTCGCATTTTTAAAATTTTTAATCGCATATAACGCGACAACAATCAATTTTAGAGAAAAATGACAAGAGACCATTTTTGCTCAGAATGACCCAAATTATCCAACAGAATATTGTTCGAAATGAAAAAAATATTTTTGTGAATTTGTTTAAAAAAAATGTTTAAACAATTTTTCGACCACGTCACCGCCCGGCACCCTGTGGATATGTTATAAGGAACTCTTTTTGAGTAAGTTTGTGCAAAAAAATCGAATCGGAATAATTTCGCTTGTGAGGGCGACGATACAGCCCAGCCCGGTCTAAATCCGACCATTCTACAATTTACAAGGCATACGGAACGATAAATGCATAGACATAGGGAATCTGCAATATGCATTCCACACGTCAATTTATCTAGGCAAAAATTCAACCAATTTTTATTCCTTAGTGCTCAATTTGTGAGTAGAACTAAGGTAATGAAAGATTGAATTTCATTTCTGAAACCACCACCAATTGTTTACGTACGTTTAATAGTTTAATTCTCTTAGATTCGTCAGAACAGCCCGTGGTGTTCTCTGAATCCAAGAGGACGAAACGTTCGTAAACAAATGGTGGTTGCCTCAGAAACGAAGTTAATCTTAATCTTAAACTGTCTTTTAATAAAAATTATGAATTTCTCGAACAAAAGTGTATAGAACAGCGGTTCTCAACCTTTTTGAGTGATGTACCACCTACAGTTATTTTTATTATTTTAGGTACCACCTATATTTTTAAATTGTATTATCAATACTTACTAAGTACTACTATTTTAATTTTTTCTGTGTTTTGTGTACCACCGCCAATAATGATATGTACCACCAGTGGTACATGTACCACAGATTGAGAACCTCTGGTATAGAATAAACGTATTTTTGCCAGCAGGAAATCCTTATATATAAGAAATATCAAATTTGGCAACACCGAGACAAGCTCGTGGCCTGCTAACCGAAGAACTTCTCATTTTTTGTTTATTGAACGGAATTTTGCAACGTGATGTGACTGTCGAAGGCACATATACAGCTGAAGCCACTCTTCGTTTTTTTTTGTTGAATTTGAGTTTGCGACGTGGAAAGAATCTGTGGTGGCAGATTTGGCGAACCTAAATCCTCATTGAAGGTTGAATTCGTTCGTGACGAAAATATATTTGAACAGGAAATAAGTTCTAAGTGATTTTGTGACTTCAACGAGATTTTTTGATGCGGTATACTTCATCCAAACTGTCATCGCAGTGAATAAAGCAATAAAGCAATGAATAATACAATATCTACTATCAACCACTTCGAGGTGTCAGTAAAAAGTTTCGGTTAGATATCATCGGCCAAATTTTATCGGTCCACTCAAATGTTATGTGATAAAAGATGAAAAAGTAGGTTTATCCGGACAAAGATAGTAGGAAAAATTAGCTAGAATATGAAAGACAACACTAATAGATACAATTTTCAGAAATATAGCTAGTAATATTGAATATATTGTCCTTTTCATGATCATTTTTCAGTGCGTAACAAATGATAAAAAAAAGGGTAAGTCCGTGATAATACACATTTATGACATTTATTCTAACATGACATTTTAGTTAAATCTGACAGTTGTCACATTTTATTTTCAATTTGGAATAAAAACAAATCAAGTGTGTTTCTTGCATTTATAAAATGGTATTTTCTTTGATTTGTATAGTCTTATAAATTATACAGATTATATTTGTAATATTATGATCTAATTAAAAAAAATTACTTTTTTATTATGGCGCCATCTATCGACAACTAGAATAACTAAAAGCAATGTTATAAAAATGTCACCGACGAAATGTAATCACCGACGTGCCTCTTTTTCTGTCACATACAATTTAATGCCTTAGAAAGAAATCGAAAAACTGTGACGCACTGAAAGATGATCATGAGAAATACAATACTACAATTGAAATACTTGGAAAATGTCGAGAAAAAAAGTTTGACAATAAAAATACTAGGGATGGTCATAATCTCGAGCTTAGCTCGGCTTGGCTCAAGGCTGGCGGTGCGTTCATATCGGAGACCATCGCATCGATCCTATCCTAGAGCATAGTATCGTACTCTTCATTTTCGTGAACGCTCGCATTTAAAATATTGCATGTATTTTAAATGCGAGCGTTACCATGGTAGGAGCAATACTAGGGAGCGAGCCTCGATGTGAGCGCTCGCTTAGGCTCGAAGCTCAAGCTCATAGTGTAGGAAACAGAGGTTGAACCTTGCAAAATGGACACAAGTCCGGTTTTATTTTTTTTCTGGTGTATTAAGGGGTGCTTATTATAGGACTAACTTTTTCTGAAAAAATTTCGCCCCGGAATCGCCCTTTTCACCCCTTTAAAAGGGGTAATTTGTGGTTTTTGCGGAACGTAGCCCTTCCTGTACCTTTTACAAAAAAAATTTTTTTATAGAAATATAAAGAGGACTATATTTTCTACGATTTGTTTTCAACAGCATATGTCTATCATCCACCGTTTAGCGGGGGTAGCGCCCCAAATTTGACAAGTTTTTAAAAAAGATGTTTTAAAAAAAAATATATTTTTCCCTAACTGTAACGGAAATTAAGAAGAAATCTAACCGTAATTATTCGCAAATAATTGATTGATTTTTTGGTATAGGTTTCACTTAAGGATAATTGCCCTTTTTTTAATTACAGGGTGTTACATTTTAAAAAACCCCTTTTTATACCATCTGAACCGTTTATGCTAGAGTTTAAAGACTTTCAACGATTACCCATGTACTGATGCTATTTACGAATTTGTATAATGCACCCCCATTTTTTTCCCGGAACCACCCAAAAAAAAAGAAGAATTAATAAATAAAGTGATTTTCTGGGAATCCTTCGCACACAATGCCCTTTATTATGCTTTATATATCATTTTGTGCACGTTATTATTATCCATGCATGGACACCAAAAGCGATTTCCTACTGCAACCCCTGCAGCCAAAAAAAAAATAAATAAAATAGGGGGTTGAATTTTTTTTTGTTTTTTGCTTTTTGATCCATATGGGCATAGTTTTCATCAATAGTGCTTTTCAAAAATATATATGGTTATTGCAACATCCCTGCGGAAACCACCCCTATCCTTGAAAATATACTGCAAAAACTACCCCTATCCCTTGGCGAGGATGTTTTTACGATTTTCTCATTACCTATGCATTCCTTTTAAACAAAAGTTATACAAGAATAAAGACCACTATTTACTCTAAAAATTAGGCCCTATTCATTTTTTTCGTATAAGCAACCGTTACGGCACAGTGGCGCCGTAAACCTCATATATGCTTTGGCAGGCTCCAGTTTTTGTTTTCTTTTTCGTCATCTGTTTGTTTTATTGATAAAGTACTTATGTAAAATAAAACAACGCAGTGTAACCTACAAATTATGACTTATGCACATTTTATTGTCTTTGCGCCCCAAAGCCACAGTGGTGGCCCAAAATCAATTTTTGCATATTTTCGCCACCTACACGTATTTTATTGCATTAATGCTACCTTAATAGCACAATATTCACCCTTAAGTGGTCGCTAAGTACTGGCGGATCCAGAAAGGGGTGATGGGGGTGATCACCCCCCCCCCTCTTAAACCAAGTGATATTATATTTAAAGATTATAAAAATATTCATTTATTTTTATAGAAATACTTATATTATATTATTATTTTTATAAAAAATGGCGTACTTTTTGTGCTTTAGCGACAGTGGCGGATCCAGCATCGTTAAGAGGGGGGTGCCAATTGGTTAAAATTCTATAAAAATAAATGAATATTTTTATAATCTTTAAATAGAATATCACTTGGTTTAAGAGGGTGGGGGTGATCGCCCCCATCATCCCTCCCTGGATCCGCCACTGCTTAGCGACCACTTAAGGGTGAATATTGTGCTATTAAGGTAGCATTAATGCAATAAAATGCGTGTAGGTTGCGAAAATATGCAAAAATTGATTTTGGGCCACCACTGTGGCTTTGGGGCGCAAAGATTGTAAAATGTGGATAGGTCATAATTTGTAGGTTACACTGTGTTGTTTTATTTTACATAAGTACTTTATCAATAAAACGAACAGATGACGAAAAAAAAACAAAAACTGGAGCCCGCCAAAGCATATATGAGGTTTACGGCGCCACTGTGCCGTAACGGTTGCTTATACGAAAAAAATGAATAGGACCTAATTTTTAGAGTAAATAGTGGTCTTTAACATTGTATAAGTTTTGTTTAAAAATAATGCATAGGTAATGAGAAAATCATAAAAACATGCTCGCCAAGGGATAGGGGTAGTTTCTGCAGTATATTTTCAAGGATAGGGGTGGTTTCCGCAAGGAGTTTGCAATACCTATATATTTTTGAAAAGCACTATTGATGAAGCACATGCCCATATGGATCAAAAGGCAAAAAACAAAAAAACAATTTCAACCCCCCACTTTATTTATTTTTTTTGGCTACAGGGGTTGCACTAGGAAATCGCTTTTGGTGTCCATGTATGGGTAATAATAACGTGCACAAAATTATGTATGAAGCATATTAATAAAGGGCATTGTGTGTGAAGGATTCCAAGAAAATCACTTTATTTATTAATTTTTCTTTTTTTTTGGGTGGTTCCGGGGAAAAAATGGGGGTGCATTATACAAATTTGTAAATCACACCAGTACATGGGTAATCGCTGAAAATATTTTTACTCTAGCATAAACGGTTCAGATGGTATAAAGAGGGGTTTTTTAAAATGTAACACCCTGTAATTAAAAAATCAGCAATTACCCTTAAGTGAAACCTATACCAAAAAATCAATCAATTATTTGTGAATAATTGCGGTAGGATTTCTTCTTAATTTCCGTTACAGTTAGGGAAAAATATATATTTTTTTAAAACATCTTTTTTTAAAACTTGTCAACTTTGGCGCACCACCCTTGCTAAACGGTGGATGATAGACATATGCTGTTGAAAATAAATCGTAGAAAATATAGTCTTCTTCATATTTCTATAAAAGAAATTTTTTGTAAAAGGTACAGGAAGGGCTACGTACCGCAAAAACCACAAATTACCCCCTTTAAAGGGGTGAAAAGGGGGGTTCCGGGGCGAAATTTTTTCAGAAAAAGTTAGTCTTATAATAAGCACCCCTTGATATACCAGAAAAAAAATAAAACCTGACTTGTGTCCATTTTGCAAGGTTCAACCTTTGTTTCCTACCCTACACTATCAAGCCGGTTTGTTTCTTGCGAGCCGAGCCGAACTGAATTCGAAACGAGCTTGTCAATATCTTAGCTAATGCTCTAATACTTTTCTAATTCATTTATTTCTGCTACGACTAATAATTTTGTTTGAGAATAAAAATAATTCAGACTACAAATATATACTTTCAATATACAGTGTGTCCGTAAATTACTACGAATGTTAAATTTTACAAAAAACTAAGTTTTCAATCTAATAGCATATAAAACAACATCCAAAAATAATACTCTACATCCTACCAGATTGAAAACAATGGGAACCTTCTCTGGTAACACGTCCGAGGCTTCTACAATTTGCAAGCCATAACGGATGCTGAGACTAAGGAAGATGAGGGAATTTTACAATTTATAATTCACGTCCCATCTGCTCATAAAGTTCCAACGAGAATGGTTCCCTTCGTCCTCCAATCAGAGTAAACATTTAAATAAAAAATGAATAACCATTTTCAATTTCGTTGTAACACGAAACTACAGCCGTCTAATTATTCCAGTTCAATCAGAGAGTCATATTATGGTCTTATAAATCTGTTACCTGCCATTATGTATGAGTCTGATAGATATTGGAAGTTGCTAATCTAATTTAGGAGTCGTTTATAAAATGCTTTTCTGTTATGAAACCAACCTTGATTTGTTCAATATCTAGGTATCTTAAAGCGAACGAAACGTTTTAGGTAGCGTTACGCTACTGCCTTGATCCAAACCAGCCACTCATATCATTAAAACATAAAAGTAAATAAAAACAATGATGAAGTTATTAATAGGAGCACACCTTGAGGCGATGGTCTAATTTTAGCTCTATGTATTTGTGATGATGTTGATGCGACCCGATTTGTAGGTATCGAGGTTGGGCTCAGAATGGAAGAATGTATTCGTTCGCCTCGTTTCTGATTCTGACCCGCTGCGCTGCGTTGCTCGATTTATTAATGCTAAATTTAAATATTTATGCAGTTACAAATTGGGCTCCATTTATGTCGCGAGGAATTAAAATGCGAAAGAGGTTATTGATTCGTGTGGCGTAGGCTTAGCTTAGATGGATAGTTAATTGTGACATTATAGACTTGTGCTCATGTTTTCACTTTCGTTTTAAATATAAATTTGAATATGTATTTAAATGCGGAACCTTTTATATTTTCAAAGAAAGAGATATTTAAAAAATGTTTGCTGGAAAAAGATAGTGTAAAAGGGTTGTTTTTAAAGTCCAAAAAGCTATGTCTGTTTTGTCTTCATCAAGATACTATTTCCGTATACAGGGTGATTGATTAGTGGGGTAAAGCTCAATAGCTCCGCTATAGTAATAGATAGGAAAACAAGTTATTAACAAAAATTTTAGCCACCGTTGAGCTTCACATTACAAAATTAGTTAGAATGTTACAGGGTGTTCAATAATACAGTGGCAGACCAAACTTATATTTTTTTAAATGGGACACCCTATATTTTATTTTATATTCAAAATCCTGTTACCTTCTCCATCACAAAAATATAAAGGTTTGTTGTGTTATGCAAACAGCAATGGTTTTTTATGCCATATTTTTTTATTTATTGTCAAAATTTTCAAAAATTATTGATATTGCTAATTTTATTTATATCAAATACAGGGTGATTCAAAACGGAAGTACATTATTTTCTCAGTAATGTTAAATGAAAAACCCTGTATTTTATATCATTATTGAAAAGTAACATTACCGTACTTTAATTTTTATATAACATTCCCTATGTCCAAATTTATTAGTTTTCGAGATATTTTCATTTTTCAGAGCAAATTATTTTAGGTGTCTAAATTTATCTAAATTTTAAGTAAGCCATGACTGAATTGACAATTGACGATTACTGATTATCAATGTAACAATGTAGCAAATAAAGAAATAAAAATAATTTATTAGTAATACATTTTACAAAAAAAAACACAACCACAACATATAACATTTTTGAAACAATTAAAAACTACTTTTTTATGTAAATGCAACAAATAAAGAAAGAAAATTGGTAATAAATTTCACAAAAAAACACACAAACGCAAAATACAACATTTTGTGAAGACAATTAAACACTACTGTTGTATGTAAATGTAAACAATGTAACAAATAAAGAACGAAACATAATTTTTCAGTAATACATTTTGCAAAAAAACATGTTTGGAAAAATTAGAAGCTACTTTTAATAAAATATTTTTAATATTTAATTACATAAGGTGTTCAAAATTACCTCCTAATACATTTTTGCACGCCTAAAAACGATCATTGAATGAGCTACTTACTCTACGAAGCATTTGTAAATTAACACATCGAAATACACTTTGTATTCTATTTTTCATCTCATTCCTTGTTGTTGGAGGTATTTTATAAACTTCATTATTAACGTAACCCCAAAAAAATCAATCCAGTTTATTAAATTCTGGTGATTTGGGTGTCCACGCTACTGGTCCATTGAAAAATGAAAATATCTCAAAAACTAATAAATTTAGACATAGGGAATGTTATCCAAAAATTAAAGTACGGTAATGTTACTTTTCCATAGTCATATAAAATACAGGGTGTTCCATTTAAAATTACTGGGAAAATAATGTAGTTGCGTTTTGACTCACCCTGTATTTGATATAAAGAAAATTAGCAACATCAATCATTCTTGAAAATTTTGACAATAGGTAAAAATACGGCATTAACAAACCATTGCTGTTTTGCTTATTTTTATTTATACAGGGAGTTGAACTTGTTACGATTTTCATATAAAATTGGTTATAACTTTGTAAATACCCTGTATAACATAACAAACCTTAATATTTTTGTGATGGAGAAGTTAACAGGATTTCGAATTTAAAATAAAATATAGGGTGTTCTATTTAAAAAAACATAGGTTTAGTCTGCCACTGTGTTATCGAACACCCTGTAACATTCTAAATAATTTTGTAATATGAATCTCAAAGGTGGCTAAAATTTTTGTTATTAACTTTTATTGCTATATATTACTATAGCGGAGCTATTGAGCTTTACCCCACTAATCAATCACCCTGTATATTATATGCAAATTGGACTTACGTAAGTCCTAGGTTTTCAACCAAAGTGACCGAAAGTTGATATTTGAACTATGTATAACAAATAAATAAAACAAATAAATATTTTTTATGTTTATTTATTTAAGTACAGATATAATTACTCGTATACAGTGCGTCCATAAAGTAACGCATAAATTCATTATTAACTAAATAAGCAACATTATTAAAAATTACCGAAATAGGTCGATTTTTGATTTTAATTTATGATTTTTTGGCATATATATCATACTAGTGACGTCATCCATCTGGACGTGATGACGTAATCGATGATTTTTTCAATAGGAATAGGGATCGTTTTATAGCTCATTTGAAAGGCAATTCAATTCTCTATTCAGTAATATAAGCATTAACATAATTATTTATACAGGGTGTCCAAAAACAATTTTTTAATTAAATTGATTGGCACAAAAAGAATTGCGTAGTTTATTTAATTCAAAATACATTTTACTGCTGTCGGAAAACAGAAATAAAATATTTATTTCAAATATAAACATTACTTTTTGCTTAAATTCAATGTTTAAGCTGCCACCCACCTGCCTCTTGACAGAACATTTAATTTAAGCGAAAAGTAATGTTAATTTGCCAAATAAAAATTTTATTTTTGTTTTATGACAGCAGTAAAATGTATTTTGAATTAAATAAATTACGCACATTCGTCTTTTTGTGTCAATTAATTAAATATAAAAAAAATTTGGACACCCTGTATAAATAATTATGTTAATATTTATATTATTGAATAGAGAATTGAATTGCTTTTCAAATGAGCTAGCACACGACTCCTATTCTTCTTTAACAAATCATCGATTACGTCATCACGTCACTAGTATGATATATATGCCAAATGTCATAAATTAAAATCAAAAGTCGACCTGTTTCGGTAATTTCTAATAATGTTGTTTATTTAGCTAATAATGAATTTATGCGGTACTTTATGGACGCACTGTATACGAGTAATTATATCTGCACCTATAAATAAATAAAAATAAAAAATATTTATTTCTTTTTTATTCAATAGCGTTTTTTTTGAAATTTTTGTTTTATTTGTTTCTCGGTTTAGGGTAAAAAAACACATTCTTAAATATGCTAGGTTTATTGCAGTTTAGACATTTCTATTAAAAATTTCGACAGTTCTATAAATAAATTTTCGACATTTCTATAAAAAAAATTAAAGTAAAGCAACAAAATCTACCTATGTATCTATAAAAATAATATTGTAGTACTTATGTTATAGACCAGGGCGCATCTGTAAAAATATTAGTACATTTGGACGTTAAGAGGTGACTCAAATTTTTTTGCAGAAATTGCTTGAAAACAACTCAAATAATAATATTTGAGTTATCCTCCCTCTCAAAAAGGTCCGGAACATTGTTTAAATAATCAAAATGTCAAAAAATGAAGGAAAAATTCGATTTCTTTCTTCGTTTTTTGATTATAACTTTAAAAATATTCATTTCCGAGAAAAGTTATATTGACATAAAAGTTGCGTAATTAAATTTTCTACAATATAGAATTGGTTAAAAATTTAAAAAATAGTCACCCTTGTTGCAAAATAGCAATAATTGCGAAAAAACCATACAAAAACAAGTATTCGCATTTTACGTTTTTCAACCATTTATGCTACACTTAGGACCTTCGTATTTCACCCAGAAAAACATTATGATACAGTTAAATAATACTGTATATTTCATTAAGATCTGTTCAATAGATTTTGCAAAATAAATTTTGCAATCCAGCTTTCGCAAAAAAAATTAATTTTTTCAAAATGTTACAGGACTGAAAATAAAGCAGATAGCAAGTTGAATTTTTTTTGCGTATAGGAGTTTACTGTACCTTTCATTTGCAATTTGCAAAATTAAAATCGATTAACTACCACGGCCTCAGGAATTTTTTTAAATAAACATTCATTATTGGTGCTGCGCGCAGGACAGCGGATAGTTTGCTCTGATTGGTCATTCCAATGACCTTTGATAATGATTGATACATTTTAATTTTTATTATATTTCGATATAAATAAATAAATTTGTTTATTGTAAAATAAAAACACATACTCTATCCTTTGAAATAACACTTTTTTTTTAGCAAAAACTTTCTTTGTTCATATATTTTAACTTAGAGAATAAAAGTTTATTATTTTTAAACATATGCAATTGTTTAAACAATATTTCACAAACAATAATACATTTAGTTTGATTTTTGTGGAATTAAAATATTAAAATACAACAAAATATAGAGTAAGATAAATAATATATTAGATAAAGATTGGAAGAAATTTTGGTGGAAATCAACTTGTGTGAATCGAACACCGCCGTCGTGCGCGTAGCACCAAAAATTAATGTTTATTTAAAAAAAAATCCTGACGCCGTGGTAGTTAATCGATTTTAATTTTAAAAATTGCAAATGAAAGGTACAGTACACTTGTATAAGCAAAAAAAATTTCAACTTGTTATCTGCTTTATTTTCAGTCCTGTAACATTTTTAAAAAATGAATTTTTGTTGCGAAAGCTGGATTGCAAAATTTATTTTGCAAAATCTATTAAACCGATCTTAATGAAATTTACAGTATTGTTTTACTGTATCATAATGTTTTTCTGGGTGAAATATGAAGGTCCTAAGTGTAGCATAAATGGTTGAAAAACGTAAAATGCGAATACTTGTTTTTGTATGGTTTTTTCGCAATTATTGCTATTTTGCAACAAGGGTGACTATTTTTTAAATTATTAACCAATTCTATATTGTGGGAAATTTAATTACGCAACTTTTATGTCAGTACATCTTTTCTCGGAAATGAATACTTTTAAAGTTATAATCAAAAAACAAAGAAAAAAATCGAATTTTTCCTTCATTTTTTGACATTTTGATTATTTAAACAATGTTCCGGACCTTTTTGAGAGGGAGGATAACTCAAATATTATTATTTGAGTTATTTTCAAGCAATTTCTGCAAAAAAAATTGAGTCACCTCTCAACGTCCATCTCAAAACAGATGGGCCCTGGACTATTATGAAATTAGAAATTTACGACTATGAATCTGCAAGCAATCACAAACATGTCTGGCTAATTGGCTCTGCCAAAGATATTTTTCAGAAAACAAAAGACATTTCTATTCCTATTTTTCAAGCAATAAATTGAAATGTAAATATACAATACTTACAATAATATTAATTGCAATAAAAACATAGACACCAAAATTTAATAGATGTCTTATTTTAATAGGTGCCGAAATCAATGAGGGTTTGTAGCGTAATAGTGTATTTTATATTATATCAAAGGCTAACCGATTTCAGCACTCTGGTGCCGTAGTATAGGAGCATCTGTAAATATGCCACCCGTTAGTTGTTATATTAACTATTCAAAAATAACGAGATATAAAATCAATCTCCACTAGATTTTAAACAAGGCGAATTAAAGCATTACAATCCAATATCAACGTTTCAGGATGTTATTTTAAAATGTGTGGTTACCAAAAAAAATTGTTATTACCAATTCCTGTTCTCCAATGACTGAAATACTGCAATGATTTCTATTATTAAATTATTTTGAAATGGTAATGTTTTTACGATGATTACGACGATTACTAAATTTTGTGCAAAACGTTTCCCAACGCAAAACACGAATTATTTGTTTTGGCGCTGCCGATCTAATCGTTTATTCGAGTTCTATTGGCCTTTTAATTGATAATCATTGAAAAATATTGTACACAAAAGGAAATTATGCAAAATGCACCGCAGCACGGTTCTCTTGAATAATTACAAACACGAAAAACCTTGAAACGGCGCAAATATATTCACGTTCGTATTGAGCAAATGCAAATTTCATTTGCGAATGATTGATTGTTTGATTTAATTGCGTACGGCTAGTGAGAAACTTGATTTTTTTCGACCTGAAGCTATAAAAAAACATCGCAACTGGGAGAACCTTACACATGGTTTAATATCCAGTCATAAATTAATTATACTCATGAGAAGTGTCTTAAATGTGTAGAGAAACGTGCCATTTAGCGTTATACAGTGCTCTTTTGATAAAACTATTCACCTTAAATAACTTTTGAACCACTAATTTTTAGAAAAAACGCAAAAACACGTCAAATAATACTTGAAGGGGGAGACATTATGCCATACTTAAGCTTGCCGAGAAAGGCACCCTCTCACCCCCCGTATCATTCCTTAATTTTTTTTAAATTACTTCCACCTTTTTTATTTTATATTTGGATTTTCCTCTTTGTACGTCTAATAATACTTAACATAGGGGAAAGGGGGAGAAATTATGCCATACTTAACCTTGCCAGGAAAGGCACCCTCTGACTCCCCGTATCATCCCTTAATTTTTTTTAAATTACATCTTCCTTTTTAAACGCTTTTATTTAGTTCAATCGTTTGCGTCAAATCTTTAGACGTTAATTTGACTGCCTCTTCTTCAATAGAAATGAATGAAATTTTGCAGACATATGGATTCGCGGGAACAATACACGAATAGTCGATCAAAAAATTTTTTTATGTTTATAAATTGTTAAAATAAAAAAACGATTTTAATGGAAAATGCTTAGATTCTCTTGTTTTTTACAATGTAGAAACTTGAAACTTTTACAGATTGTAGCTAATTATATGAACTATACATAATTTCACTTTTTACGTTATTTGTTTACGTTATGCTTCATATATAAACAATAAAGTTTCAAATTTATCCAGTTTCTGTCCGATTTCTATCCAGTTTTCAGCGAAAAAAAGTTATGGCACCGCAGAGGGACGAATGCTGGCCTTAGTATTGTCGTGGGCTTCGACTGTCCATAAAACGCAAGGTTCGACTGTTGACTACGCGGCGCTGTCGTGAACTTGGGCCCGAAAGTGTTTGCGTAAGGACAGGCATAAAAGCCTGCATTGAGCCTGCAAAGCTTACGTTTCATTGAGCCGAGTGCGATTATTAAGGTACGTATCCATACAAGGGTGAACCCCACTCGGCATAGCTGCTCAAATGGATATAGCATGCGTTCCCTTACATATAAACCGCAAACCGGTTGAAACAAAGAGTGTACGCGCCAAGCTGCGATCACCGACGTATCCACTAAGTGCAGCTACTACACCGAGCGAGGTTTACCCTTGTATGGATACGTACCTTTAGACGGCTTGCGCATCGAAGAACTGCATTGCGAGAAATTAATAGCGTCTACACCGTGCAATAGTAAAGTATTACAAGAGATGTAAATACTGCGAAAACTGTAATAGTCGTAAATAATGATATTGATTTACGAAATGTATGAAAAAATTACAGAAAATGTACAATGTATGTATCAAAAGTTAAAATAAATGCAAAAAGGGATCTGTCATACCTACATCCTTTTTTTAAATATGACGATATATTTAATGTTTGAAAAGTGTAAGACTAAAAAGTAAAAAATAAAACAATATGAAAATTTTTTTAAGAAACGCTTTTATTTAGTTATGAGTGACTAAAAGTTAAAATATAAAAAAATCAACTAAAAAGCAAAAAATGAAAAAAAATCAAACTCGACGGATTATTCGAAAAAACGTTCGTTAAAAAAATGAAAAACACATTCGTTAAAGAAAAGCGTCTTCATCGAATAAACGGATTTCGCCCCACTCTTTTCTTTAATGAATGTGTTTTTCATTTTTTTAACGAACGTTTTTTCGAATAATCCGTCGAGTTTGATTTTTTTTCATTTTTTGCTTTTTGATTGATTTTTTTATATTTTATCTTTTAGTCATTAAAAATTTTTTTTCATATTGTTTTATTTTATTTGATATTTGGGTTCCCCACTTTGTACTGATTTCAAAAATGTATAACACTTTTGATGCTTAAAGTGATTATTTTATGAGAAAAATAAATACAAAGCAAGAAAGGGAGTAGACACTTGATGCTTAAAGTGATTAGTTTATGAGAAAATAAATACAAAGCAAGAAAGGGAATAAAAATTATTTTTTATAACGATTTTATAACATTTAGAATGAACATTTTACTACCAAAAATTTTAACTATACTTTTTAAAAATATTAATAATAATTATAATAAATTTTGTTAAAATTTTTGGTAGTGAAATTTTCATTCTAAATGTTTGTATGTAATAAAATTGTTTAAAAATATTTTTTTCAATCCAGTTTTCTTGCTTTTGTATTTATTTTTCTCATAAACTAATCACTTCAAGCATCATGTGTTATACATTTTTAAAATCAGCACAAAGAGGAAAATCCAAATATAAAATAAAAAGGTGGAAGTAATTTAAAAAAAATTAAGGAATGATACGGGGGGTGAGAGGGTGCCTTTCTCGGCAAGCTTAAGTATGGCATAATGTCTCCCTCTTCAAGTATTATTTGACGTGTTTATGCGTTTTTTCTAAAATTCAGTGGTTTAAAAGTTATTTAAGGTGGATAGTTTTATCTGAAGAGTACTGTATATTTGTATATTTAAACTTTTATTTGAGTTTAGTTTAAGCTAGATATTTGTAAATAAAACTTGTATAAATAAATTATAAAGTCATAAATAAATACGAACGCTCGTTTGAATGTTACAGTGGTGTCAGGTGTGGGGTGTAAATAAATTAAAAGACTTTTGACCTTTATTCGTCGGGAATAATTAAAGTGCGTTAATTGTTCGGTATTCGAAAAGACTTTTAAGACATTTTGAAAAGTACGTGTGTGCCAATCAAAGATGTTGCTAGAAGAACTTTCATTAAAACAACTCCGTAAACAATTAGAAGAGTACGAGTTAGATGCCAGTGGGTCCAAGAAAGTCCTGAAAGCACGACTCGAGGAGGTCATCAAGAAGAATGGAGATGACCCAGAGACGTTCCACTTCCAGTCAGCAGAACAAGCAATATTATCGAAATTTGACACTGTTTCTCAAAAGATCGATGAAACGTGTAAGATAAATAATGAGAAATTCGAAACCATTTCTCAAAAGATCGATGAAACTAGTAGAAAGAACAACGAGAAACTTGAAGAAGTTTGTAGACACAACAACGACAAATTTGAAAGTGTTTCTCAGGTAATTAAAGGAGTTTTTAAAACAGCCGATAAGATACAGAAAAGTGACGACAATAAAGAAACGTTAGAAGAGAAAATCAAACAATTAGAGACCGTAGAAGAAAAGATCAAAGAATTAGAGAGCATAATAACCAATACAAAGATGCAACCACCAGTTAATGCAGTAGCTTTAGATCCTGTAGTGAAATATGAACTACCGAGAGACGAAACGTCGCATAATATGAGATTCAAATTACCACCATTTGATGGAAAGTCTTCTTGGTCCATATACCTTAGACAATTTGAAGCTATTGCGACCGCCAATCATTGGACCGAACAAGGAAAGGCTGTTTCCTTGACTGCTGCTTTACGAGGTGATGCTGCAGATATATTAAGGTCAATTCCCAAGGGCCAAGAAAAATGTTACCAGACCTTGTTCACTCGTCTAGGAAAACGCTATGGAGATGCCCATCTACAACAAGTATAAAAAGCACAACTGCGAAGTAGAAGTCAAGGAGCAAGTGAGAAGCTGAAAGAATTTGAAGCAGATGTGGCTCGTGTGGTGAGGTTGGCTTATCCGGAGATGCCAGACAGCGTTTTAGAAGAAATTGCGGTAGATACTTTCGTCAATGCGTTGAAAGATAGTGAACTACAGAAAGCTTTACGACTAGCAGAACCGAAAGTTTTAGATGAAGCACTTGTTATTGCCTTGGAACACGAAGCCGTTAGCCAAGCTTCACGAAACAATCAAGTACTAACCGTGGAAAAAGGCGATAAGAGAAAAGATGAACGTTTGGTGGAAATGGTACGGAGGGTGATTCGTGACGCGATGCCGAAGAGACGCGTGAAGAGGGCTGGAAGAGTTCGTTCAAATACAGATGCTTCCTTGATATGACCATGCGGTGAAAGTTGTAATCACCGGCTTAAAGTAAAGGAACAGATTTGCCCTGTGAGACGAACTACCGTCGTTAATGAGCAATGGCAGCCCCAACAGTTACAAGACGCCCAAGAAGATGATCCATGTATAAAAAGAGTATTGGATTGGATGCATCAAGGTGAGAGACCTAGTTGACAAAACATTAGTGCATGTAGTCCGGAAGTCAAGGCCTACTGGAGCCAATGGAATTGCCTGGTACTAAAAGATGATCTTCTGTAGAAAACCTTTGAGAACGATGATGGTACAGAATCTAAGCTTCAGTTGATTGTACCTAAAAGTAAAGTGTCAGAAGTATTGCGTCAGTTGCATGACGGTACATCAGGTGGACACTTTGGTATTACGAAGACTCTGCAAAAGGTTCGAGAACGGTTCTATTGGGTGAACTGTAAAGATGATGTAAGCAGCTGGTGCCGGAAATGTGAACTGTGCGCATCCAGTAATGGTCCAGTTAGTAAAAAGAAAGCACCCATGAGATAATACAATGTTGGCAGTCCCATGGAAAGAGTAGCAATCGACATTGCAGGTCCATTTCCAGAAACAGATGCTGAAAATAAATACATCCTGGTAGCCATGGATTATTTTACGAAATGGACCGAGGCCTATGCATTACCGAATCAAGAAGCTGCTACCGTTGCAGAGGTACTTGTTAAATAATTCTTCAGTCGATTTGGTGTTCCCTTGGAGATCCACTCCGACCAAGGGCGAAGCTTTGAGTCAGCTCTTTTCCAAAACGTTTGTAAATTGATTGGTGTCGATAAGACTAGAACAACACCTCTGCATCCTCAATCAGATGGGATGGTTGAGAAGATGAACCGAACGATGGGTAAGCACTTGTCCAAAGTTGTATCTGAACATCAACGAGATTGGGACCAGCACATTCATTTATTCCTGATGGCCTACCGCTCGGCCGTGAATGAAACTACAGGTCAAACACCAACCTGCCTGATGTTGGGTCGTGAAGTTCGTTTGCCCTGCGACCTAGAGTTTGGCTGCAGACCTTCCGAGGAACATGTTGCAGGCGAAGAATACGTCGACCGCCTGAAGTTACGAATGAACAACATTCATGACCTTGCCCGACAACACATCCAGATAGCCAGTGACAGAATGAAAGATCAATATGATTCTCGATGCAAGAATGAAAGTTTCGAAGTAGGTGATCTTGTCTGGCTTTATAATCCACAACGTCGTCGAGGCTTGTGTCCTAAACTGCAAAGACAATGGGAAGGTCTGTATGAAGTTAAGAAGAGAATAAATGACGTAATATACAGAATTAAGAAGTTTCCAAACGGTAAAGCAAAAGTTATTCACATAAATCTTCTTGCACTGTATGCTGGCTCAAATGAAACAGAAGAAGCCCGAGTCCTCCAACAGGAGATGAAAAATGCCGCATAGCCAAGTTTTAAGGAATTTATGTCAAATCACGCAGAGAGAAAGAATGCTAGATTCGGTGTGACCACAGAAGTTCAGCAAGATCTGTTTGGTGTTGTAGAAAACGTCTCTCTAGCCCACTGTGTTGCCCAAGACCTCGAGATGACTAAAGGAATCTCGTCCGTATTCAATAGAGAGTTCGGCCGCCTGGACGAGTTAAGAAATCAGCAGCCTAAAATTGGAAGAGTGCTGCGATTGGAAGATGGTCCTCGATCTTTGCTGTATATGGTGACCAGGAAGTCTTATACGGACACGCCCAGCTACGAGAACATGTGGCGTGCTCTAACTAATTTGAAGAAAATCGTGTGTAATTATGACATCAAAGATTTGGCTTTACCAAAAGTAGGTCATGCAGTAGAAAATCTGGATTGGAAGATTGTGAGAAGCATGCTTGAAGTGATCTTCAGAGAAACTGGCGTACGAATTACTGTGTATTGCATGAACCCGAAGATGTCATACTCTTCAAAGACAGTAGACTGTTACTTATTTTCTAGGGGTGTATACAGAGCTGGAGATTGCTGTAGATTCCGCCATCCTGGGCCATCTAGAGTTGCTGATCGGGACGCTCAGATCTTAAGAGGGGAGCAATGTAGCAAAACAATGAATCACCAGCCGCAAGTAGCACCTCGAGACGTAAGCCGAGAATATTCTGGCGGAAGCACGATATACGTGGAATCGACGAGCGGTATGTGGAAGGTCACAACCATCGCTAGGTGGCGAAGTCTGGAATGATCGAGTATAACGTTATTTGCTATTTAATGGAAGCGCGCTTTTATTTGAGTTTAGTTTAAGCTAGATATTTGTAAAGAAAACTTGTATAAATAAATTATAAAGTCATAAATAAATACGAACCTCGTTTGAATGTTACAATATAATGAAATTAGTCTTTCAAAGGCACACGTGCTAACTGGTCAAAAGTAACCGGAATCATGTGTCAATCATGGATTTTTGAAAATTTTCAATTCTAGTGGAGTCACTGAAGGTGGATATGAGCTATTACCTACGATTTCGTTTAACCTCCATCGATTTGCATGAAAATTGGTGAGTGGTTAGAGGATATCTCAAGGAACAAAGGTGACATGGTGCCAACTTGCGCTTTTACCCTGTGGTGGATGCCACCCCTTCTTAATGGTGAAAATTATTTTATTAAAAATAACCCCATAATTCGATAAAGAGACAAATTTCAAGCAAAATTTGTTGTATACAGTTATAAAAATAAATCAAAACTTTTTAAGTTATTAAAGATCAAAGATTTTAATTTTTCTTAAGAAAAATGCATGTTTTTAACCAATTTTTCATCAATAACTCAAAAAGTGCAAGTTTTAGCAAAAAACTTATTATTATCAAAATTGAAGCTAATAAAAAATGAAACAAACCTCTTACCAGAAAAATCTTTTAATGTTAATTAAAAGTGAGTTATAGATAATTGAATGTATATTTTTTTCGGCGAGTAAAAAACTCGTAAGTATTCAAGCTGAAATAACGGGACATTGATGCATTTTATAACATAAACTTATTAAACATTTCTCAAAGTACTTAAAAATATCTATCAAATGAGCTCCCGAACATGTTAATAGCGTTAAAATTTATGCTCCAAAATTTTTTCAAAATTTATCTTTTAATAATTTTTCCAAAAAATGTTATTGTTTTTTTAATAACTCAGTTCGTGTTTACGATATCAGGTTCATCTAAAAACTGTTTAAAAGATAATTTCAAGTGCTATTTACGCACGTTGAACTTAATCTGCCAAACCCCTTACTTTTTTAAAAATAAACGGTTAAATAGCCCCGGTTGCATGGTTCCCACAGCAAAAATTTAAGATTTAAACGTTTCTATCTCGGTTATTTTTTACCCTATAGAAATAGTAAAAGAGGTAAAATATTTGGCACGGAAAAAACTAAAATTTATTTATATATAATTTTTTACGTATATTGAGTATTTTTGGAGTATTATCAAAAGAATATGAGAATTACAATAATTTTAAAAATTGTGATTTTTTTAAATTATATCTTTTTTTCAAAAATATGCATTCCAAACTGGTCAAAATTATTAAAAACATTACTTATGCTAATATAAAGAAGTTTCTGTAAGGATTACTTTAAATTTTAATTTTTGTGGAAATGGCGTATGTTTTATTTTTCACTTTTTCCTAAAAAATTCAAGACGGTTCTTTTATTTTCATTATAACTTACTTAATTTTGACGCTATTACCTTGTCCTGAAGCTCATTTGATAGGTATTCTGAAGTACTTTGGCAAATCTTTAGCAGAAATATTTTATACATTGCATCGTTTTCCCGTTATTTAAGCTTGAATACTTAGATTTGAGTACTCGTCGAAAAAAATACACATCCAATTGCCAATAACTCACTTTGAACTAACATTAGTCTAGTTATTTATGTAGGGAATGCATTCAATTTTTTATTATCTTTAATTTCAGTAATAACAACTTTTTTGTAACAGCTTATAATTTTTTATTTATACGTGAAAAACCGATTTAAAAGATGCGTTTTTTTACGAAAAAATAAAATCTTTGGTCTTTAATAACTCAAAAAGTGTTGATTTATTTTAATAACTTTATATAACAAATTTTTAATAAAATAATTTTCACCCCCGAGAAGGGGTGGCATCCACCCCCAGGGTAAAAGCGCAAGTTGGCATCATGTCACCTTTGTTCCTTGAGGTATCCTCTAATTACTCACCAAATTTCATGAAAATCTATGGAGGTTCAACGAAATCGGTGGTGAAAGCCTTCAGTGACTGCACTATTCGATCATTATCGGCGATCGTTATTAATTTCGATCATACTTATAATATTACAGCATTAAAACATAATTTATAAAAATGGTTTCTACAGATTCGCGGATAATCCGCTGACGCAGGGGATTCCCAAACTTATTCGTACTGTGACGCCCTTGGGACTTTGCTATTTTTTTGCGACGCCCCTTAACCCAACCCCCAATAATACTTACCAATTTTAGTACTAGCCTAGTAACAGGTTATTTATAATTTTTATAGAAATTAAGAAAGAAATCAAAACAGAGGCACAAAAATAAAAAGGGATATTTATTTATGTAACTGGCTGGTTAATGTGAGGGATGTGCTTGCTTTTTTGAGCATAGCTTATGAAACCGGGGCTCCAATTTGGAAATTGTCACTCTAATTTCTTTTTCTAAGTTTATGTTTGACCTGTACTTGTTTTTAATTACTGCAACTGCAGAAAAGCCCGTTTCGCACAAGTACGAAGTCGCAATTGGTAATAAAACCTTTAATGGAGCAGTGCTGATGGCATGATAATTATGAGAAACTGAGCTCCAAAATTCAAACAGGTCCTTGTCGTGTTAAAGCTTTAGGCTGCAATCACAGGACAATTCTGTCAGTTGTTCTTCTTCCTCTGTTGAAAGTGTCGATGGTGTGAATGACTAGGCAGTGATCCTGTCTGACCCAGTCATATTGCTCCAGATTTTAGGGAAAACATTTCTCAGTGTTCGTTCAATGATAACATGTGTTGTGTAAACATATTTTTTAAAAAGGACCGAGGATTTCTATCGATTTTTCTTGTAGAATACCTTGTAAAGCAGGAAAACAGTCAATTTCTTGATCTTCTTATTTTCTCTTGCATAAGAGCAACTTCTGAAACCCAGTTATTTTATCTCCCAATTGCAGGATATGAGTATTATTTCCCTGTAAATACTTATTAAGATCATTTAATTTGTTAAATATGTCACAGGGGTATGCTAATTTTATTATAAACTCTGAGTTAATAAAGTTTTGCGCATCATTATGGGATTCTGTATGACATGTAGATACATGTAAAATTTCATTTTTTTTAATTCATATACACATGCGAGTACGTTGCCTTTAGACAGCCAACGAGAGTTGCAATAATAAATTGAAGAGGTGTGCTCGGCCCCCATTTCTTCACAATGTTTATGGAAAAGACTTGATTTCACGGGTCATGTTTTAATGTAGTTCACCACTTTAATAATGCTATCCATCACATCACCTAATTCAGGTGTAATGTTCTTTGCTGCTAAGGCCTCTCTATGAATGACACAATGTGTCCATTTTACACTTGGAGCCTTGGTTTTGATAAGAGCTTGTAGTCCTGCATACTATCCAGACAAATATATTTTCTGTATTAAAAGTCCGCGCTGACACGCGACGCCCCTGGGACAACGTCGCGACGCCCCAGGGCGTCGCGACGCACAGTTTGGGAAGCCCTGCGCTAGCGGATGAATCTATCAGTTTCTGATATTTCCGAAGCAATTATCTTTTTAATAACTATTTTTTTTTATTTTCAGGTAAGAGTATATGCAACAGCTGACGTCGACAGTAAATTCAAGGTAGTATACTTGCAATGTTTTAAATTATTAGTATAACATGAAAATTAATGTGGTATGGTATATGATCTACATTCCTAACATACAGGCTATTTTAAAATTCCTAAAATAATTCAATCGTGAACCAATGAATGGTTAACACTAAAATATTTCTCAATATTACATAATAATTACAAAAATAAAAACAAAATACAGGACGAACCTCGTGGTCGTTGTTGATAAATACATATACCCTGGGCCCTGGACACGAAACTAGAATAGGCAAGGGCAATTATACTCCAGGGCAATAATATAGAAATAGACCATGTTGGGGACACTCAAAGATCCAGGTAGCTGACAACTTTTTTAGTTATTGTAGACCTATAGGAAGAAAACCTACCTGTTTCCTGCCTAGAGTTCGCGTCCGTTTTTTAATTATTAACAATTTAGTGCAAAAATCGCGATATTCTCGATTTTTTGCCCCATTCGAAAACTAAATAGTTGACATAAAATTACAAAATTTAATTTTTTAGAACATTAAAAAACCTTCAAAATGCCGATTTTTGAAAGTTAAAAAGTTATTTGTTGCTACGCAAACTGCAAAATAAGTGAAAATCGTTATTTGTTAATAACTTTTACTAAAACTATCTTAGAACTTTAGTGTTTCACCCAAAGTTGGGTATTGGGGTACTTAACAATCCCTCAAAATTTGAGACCGATCTATTTTAGTTTAAGAGTTATTCTAATTGTTTATCCCAGAGACCTTTATTTTGCAATAAGATAAGAGAGAAAATAATGAAGATAGGGGATAAATTCTGCGTATGCCAAATGAAAGTAGAAAACTGATGCTATCAAAATGTACTAAAAAAAGATAATTTAGTCCCCCATTATCTTAATTTAGTCCCCCCATTTTCAACCCTATTTACAGTTGCGTCATTATTCATCTGAAACAAGGTCTAAAATGGTGCGTATTTCAATAACGACGACCCTGTAGTGAGTGGCTCAGCAGATAAAAATAGTTACAGTTCTGTCGCTTTTGTATCATTTGTACACAGTATTTTAGAAGTTAATTACGTAATAAACAGGAATTGACAAATTTTGCAGTTACGTCGTTCTTGTTCCGCAACGGCGATGTCAAATGACAGGAATTATGTTGGCGGGCAGTCTGATTTTTGCATGAGAGTTTAATGAAAGGGTGACAAATAAATTGGAAGTTCTCTCCGACAAAATACATGGGACGTTTTCGTAGTCTGACATTCGGAACCTGTAACCTGTTCCACAATTAAAACTTCCCCTGTTCCAATGTTCCCACACATCAAAGTTAGTCCGACTAGACACCGTTAAGCTATTAACAAATTTTCAGCTTGCTATTAATAAACTTTTTTTGGTACGCTGGATCCAGGCCTATTTTCTTGATCAGAGAAAAAACATATCCATGGTTTATACAGCCAGTTAGACTAGTACTTTATACACTCACCGGCAGAGAAAACGGGCACCCCAAAAAATGGGTCATTTTTAATGTCTTGTATTTCCTAAACCTGATGTCCGATTTAAGTAATTTTTTTAATATGTTATAGCCTTATTCTTTATCAATATCGCTGTAATAATATTGTTGCTAGACAGGTACATTGTCATTGTATACAGGGTGTACGAATCAAACTGTGTTTTTTTCTCAAACTTTGGAACACCCTGTGGAATGTTCTAGCTTTTATAAAATACTAAAATTAAAACCCAACTATAGCCACAGATTTTCTTAACATTCTGTTTTTTTATTCATTCGCTTATGTTGGATAATAAAAAGTTAGGCACTTTAACAACTACCCCTGTTTTTCGTCAATACAGGGTGTTTTTCAATAAGTACGGCAAGCTTTAAGGGGTAATTCTGCATGATAAAATAATGACAGTTTGCTTTATAAACGTATGCCCGCAAATGCTTCGTTTCCGAGATAGGGGGTGTTGAAATTGTTCTTACAAACTGACGATTTATTTATTGCTCTAAAACGGTATGTGATATGCAAATGAAATTTGGTAGATTTTAAGAGCTAGTTATTGCGCATTTTTTGGCATACAATTGAGAATTTTATATTCACCATTGGCGTGCATACGGAATATATCTATAATATTTATACCCGTATGCACGCCAATGGTGAATATAAAATTCTTAATTGTATGCCAAAAAATGCGCAATAACTACCTCTTAAAATCTACCAAATTTCATTTGCATATCACAAACTGTTTTAGAGAAATAAATAAATCGTCAGTTTGTAAGAACAATTTCAACACCCCCTATCTCGGAAACGAAGTATTTGCGGGCATACGTTTATAAAGCAAACTGTCATTATTTTATCATGCAGAATTACCCCTTAAAGTTTGCCGTACTTATTTAAAAACACCCTGTATTAACGAAAAACAGGGGTAGTTCTTAAAGTGCTTAACTTTTTTATTATCCAACATAAGCGAATGAATCAAAAAACAGAATGTTAAGAAAACCTGAGGCTATAGTTTGGTTATAATTTCAGTATTTTATAAAAGCTAGAACATTCCACAGGGTGTTCCAAAGTTTGAGAAAAAAACACAGTTTGATTCGTACACCCTGTATACAATGACAATGTACCTGTCTAGCAACAATATTATTACAGCGATATTGATAGAGAATAAGGCTATACCATATTAAAAAAATTACTTAAATCGGACATCAGGTTTAGGAAATACAAGACATTAAAAATGACCCATTTTTGGGGTGCCCGTTTTCTCTGCCGGTGAGTGTATTATAATAATGAAACGTTTTTTTAATCATTTTGATATTACATCGTAAAGTTAATAGTAATCAAAGATATCGATACTGGGGGCGGTACTAATCACCTGCGTTATTGCGGTGCTACTATTTTAATTCGTTAGTGTGAACAAGGTGGAACTTTTTAAATACTTACTAATTGACTGTTAAGAACCTCCTTTGTATTTTATGATTTGTCACAAAGTATAAGAAATGCCCAACTTTATGATTCACCAAGAATTTATTGGCTATAAGCATTTTGGAAGGTTTGGCTTGTATGTTCCTACTTTTTCCTACTTGTTCCTAGTTTAGTAAATCTGAAAGTAATGCATCACTTTTTACTTCTCGTGTTACTTTTAGTAAGGAGCCTTGGATGCTAAATTTGCAGATACTAAAGCGTCATGGGGACCACGGACGCCCATATAAAACTTTTCAGGGGGGGGGGCAGACGTGAAGATGTTGCACATTATATTTTGTATACTTTGGATAACCATATATAGTTTACAGCACCCGAAAAATGGGGACCTATTGGGTTTTGAAGATTAGGTCTTAAAACCAAAAAAAGTTTTTTCCATTTTAGTGGGGATGTTCCAGTTTTTAATTTAATTTTCAAAAAAAAAGTTCAAAAAATTTCTAGTGTTAAGATGCCTTTTTTGTGCCACATATTGTTTGAGAGATACCCATACTAACTCAATTGGATTTATATCTGGGTGATAAGGAGGTAATCGTAAAATTGCATGGCCATGTTGTATTAAAATTTCATCTACTTTGAAGGCTTTAAATTTTAAAAATCCACAAGGAAAAAGTTTTCCTGTAGTTTTAAATTTTGGTTCATTGAGTTTAACAATACTACACTCACCGGCACGAAATTCCGCCACCCAAAATTTTTGGTTAAGTTTGACAATTTATAACTTTGTTATTTTTGCTCCGATTTTCAAGATTCTTGCACCAGTTTGTAGGTACATGTCTTGGTATCGTTCGATATTATTCCGGTAACAAAAAAATGTTGCTTGCATGGCATTATACAGGGGTGAATGGAAGCGTTGTATTTTGCCCTAACTTTAAAAAATTCTGTGAAAAAATGGAATAGCTAATTTTGTTTCATAGTCCTGTCATATTATTCCGGATGCATAACTAAAATTTTGTTTTTTGAATTATATGAATATCTCTATTCTTGTAAGAGCTGTATTATTTTTTGTAAATAAAAACACTGATTGACTCATTGATAAAATAGAGGTTGGTTTGATAAGATTAGAATGGCCCGCATGCAGCCCAGATCTCAATCCTATTGAGCATTTATAAGATGAACTAAAAATCTAACTATTCGCCATCATCCTAGCCCTCCAGAAAATTTGGTACAGTTATGGCCCTGGTAGAGGAATATCGAGCTATTCCCTAGGCAAGGATAACACATCTTTATTTTATGCTAAACAAATTGCGAGCAGTCGTTGCTGCAAGAAGTGGACATACTTGCTATTGAATTGTTTTGTTTTGTTGTTAATTTTGTTTTGTTTTGTCATTTTAGTGCATTTGATATTTTTAATTAAATAAACCTTCAAAGCAGTGTTTTTATTTAGAGCTCTTACAAGAAAAGAGATATTCGGATAATTCAAAAAACAAAACCTTAGTGATACCTCCAGGATAATATTAAAGGAGTATGAAACAAAATTAGCCCTCCAATTTTTCCACAGATTTTTTAAAGTTAGGAGAAAAAAAACGCTTTCATTCGCCCCCGTATAATGCCATCTAAGCAAAAAATTTTTATTACCTGAATAATAACAAACGACATCAATACATGTACCTACAAACTGATGTAAGAATCTTGAAAATCGGAGTACAAATAATAAAGTTATAGATTGTCAAACTTAATAAAAAATTTTGGGTGGCGGAATTTTGTGCCGGTGAGTGTATATACGAGTAAATCAAACTTCAACATCAACTTCAACATATCGTTACGATAATATTCTGTTATCTGTATCATTGGACTTGCAAATAAGTTTACCATTCGGAATAAAGCATGCCCCATTGTCAGTATAAATAAACAGTTGTTATTATTTGCCCGTTTAATATAGGTCTCCATATTCCTTCATTAGAATCATCATTCCAACAAGTATGCAAGTATCCACAGTGTTGATTACTATGAATATATCAACGGCATGATCACTAGCCTCATACGCCAGTGCACGTGGGTTCAAGCCCTGCCAACTACAATCAATTTTTTTATTTCTAAAAATGATACGAGCCGTTTCACCGTGCCTTGGAGAGCACGTTAAGCCGTCGGTCCCCTGGGCTAGTGTACATCGGCACTAGTTACTTAAAACAGGGTTAAAGATGTAAATGGCGCCGGAACAATCCGAAAGGATTTCCCCGGCAAAAATGCCATACGATATTATTATTATTACTATGAATAATAAGGTTCATCCATATAAATACAATCGGTCTTTTTTTCATATCTATACATTTTGATTTAACGTAAATAATACACTTTTGGAAAGAATATCATGTTTTTTTTTCATTATGTATTTTCGTCAATAACATTTTATTAGCGTTCTATAATTTTCTTTCTATAAACAATATAAATTATGCAACGGAACTAAACATATCTGGAGTCAGTAATATCAGCTCCCTCAAACAAAACACTTCTCAGCGTATGATTTACAATTAAGGAACTATTATCAAAACATTCAATATATAATAAAATTATCCTCTTCCTCATGCTTTGTTTATTATTCTAGTGCACAATTCGTTCGCATTACTTTCGTTTATATAAATGTGAATTCAATTCAATGGGTAATAAAAATAGTGCAGTGAAATCGGACACATGATCGTGAATTTTGGAAATTGTGTTATAAGGAGATCAAACTCGATTATAAATGATATAAGGAGTTTGGTCGATTTTTTTATTTCAGAATATCGTTCAAAATTTTAATTTGATTCATTATCTTATATTAAATCATATAAATTTGTATTTTATAAAAGTTTTATAAACGTTTTTAAGGTTGCTAATATTGGAGTAAGAATGTCTTCGTTAGAATTTTGTCATGGATTATGTAATAAAAATACACATTTTTTGGATCTAAGATGACCTTATCACTGAAACTGAAGCTTATTGTGTTTGCTACCCATTGTCGCTGCCTATACCCAGTCTAGAATTTTTGTATACTGTATAGGTTTATGTGACCTCAATATACCAGAGTCTTCTCTTGGTCACCCAGTTTTTGTCTTTTGCGGTCCAGCTCCTCGCAATCGCATAATACATGTTTTGCAGTTTGTGGTTCCTTATCGCAGAGTTTACAATTAAGGTCTCCATCAGGAATGTTCTTACTGGTGCATGCCCGATCAACATTACTGCTATTGTTCTCAGTTTGTTCCTGCCTACATGGAGTAGTTCCTCTCTTCTTTTTGATCATGGTCTACCAATGAAAATTTTCCCTGTGTTTTTTTTGACATTCTCTCCCAATATCGCTCATGACTGTCTCGGATATCCTACAACCCTGCGCACTGCAGCCTCTGGTATTTCCACAGTCACAGCCAGCCGATACGTTTAATCCGTTCGATCTTCTTTTAGCAAGTGCTTGATCTGCTTTTTCGTTGCTTTCGATGCCCTGATGCCTTGGAACCCAAACAAGCTCAACCTTTTTCTGTTGTCCCAGTATATTCAGTTCTCTGATGCAGTCTCACACCAGTCTGGATGACACGCCAGTGCCTTCAGTGCCGCTTTACTGCCAGACAATATATGGATCTCCTCTTTTTCAAATGCTCTCTTATTATTTCCACTTGAACATTGCAATATCGCATAAATCTTCACTTGAAAAACGGTGCAGTTCCTCCCTAAGGCAAAGATTTCGCTAATTCTTGCATATTTGGAGTATATTCCTTCACCCACACCCTCTCTTATCTTGGATACCACATCTTACTATTAGTTGTGGTACTCCTTGTTTGTGGTTGTAGTTTCCCCATACATTCCTGTGTGGAATAGACATATGAATTCTTAAAATTGTATCTTTTTGTCATGTGATCCGGTTCCGCATTAAAGATGTCCTTCATCACAGACCTTGTGATACTCATATGCCCTGTCTCTTCATGGAGAAGTTTCGGTGATTGTTTTATTCTGTAGACTCTCGTCTGTGATGTGAGGTCATGGTATTTCATTCATGAAATATAACTTATTGACGCCCTTTAAAATATTTATTTTCTATTACGTAAGTATCTATACATTTTAACGTTTATTTATAAAACACCCTGTATTTTGCAGAATAGTAAAAAACAGTAAATTGTTATTTTGATTTAACAATGTTTAAATTAATAATTTGACTTATATTTGGCAGATGACAGTTATATTGTACCTACTTGTTAGTTTTAGTTCTAATAAATTTTGTTGGTTAGTTACATAAATAAATTAAGTAAAAATGAAAAAGTTACTTGTTAATTGAGGGAGGTGGAAAAACCATATTATGTATAATATGGGAGTAAAGTGCCCTTTCCTCCCTTGAATGATTACTGCCCTCCGCTACGCGTCGGGCAGTAAACTTCATTCTCGGGAGGAAAAGTAGCACTTTCCTCCCTTGTTATACAATTAGCTATTTTGGTACGCGGGATTCAGTTCTATTATCGAAGCGCTGACATAAGCCTCATCTATCACCATTTTTAATAGAGAGCCTCATCTATCACCATAGAGAATTAACTAATGTTTTTGCTGCATTTCGATTATTTATGTAATTTTTAAGATCGAAAGAACTGTAGGACGAAATGCAGCATGCAGCAAAAGCTGTATGCTAGCCTCTTACAAAAAAAATCACTGTACTATAACGTCATCGGCCGAAGCTAGCAACTGCCGCTTTTACATAACTTTGAAAGTAAGCCGAATCCGACACATAACAATCTAAGCAACTAGGTCAGATGATTTAAAGAGGTGAAGAGGTAGATCAAATATATCGCGCTTATTTTTTATTATATCTTTAGGTTGCTTTTGATCGAAATCGTTCCGAACACCTGGTCTAATCGCCGTGGGTTAAGTTTTTAAGACGCGAGATGGTGTATCGAGCATGTAGCTATTTGTTCGTTAAGTGTAATAGTGTGCTATGTTTTGGATTTCAAGGTCGACCTGTAAGGTATGTCATTAAAATAATGCTCAAATATTTAATTTGCATCATCCAGCACATAAAATCCTTGCAGTAGGTATCTTATAAATATCAATTAGTGTTCTTCTTTTTCTGATGTTATTAAACATTTTCCCACGAAATTATTTTATTAAGACTAATCTATTTTGATTAACCGTTAGGTTATGTTGCACTTAAAAGGAATTATTCTTCAACGAACCTTTTTGTAACTCTACTGCTTGGGTACTTGGGTTCTGTCATTCCCCGTTAGAACCATTTCAGTTTTAATTTCAGTTTCATTACATTTTGTTTGAAAATGTTCCCAGAGACTGTTCAGGCCACACAACACACCAAGGTAACTTTTTTCTATCTAATTTCATTTTACTGATTTACATCCATCAAATTGCATGTTTTTGCTGTTTCCTAGACCAACCTAGACTAACGTATTTGGGGTATACTGATACCGTGATACCATACCAAAAAAAAAAATCGAAATCTCTTATTAAAGCACGAGCCATTGTTATTAATTACTGTTGGTAAACAAAAACAACAAACGGACAATTTTGATGATTCATTGGTAAGTTCAGAACACTTAATGAGCTGCATTAAGGTGCTTGCCCCCTTTATAAACAGTCATCGCACGGTTTTATATCTGTGAGAATTCCAACGAAATTTCTTGTGGTGTTGTTAATGTTGATGAAAATTGAATGATGATGCAAAAAGACTAAACCGGAAAAAACACTCATCAGCAATTAAAATTCAGTAATTATAATACCCAGAAGAGGTTCAGAATTTGTTACACTATAGTGTTCTGTCAAGTCTTAATTTTTTTAGATTCCACATAGCCCAGTAAAAAAAAACTGAATTATATCTTCTAGATCAGTGGTTCTCAATCTGTTTGAGTCATGTACCACAAAATTTTTTTGATTATTTTTGGTACCACCTTACTGAAATAATACTTATGTAGCTAGGTAATCTAATTAACTATAATATAGTGGTACTGATTTGGACTGTTTCTGCGTGTTGTGTACCACAGCAAATAATGATATGTACCACCAGTGGTACATGTACCACAGATTGCGAACCGCTGTCTAGGTTTCAAATTGGGATCTTTTCCAAATTAAAGTTTAGGTGAAAAGAAATGATTTTTTCAGGATTTTGTATCGGTTTTGTCCCGGTAAAAGTTTTTACTTTTTTCTTCCTGAAAGTTTTTAAAAAATGGCTTCTTTTAGGTTTCCTCTCAGAGTTCTGTTTGATAACCTAGAGGTCGACCTCCTTATAATGTTATTAATACGGAATTAAAGCCCACTAGAGAGCTCTATTTTTCGGCGAAAAAAAAAAAATAAAAGGGCAAAAATTTAAAAATTGAACTTGACTGGATATAAGAAAATTTTGAAAGATCTGGTTTATGTTAGCCTTATTTATGTTGTTTATCATGGAATATTGAAGTTTGGAACTTACTTTATAAACGTAAACTATTAAGAAAGCAAAACGATTGTTTATGCCAAAACAATTACAAATAAGATACTACCTATCCAGCGGGTTTAATATTACACTTGGGTCTACATGGGTTGAATGCCATTTAGGAAGTTTTCTTCTCTGTTTTCTATCACGACCAAAAAGTTTTCATTTAATTACTTACTGCGTACATTCATATTATGTACATAATTATTACATTAACAAGCAATGGCCATGACATCCAACATCTATCCATCCATATCTATTCTTTCATTTTTCACACATATGATTGAGACCTGAATTCAAAACTCAGCAATGACGAAAACTTTGTCATTGGACAGACAGACCACGGCAGCACTGTTTCAAACTTCTAAGTTCTCATCAAACAGTATCAGCATACATGTTTTCTTTTTCTTGGAATTCCATAAGTTTTTCACTTGTTGTGTTCCTTGTGTTCGAAATTTCCAATCTTGTTTTCAGAGTCTTAAGTAACCCTCTCCGAGAAACTATTCATTATTTGAATTTGTGATTTCCCTTTTTTATTGATTAAGAAACCTACTCCACCGTATGGATAGTCTTCCTTGCCTTTGTCGTAGCGGCTATTGCCTGAATGTACATCCACATACCCTTCTCCTCTTTTTTTAACTTCTAATATTACTTACCCTTATGTTCCAATTCATGTTTCTAAAATTCCTCTTCTATTTCATACTTCTTCGTTTTTTGCCATGGAATGTATGTTATAGTTGCTATATGGAGTTGTTTGTTGTTCTTCATCTTCACTAGTGTCGACTTCATCTCCCAGAATCCTTAGGGCACACCGTTGCTTCGGAGTATGATTGGGGAATAAAATTCCTACCCACTTACGGTACATTTCGAATCTGTTTTAAAATTGACGTTTTCTAGAGGTTTTGGCCACATTCCATCACGCTGACCAGGCGTGTGGGTGCGGTAGAAGAATGTGTAATGCCGACCGTTCCAACCGAGGTTAAGCAGTGCGGTCTACTCAGTTCAACCAACACCCCTCGGAAAGACATATCAGTACCACTCACTCTTAATGAAATTACATTTCCTTAATTCCAGTGGTTACAGTTATTCTGCTGATACTCGGTCGTCAGAGCCTTGTTTGTGATAAGAGGGTTCACCAACGTGAAAGTTCTTCTTTTGCATCATCTTTTGTTTATTGGTCTCCACCTACCTGGATACTTATCTTGAATACGTATAGGTTGATATTTGAGTAGAAGAGGCTATTTGAGACGCATCACTACCCCATTAGAACCCCATAATATAATATTCCTTTGGTTTTCCCATAATCTAACGAATCGGACGGCAAGTATAATTACAGTAGTACTTATGAACATTCATAACATTTACATTTGTTAGATAACCAACTGAGTTACACGCATCATTTATTTCTTCATACTATCATCATCTAGACTGAAACGTAGATTTACAAAAGAACTGAAACCCAATGGATAGCCGTAATTAACGTCAAATTATAAAACACTCGACATCATATCTGCACATAAACGAGATCCAGTACAAGCGATTAGAAAGTTGACGAATTGATACTAACCTATCATTATATTAATATTATACAACATGAGACATCATAGAAAATATCGCCTAAATTAATAACAAATTTAAAAAAAGATAATAATGTTTGCTGTATGTCGTTTCCTTTCTGGTAATTTGATTAATATGTGACAGAATCCAAAATATGGACTTTCCTCTCGTTTTGTGTTTTCATGCTAACGAGTTAATTAAAGAAACATATAACTATTCCTAAAATGGATATGATAGTATTCGTTCTGATAAACAAACAGTTGCTTTGTTAATACATGAAATCTTCCATTAGATAGGTACCAGAAGATAAAATCGTGTTTGAGATGTATACAAGAAAAATATCCCATACGCCAAGGACACGTTACAAACTTTTTTTAATTACTACATGTAATTTACTAATTTTACAACGTAGAATGAAGTAAACACTTCTGTTGTAGGTAGGTAAATGAATTTATTAAAAAATTCCTTAAAATTTGTCCACAAGGTAGTGGAAAATTACAATGCACAAAACCTTTTCGGTCAAAACTGACCATCATCAGTGTGAACGTCCAGTGTACAAGTATTTGAAACTAGTCACTTCATTAGGTGTAAAAACAAATAGCAGTTGGTCGTTAACCTCTTACTTGAGCACTATGTCCAATTTCGAGCAAGGATGAAATACATCCACATGGTATTCCATTAATCTTCAAACATCGACTTAATGTCGACTACTTTACAATTTTAAATATATCAATAATGTAATTTAGAGGTTTTTACACATAATGAAGTGGCTAGTTTCAAATACTTGTACACTGGACGTTAACACTGATGATAGTTAGTTTTGACCGAACACGTTTTGGGCTTTGTTAATTTTAATTGTTAATTTTCTTTTAATGAATATAAAATAGAAATAGAAATCTGCGAAATCTCGTTTGAATGAATAGAAACAGGCTGAGAAGCAAGACTCTAAGTAAGAGAACAAATATGAACCTATTATAAGACCTGTTGTTACATATGGGATGGAAACAACGATGATTAAAAAGAAAGGAGGAAGATAGCTTGAAATTCGAAAGAAAAATAATTAGAACGGTACAGGGCCACAATGTAACAAGAGAGAGAGAAAGAAGAATGAAAACAAATGCCGAAATTGAAAAAGAATTAAAGAGAGAAAATATAATCAGATAGGTACATAAAATCTGTTCACTTAAAATGGATAGGACATATACAGAAACGCCCATACTCAGATATGTTAAGAAAGATAACTAACTGGACACCACCATGCCCCAGGTCTAGAGGAAGACGTAGAAATAGATGGCTGGATGATGTAGAAGAAGAAGAGCATAGGAGCAATTAATATTATAGACCGGAAAGTTCAGTTCCGTAGAAGTCGACTTCTACGGAACACAAAAAGAAGTATGGAGAATGATCAGAGGGCAAAGAAAGGAGATGAACGAATTAATAAAAGCGAAATACATTCAGAAGGAAACATGGTCAGACTACTTCCGATCTCTATTTGCTAAAGGCGACGATAATGAACCACCAACACCTGAAGTTACAACAAACGAAGAAATAAACATGGAGGAGGGAGAGGTAAAGGAAGCATTAAGAAAATTAAAAAATAGAAAATCTCCAGAAGAGGCCAGAGTATCGAACGACCTCCTAAAGTACGGAGGACAAGATCTAACTAAACAACTATTAAAACTAATACAAAAAATAATAGAACAAAACAGAATAACACGAGAATGGAGATCAAGCATCCTAATACCTCTCTTCAAAAAAGGAGACAAATCGGACCCGGAGAATTACAGAGGAATTAACTTATTAAACACAACATTAAAATTAACAACCAAAGTGATAACAAACACATTGAATGAAATTATTATAACATTAACAGAAGAACAACAAGGTTTTAGGTCGGGAAGGTCATGCACTGACGCTATATTTATAATGAGGCAAGTTCAAGAGAAATCGTTGGAATACAACAAACCGGCATATTTATGTTTCGTGGACCTTATGAAAGCATTTGACAGGGTCACATTAAAGGACGTTATCCATTTGTTATACTCGAGAGAGGTACCTCTAGGAATAATTAAAACGATCGAAAACATCTACCAGAACAACACAATAAAAGTAAAAGTAGAAGATGAACTAACTGACCCAATTGAAGCCGGCAATCGGATAAGACAGGCGGATTCACTGAGTCCTCTATTATTCAACCTGGTCATGGATGAAATATTAATAAAAAGTAAGAACTAAAAAAGGATACCAAGTGGGAGAAAAACAACTTAAAATAATCTGCTATGCGGACGATGCAATACTAACCTCTCAAAGTGAAGATGATTTACAACGTAAGCTGCACCAATTCAACATAATCGCCAGAAAATTTAACATGTTAATTTCCTCACAAAAGACAAAATGCATGGTTATAACAGCAAATCCAATAAGATGTTAATTGGAGCTGGAAAGTCAGATAATGGAACAAGTGATGGAGTTTAAATAGCTATGCATCACACTATCTAGCTACGGAAGGCTCGAAACAGAAGTGGAAGATCAAGTGAATAGAACAAACAGAGCCGCAGGTTGCCTGAATGACACAATATGGAGAAATAAAAATATCGGAAAAGAAATGAAAGGCAGACTTTACAAAACAGTCATCAGACCAATAATGACATACGCGGCAGAAACACGACCTGACACAGAGAGGACAAAAAGATTGCTCGAAACAGCGGAGATGAAAACCCTTCGAAAAATCGATGGTAAGACTCTATGGGACAGAGCTAGAAGTACAGATATACGATGGAGATGCAAGGTGTATAACATTAATAACTGGGTAAGAAATAGAAGAATACTGATGAATACGATGGTAAGACTCTATGGGACAGAGCTAGAAGTACAGATATACGATGGAGATGCAAGGTGTATAACATTAATAACTGGGTAAGAAATAGAAGAATAAAATGGAATGACCACATAAGCCGAATGACAACAAATCTCGTCAGGACAGCGAGAGACTGTTCCCCAGTAAGAAGACGATCAGTGGGAAGACCACGAACACGATGGAACGACAACTTACTAGAGGCCCATTGAAAAAAACAGACAGAGTTATGTCTATACAAAAAGAAGAAGAAGGAAAGTTCAGTGCAAGGGCAGAAAGAAATGGAAAAGAATAACGACAGCAACAAAGACACATAGCAAGCTATAAATGACAGAGTAGCCCACCCCACCCAGGAATAGGATTTTGGACGTCATGACGTTAGCTATAATCCGTAGGGATTGTAATGCTTAATGAATGAAAGAATGAATATTCTTGTATATTCTCAATACGAGTGGCAAGCCAAACCGAAATATTTTAATACTGCCCATATCCTACATTCCCCAACACCACAATCTTAATGCGGTTATAAAATCCTTCAGTTTAATATTTTTCTTAATTTCCTCGTTTCCCAACTGCTATTGCTTGCCTTCTGGAATCTATGTATGCATTCTCTGCATTTACGACAACATGCATTTCGTTTTAAATAGTTTTCTAACGTCGCCGTAGTCTATTTCGACATATCTGTGAGATGCAGATATCACCCATGCTGCAGCATCTCTTTCAAGTCCATATGTAGTAAAAAGTGAAGCGTTACATAACGTTCGCCGCATACCGTCCTCGCTTCGAGATTCCATAAAAGTTGTAACTATTTTGAAATATTTTCGTGTTTTTTTTTCAGGAATGGTAATAACTTTTGTAGATTGCTTATGTTACATGGTTAATATATCTAAATAACATACAGAGCGATCATTTGAAAACTTCTGTTACCTATTTAATAAAGTTTCATGTTATATTTTTACCTTTAAGTATTAATAAAAGCAAAATAATTCTTAGGCTCGATGCACATTTGTATGTTTTCAAGCCGCGTACACGCTGCAAGCTTGTTGGCTTGTCTAGCCAAGTTTCCCGTCAATACACATTAGACCGGTTTCTTGGCGTCAATACACGCCAGAAATAAACAGCTCTGTATCTACGTTGAAATCGATCGTGCGGTCAACGTGTACTGAATGATTGCTTAGTACAGTCTGCCAAACCGCCTAACTTGCAGAAACTGGCGTGCTCTCGCTCTCGGTGCACACGGCTTGCAAGTCACTTGCAAGTGGCGTGCACGCCGCGGCTCAGCTCGAGTGTGCAGTGAATAAATTCAACTCCCGTACTGCTGAACCACCAGCGATCGCACGTAGCTTGCTCGCAGCGTGTGCACTGCTTGAAAATACGCAAATGTGTATTGAACCTTAGATATTACGTCTTTTGTGTCCTCCTCTACGGAGGAGAAAGCTGGAGTCTTACAGAAGATGTCCTAAAACGCTTAGAGGTATTTGAAATGTAGTGCTACCGACGTACATTTCCGGTCATAAAATATGGTATACATTTTTTTCCCAATGTAAACCTGTCTTCAGACTTGACACAATGGTTCATGCATCACTTCGTTGTTGCCATTACAGATAACGGAATTTCACTAGATCTAAATAAAAAAAATAACGTTCGAAAAATGTATAAAGCTTTTAGGTAAGTATTATTTTTATCATCAAAAAACTGTATCTAATAAATTTAATAACCAGAAAGAGCATTGTTTATCTTAAAAAATCCACTTATAACTGAAAAATTAAACGATTAAACCTAATAAAAAGAAATAGGTCCAGTCCTCGATGACTTAGGCGCGGTTTCACCTCCGAATAACTAGTTATCGGGCAGTTTATTTGACAGATTTACATGTAATCTGCCGGATAAACTTCCCGATAAATATTTATTCGGAGGTGAAAAGACCGGGCCTTATTTAATTACATAACATCAGTCAGATTTGACAAGTTGGTCAAAGTAAATTTTTAACGATGCCACGTCAATTAAGTAAGTGTGATAAAACGAGAATAATTTCTAAAATAGAAGATTGGCTCAAAACGACAACTGGCTCAAGAGTTCAATAATATTTTCGTTGAACTGGTAACGATGCCCTAGAAATTAGAATGACACATTTGACAAGACTAACTTACACTACTTGAAAAACACGATTTTCGGTTATAAGAGTTGTACCAGTTTTTTATGACGCGAAGTGTACGTTAAGGGTCTCATATATGTATATGTACACCACACAACTAACATAACTATTCTCCAGAGGCTAAGAAAGGAAAAAGAAATTATTAACACCGTAAAGAACAGAAAATTGGCTTACTTCGGCCACACTATGCGTAATAGTAAATACCGACTTCTACAGTTGATTCTACAAGGCAAGGTTAAGGGCAAGAGGGGCCCTAGACGTAGACGTATATCACATATATCCTGGCTGGCCAATCTTAGAAAGTGGACTGGTCTAATCTCATCTGATCTATTTCGAACTATGTGAAGATGCGTCAACTAGAGTAAGATGCGTCAACGTGGTCGTCCACATCTCTAGAAGATAGGTACCTTTAGAAGAATAAATAAAAGATTCTCGATTAGATTTTTTCGATGACGTTATTATTCTTTCTATAGTTCACTGACTAATTCAATATGTTGTTCTGAAGCTATTTTCCTGTGGCATTTTTACAATTTTAACTATTTATAATGGGAAATAAGCCACAATATTATTAAAAAATGATGTTTATTAACGTTTCGCATCATTTTTAATAATATTGTGGCTTATTTCCCATTATAAATAGTTAAGACTAATTCAACATGTATGGTTTTTGTAGCCATTCATATAGGGGTTCAGCGAAGTTGACGCCAGGTTGTCGGAAAGCACAACTATTCTTTACCCTGTCTGGAGGAAGCGAAGCCAAAATTTGGACGGCAGTGTACGTGTTAAAGCGACAGTAGAAAAAAAGTCATTTTTCTCTTTCTTTTTTATTGAAGTTAAGATATATAAGTCAAATTAGGTAATTTCCCACCAGTTGATGATACTGTGACGACGTATATATGGTACAAATGTCATTGCTGTCGTACAATGAACTAAATAATACAGTGGGGATGTTTGTTGTTACGACTTAGCACATTTTTTGCTTTAAGCCCAGCCGCACATCAAAGAAACATGAAACGTAAATTACGTTTCATGGAAATAAACCACTGCTAAACAAATATATATCCGGCCATTTATGAGACTCTCCGAAAATAAAAATGTGTCATGAGCATGAATCACACTCGTTTCATTAGTAGGCGGACTTTGAGATTTTTTTAGCAGTGTTTTCTTTTCATGAAACATGTTTTTCGTTTCATGTTTCATGTTTTTCGTTTCATGTTTCTTTGGTGTGCGGCTTGGCTAAAGAAGTAATTATATTCTTAAAAAGAGTTTAATTTCGATTTCTTATACTATTTTTGTAAATTGCAGTTTTTATGTTGTTTAAATGAGGATATAATACTAGACGAATCATTCAAAACGCTACAATCAAGTAACAAAAGAATTGTTTCCTATTATTAGGAAAAAGAAAAGTTCATTGTTTTAGGTAGTACCTACGTGCTTCGATATAGGTCAGAGGTAATAAGTGAAAGTAAATGTATAGGTAATGAGTATGAGTATTTTTACTAATGCGTATGTAATCATCGTAAATGTTTATTCTTCTTAACGCAATACGAGATTAAATCATTCTAGGTTACTTTTCTCGGTGTTTAACTCTTTAGGAAAGAAAAGAGTATTTTAATCGACTCCAACGGGGACTGAAGTATCTTATTCTTAAAATATTACCATTTCGTTTTACATTATACCTGCTTTTTTTCATTACCAAGTTGCGGTTTATGGGAATCAATCCTGGATCTGTACAATACGGGATATTAGGAATCAAGACTGCAGCAATTTTTATTGATTTCTAAATTGAAATCCACCAATCCGTTTGGCAGACGTGGTGTTTAAATTGCTAATAAAATAGTTCAGAGAAATAAGGAAAAAGAATATCCTGTTAGTGACACAACCCCCTCCAGGCCGAAACCAAATTTTTTGAGTAGTATGGACATCTATATAACCTATATGTTTCCTGCAGCTGATTTTGATGATATTCATAGTTATAAACAAATGAAGATCAAAAAACGGAAAATTTTCGCTTGTTTTGTCTATAACCAAAAAGTTAAGTATTTTAAACAAATTTTATAGTGAGAAACTCATAAATCGTATAAAAAACTTCAATATGGCGTTCGCTGAATATGTTGATCCTTATTGGTTGCTTAGAAAATTGCAAAATAAATCATAAATTTTGAGTTATATAAAAATTAACTTAGAACGTTCTTATTACACGGAATGCTGAGACGTCTGGTGCTTAAATCATACCCTAAATTTCAAAGCAATTGGTCAACTAGTTTAAAAGGTATTTAATTTGTTTATCCTAAATTAATTTTTTTTGCAACGCTATAAGTCAGAAAATGATGAAGTTACAGTAATACTTTGGATAGTTTATAAAAAAGAAGATTTACACTATTAATTTAATTAAAAAAAATAACAAAAATAATTCTAAATACTGCAAAATTATTTTGCAAAAACATGTGAATTAAAAAAAGGGGGGCTAACTTCATCCCTAATTGTCCTAGGACAATGGTTTTTCTTTATAAATGTGTATAAAAATTCAGTCTTTCCAAATATGAAAAAATAATTTTCTACGGGTAACGGTTAAAAAGTTATTCTAATTGTTTATAAGTAAGAAAAAAATCGACGTGTTTTTGCAAAATAATTTTACGCTGTTTAAAATTACTTTTTCTAAGTAATTTTTTTTTAAATTAAGTCAATAGTATAAATGTTCTTCTTCCATAAGAAGTCAGAAGTCTCACTGTAACCTCATAATTTTCTGACTTATAGTGTTGCAAAAAAAATGAATTTGGGATAAACAAATTAAATAACTTTTAAGCTAATTGACCAATTGCTTTGAAATTTAAAATTTAATTTAAGCACCAGAAGTCTCAGCAATTCGTGTAATAAGGAGGTTCTAAGTTAATTTTTACATAAGTTATGAATATTTATAAAAACTCAAAATTTATGATTTATTTTGCAATTTTCTAAGCAACCAATAAGGATAGACATATTCAGCGAACGCCATATTGAAATTTTTTAGACGATTTATGAGTTTCTTACTCTCAAATTTGTTTAATATGCCTAATTCTTTGGTTATAGACGAAAAAAGCGAAAATTTACGAGAAAAATCTAATTTCTCTGGACTAAAATAGTCAAAGTCTAAACTAAATAAAACACGTTTGCCCTTGTCAAACAATTGCATATTCACATATGCAATTGTTTGACAGTAATACCGAAAAAGAATAGTGCAGTGCAAAACGGTTCACTAAATATCGTACTATTTATTGTGCATCTATTACCTAAGAAGTATGTAAATCTTGTTTTATGCATCAATTCTAAATAAATACCACGATTTTCTTAAAATATGGTTATACATACACTCGACCAAAACGTGTAATTCAATGTCTTTTGTGTAGAAAAACAATCAGTGCACATCGCCAATTTGTTAGCCTATTAACGTGAACGTAGTTATACCAATAATTACAACTCAATTGTCATTGCAAAATAAATAACATTGGACTAATTTGGTTTAGAAAGTGCACTATTGCGGACTGTGCGGCAAATAATGTTCGTATGCATGAAATAATAAAACAAGAGACAAATCCACAATATTTGTGTTGTCAATTGTGGCGACGGTTTTTGTTTCAAAAGAGTTGCCTTGGGGAACAATAAATAAGTATGAGAATAGTGTTTATAATATAGGTATTCGTCGTTGAACAAAAAAAACGTAGAAATCAAATCAAAACTATTTTATGAGCGTATAACAAAACTGCCAATTACACCGGTCAGTATCGTCGCCCCCCGCTAGCGAAATTATTTCGATTCGATTTTTTTGCACAAACTTACTCAAAAAGAGTTCCTTATAACATATCCACAGGGTGCCGGGCGGTGCCGTGGTCGAAAAATTGTTTAAACAATTTTTTTTAACAAATTCACAAAAATAATTTTTTTATTTCGAACAAATTTTTTTTTAGATAAATTGGCTTATTCTGAGCAAAAAAGGTTTCTTGTCATTTTTTTCTAAAATTTATTGTTGTCGAGTTATATGCGATTAAAAATTTGAAAAATGCGAAAATGGCCATTTTTAAGGCTTAATAACTCGATTAAACATTATTATTATGAAATTCAAAAAGTCACCAAATCAAGTTTCAAATCCTTTCTTCAAGGTTCTGAAGAAATTTTTGTCATTATTTTATTAGAAAGCTGTTATTTTGAATTATTAACAATTAGCGCTATCGTCCAGGATGTATCGTCGCGTCGTCCCCGTTAGTGAAATTATTCCGATTCCATTTTTTTGCAGAAACTTAATCAAAACGAGGTCCTTATAACATATCCACAGGGTGCCGGGCGGTGACGTGGCCGAAAAATTGTTTAAACAATTTGTTTTAAACAAATTCACAAAAATAATTTTTTCACTTTGAACAATTTTTTTTTAGATAATTTGGGACATTCTGAGAAAATATGTCTTTTGTGATTTTTTTCTAAAATTGATTGTTGTCGAATTATACGCGATTTATAATTAGAAAAATTCGAAAATGGCCATATAACTCGACAACAATCAATTTTAGAGAAAAATCACAAGAGACCTTTTCTGCTCAGAATAACCCAAATTATCTTAAAAAAATCGTTCGCAATAAAAAAAATATTTTTGTGAATTTGTTTAAAAAAATTGTTTAAACAATTTTTCGACCACGGCACCGCCCGGCACCCTGTGTATATGTTATAAGGACCTCGTTTTGGGTAAGTTTCTGCAAAAAAATGGAATCGGAATAATTTCACTAACGGGGGCGACGCGACGGATACATCCTGGACTATAGCGCTAATTGTTAATAATTAAAAATGTTAGCTTTGTAATAAAATAATGGCAAAGATCTCTTCAGGACCTTGAAGAAGGGGTTTGAAACTTAATTTAGTCACTTTTTGAATTCCAGCCTAATAATGTTGACTCGAGTTATTAAGCCTTGAAAATGGCCATTTTCGCATATTTCAAATTTTTAATCGCATATAACTCGACAACAATCAATTTTAGAAAAAAATGACACCAAACCTTTTTGCTCAGAATAAGCCAATTTATCTAAAAAAATTTTGTTCGAAATGAAAAAATTATTTTTGCGAATTTGTTTAAAAAAAATTGTTTAAACAATTTTTCGACCACGGCACCACCCGGCACCCTGTGGATATGTTATAAGGACCTCTATTTGAGTAAGTTTGTGCAAAAAAATCGAATCGGAATAATTTCGCTAGCGGGGGCGACGATACTTCCGGTCTAAATTGACTTAGGTATTATGTTTATATGGGATTTAGCGACAATTATTGTTGTAGTGGAAATTACCTTTTCAAATTAACTAATGTTGTGATGTTTCGTATTTTCACTTGGGAAATCGTTTTCAAAAGGAAAAAAAATAATTCTGAAAAATTCTGGGAAGATTCATTCTGGAACGCCATTCAAAGGATTCAAACATGACAACATTTCCACGTGTAAACGGCTTATCAGAAAAATTAAAACGGATAGGAAACAAGTACAACATCACAACAACATTCAAAACAATCAACACTCTGAGATCTGTCCTGTCCAAAACCAAACGGCCAAACGTCATACAAGAAAGATCCAAAAACTGCATCTACAAAATACCCTGTGAATGCAACAATTTCTACGTGGAGAACCACGTGCAACACCACTAGGTATTGCAGTTTCTCCCACGAGGGACACAATGTGTGTCACGAGGTAGGTACACAATTGAAGACTGTCACAAGTAATGAGGGTAAAGAGTATATTATCAAAAAGGTGAAGCAGTTTGATAAAAGATAAAACCGTTACCATGACAAATACAGCGGAAGAAAACCGAGCAATCGAGAAAAGAATTGCGAAAGGAAGAAGTACCTACTGCACAAACTGTTGAAAGCAAAAAACATCTCGAGTGCGGTGAAATATATTGTTATGCTCTGTATTTCTCTCTTTTATGAGATTGATAAGCAAATTCTTAATTTAATTAATTACTCAATTATTTTAATTACTGCTTATGTAAAACAAAACCAAATTTAAATTAAATTTTCTAATAAACTTTATTCTCAGGGCTATTTATTTTTGATGCTTTACTTTTGGTTTGTGGCTTCTGGTATGTCTAGTTGCTTACTCCATCCAGGACAAAACTGGGAAATTAAACACACTCAATATCATATAAATGTTAAAAAATATTATTTATTTATCCAATATACCATAAACATAGGATTTAAAAAATATGCTAAAATCTAAATTTGTTGCAACTATTTATCATCTACTAAATTAAGCTTTAATTCTGATATCTCCTCTGTTTTAACAAAAAAAAAATATTTAAATAATTCGTTATTTATTCTTACAAAATTTAATAAAATTTACTTTTCTCTTTTTGAATTGATTACTTATTTGTTCTTTAAAATTTGGACTGACTAATTATGTTATAGAACTGTTCAGTACAAAAATTAAGCAAATATGGTGTGGATATAAACAAACTCTCTCCGTTTCATAAATGATTTGACTAACCTTTTTGTTTCTTCTCTACTTCTTTTCCCGGATTGCGTCGTCCTCGATTCTCCCACGCGTACTCTTAAGATGTTGCGATAGGTCCCTCTCGTCCAAACTGCTTCACAAACAAACAAACAGGAGTCGCTCGAATTCTCGACTCAGTTTTCTCTCTGCTCGATATCTTGTGCAAATAGATACCAATCGGCTACTCGTTCTACACAGAAACAGGAATCTTCCTCGGACACAGGAAAATTAACTTCTCAAACCGGTCAACGATTTCGTTTCAACTTGATTCTGCTCGCAAAAGCCAATTTCACCACTTTACTCTGACTTCTCACTTTTCTCAAAAACTGGACTGCTGTCTCCAGATATTCATTAAACAGTGCCTATTTTTTCTCTCGTCAAAATCAGACTCCACACTCTCATCCCTTCCATCCATCATTTTCCACCAATCACAAAACATCCTTTCTACCCACTACATGCATATTTTCATTTCTTAAGAACCCATTTAATTTGTATACAAACTTTCCATTTTGTTAAATTCTAGGAGACATCAAATTACTTTCGTTGTTTCAAAATGCTATACTAAAAACCTTACTTTCTAATCTCAATAAATTTGTTTACCGCTTAACCTTCTTCGATTTTTTTAAAAAATGTCTTATTGTCCATTGCAAAGCGTAATAAACTGTATTGTCTAATCTGACCGCACCATTGTTTAAGGCCGTTCAAAAACCCATTAAGAAAACCACCTTCTTAACGATTTCACTTTTCCGCGAAAACACTGATTACTATTACAATTATCCTATTACAATTTTTGGTCATATACAGGGCGATGAAAATCTATAATTTCGTGGTTTCTGATATAAATTTAGTTTTTAAATTTTTTCCATAAAAAATTATACAACAATATTTTATACCAAACAGTGATCCAACCGACAATTACGACCAATCCACAATTACTCCACCCCTTTATGGAAAACATGGTCAATATTTTCACCCCAGGAAAATATGCTCAAAATATCTGGGAAAGGAGTGTTTTAAGAAACATTTTTGGGGGAAATTAGAGATGGACAAAACATTTGAAAGAGGCGAACAAAGAAATCAGTGGGCTGTACGGGACTCAGAAATTAGCCGGATCGTTAGATGGTTGGGCAATGGGGGAAAAATGTAAGATGAAAAATAGGTAAAGGATTACCTGCAGCGAGGTGAAGGAAAGGAGAGGACGACTACGAAAGAAGTGGCTCTCGAAGCGTGTAAGGAAGATGTATAAAAAATGAGGAGAAGAAACTGCGGAATTGTGACCGTTAACAGAGTTAAATGGAAGTATTTAGAATTTATAATAATATACTGGAACATGAAATAAACCTGGTCATAATCAAAGATTGTTTTAGATTGAACCTTGTGGAACTGTTAAAGTGATGTTCCTATGCTCCTAATGATATAAACAGTTAAAAGAAGCATTGTTTGAAGAACGGAAAATATGTTGCTGAGAAAGTAAAACAATCATTGCAAGATTTTAATTAAATTAATATATCATTAAAAACTCATCCGATGATAAAAATTTACAGAACAGGTACAAAGTAAATAAAAATAATTTATCAAAAGGTATTCAACAAGCAAAAAAAACTTATGCAGAAGTGTTAATAAATACTAACAAAAATATGTCTAAAAATTTATGGAGATGCGTAAATAAACTATATGGAAAAACAGTTTCAAAAACAAACATAAAACTAATAAAAACACAAAATAATGAAGTACTAACTAACAAAACAGACATATCAAATGAATTTGTTGACTACTATACCGATTTAGGAAAACAATATGCAGAAATGATCTCTGAGCCAACTGAATTTCGAGCAAACATATTGGAAATAAATAATAGTATGTACCTGTCTCCAACAACTGAAAATGAAGTTGAAGAAATTATAAAATCTTTAAAAAATAAGTCACCAGGGCACGATAATATTAGATCTGAAACTTTAAAAGAAATAACAAAACAGATTTCAAATCTCTTAACATATATAATAAATTTATGTCTTAATTTAGGCATTTTTCCAGATATATTAAAAATTGGAACTATTAAACCACTATTCAAATCTGGCGAAGAAACATATTGTCAAAATTATAGGCCTATAACCCTAATCTCAAATATAGGCAAAATATTCGAAAAAATAATTAAAATAAGCCTCACACATTTTTTTAAAAAAATTAATATACTATCTGAATGTCAATATGGGTTTCAAGAGGGAAAATCAACCGAAGATGCAATCTGTGCTCTAACAGCTAACATCTACAAAGCTCTTGATAATGCAAAACCATATCTTTGTATATTTGTAGATTTAGCAAAGGCATTTGATACAGTATCACATAAAATACTGCTAAATAAACTTCAAAAATATGGTATAAGAGGACTTGCATATAACTTCCTAGAAAGTTATCTGCTAAATAGACAACATGTTTTTATAGATGGAGAAATCAGTAAAGGAAGAATTATATCTTACGGAGTACCACAGGGAACAGTCTTGGGACCAATTCTCTTCAATATTTATATCAATGATCTATTCAGATTGAATGTAACAGGTAAGATAATAAGTTTTGCAGATGACACAGCTATTTTCTATGATGCAAATACATGGAATAATTTAAAACAAAAAGCTGAAACAGATTTTGTACAATTCCGAAATGGTTTCAGTTTAATAAACTTACCTTAAATATAGAAAAAACAAAATATATACCATTTACATCATATGTTAATAACCTCCCAAATCTTGGCTCATTAAAAATTGATGCAAAAAATGAAATTCCACATACACACGAGATTAAATATCTAGGTATAATAATTGATAAACATTTACGATGGAACACCCAAGCAAATAATATAGTAAATAAATTAAGAGGACTCTTATCAAGATTTAAATTTTTAAAACAATTTTTAGGAATAACTCATTTGCGAATTCTTTATTATGCACTTATACAATCTCAACTCACATATGGCCTTTTAGGATGGGGTGGAATACGCAATAATTACTTACATTCTATAAATATTATTCAGAAATGGCTAATTAGAATTATATACGGGAAAAATTTAAGATATTCTAGTGAGCTGTTATATAACGAAAGTAAATTTTTAAATGTACGTAAATTATTCTGTTATAAAGCCCTTATACATATACATGAAAAAAAGATAATAATACATGAAAAAAAGATAATATTAAATTTTAACAGTCATGCCCACCAAACTAGATATATAAAACATAATACAATTCTACCAAAATGTAATAAATCCATCCTTCAAAGATATGTTGATTACATAGGGCCCAAATTGTACAATTTGCTACCGGATAATTTAAAACAATTTAAAAATTATAAAAAACATAGATATAAATATGAAATTAAACAATGGATTGGGAACAAATCAACAAAATTCTGCGAAGAATTTATCAATGGACAATAATTATTGTAATAAATAAACTTAAATAAGAAATAAAACATTGTATCGAACATAAAAATTGTATCTAAATAGATTTTTATTATCAACTGCGACATTTCTTGAATTATTGATGGCCACATTTATATCACAAATTATATTAAAATTATTATATTTTTATTTTTTCTTGATTAATGTTAGAGTTTTTAGTATTTTTATAAATTTTCATATAACTGTATATATTTATACATTTGTTAAATATTTTTTGTGTTTGTTTATATTTGTAAATTAGTATATTATATTTTTAAGTCTCACACACAAGGGGTGCTACTTTTGTATGTATGTATATTAGTAATATATATACAGGGTAGCTCAACTTCAGTGAGTTATTTATGTTTATTTAGGTAGTACTCATTATGCCTTTTATTCTTTTGTAAATCTTTATTGTTATTTCTAAATAAACATTATTATTATAAGAGAATTTTCACTAAGGGTAAAATATTATATTATGTATTTTTTCGCAGAATTGTCTCTTATAAATCATTTATATATGTACATTATGATACATATTATCAGAACATTAGCTTACAGGGCAAATATACTATCTGGCCCATAAATTGAATATTAATTATGGTACTTACCGTACGTTATGAAAGTTTATGGTTTATGCCTCACTTTCCCAAGTTTTGCGATTATATATAGTTTGATTTATATGTTTTGATTGATGGATTGCATCCCAGTAGGATAATAAGCAAACTTTCCATATTGATTTATCGTTAAGATTTAATGTTTATTAAACAACGAGTATGAGGTTCTGAAAAATCATAATGTTCCTATTCTGTTATGCAGCGTTATCGGAAACTGAATTTATAGACCGGAATCCAATTGAAGTACAGCCACGACTGTACATCCCTTATTAGTCTAGTAAAATAAAATTATACTACATGTAAATCATAATGTAAATTCGTACAGGTTGAAACAAATTTTATATCAAAGTTTAGGTGGGTACAAAAAACATTTTAAAGAAAGTATCCAAATAATACAAGGGGATCATTGTTTAAATAATTAAAAAGGGGTCATTTTTGCAAAAAAATTACTTTTTTAACTGCTGAGGTCATTTAATTACTAATGAAGGTTTATAGGATTATTTTCTGCAAAGATGAAGGGTAAATATTTCACATAAGACTTACTGAATTAAATTGGACCCCCTATTTAATTAAATAATTGTATGTAAAACTTTAAAAACAAATTTGCAAAAAATTATTTTTAGCGTTTTAAATAAACAATATAAAATATCTTTTTTTACAGACGAAGTTGCGCTATGTTACCAGTATTAAGCAAAAAAAAATTGATCGAAAAATATTTAATATTTTTTGAGATATTGAATTTGTTTATTAAATGTTACTCTATTTTCAGTTGCAAAAACGCGGTTGTTGCCAAATAAATATTCACCTGTATTAAATATTATTATTTTTATTTTTATGTTTATTTTTGATAAATGTATTGATACATTCAAATTTTAATTAAACTTCCCCCTAAAATGCCATTTCAAAATTATTCAAATTTGTTTATAATTGGTTCTTTTAGTAACGTCACGGGGATTAAATATTTTGAAATGCCGTTTCGATAATTGGGTTCCTGTGAATTTTTCACTAATTAACAAATTTTTTTGTCTTTTTTTCCTCTTCTTTTTTTTTCTTGGAGTTATATTACTACGGGCCCTTTTAGGGTTAAGTTTCATTAAGAATGTCGAATCTCTAAGTTGTAGATTCTAGACCTAAAAATATTAAGATTGGTCTAAAATCACTTAAATAAAATGTGGCTACTTACTGAGGCTAAGGGTGTTTTATTAAAAAATTTAAAAATTATTTTTACCAATTACTATCAAACTACTTAACGTATCCTTATCATACTTGGCAGAAAGTGTGGGTACTATACAGTCTACTAAATTGTGATAAATAATAGTTTCTATCTACTACCAGAGGCGTACGACAGGGGATAGTTAATAGTTAACCCTTCCCAAATTCTACGCCACTGAGGGAATTACTATTTTAGTAAAATTTTTCGATTGTCCAATACTTTCTATGTAAATAATATACTCTTTACCGGTAACGATTAAGTCATTAGTTTTCGAGATATTGGACGTTAAAAATAAAACGGCATAGTTATTTTGATTCATTCATTCATTCATTTTAAACTTCCAATATCTCGCAAACTGATGACTTTATCGATACCAATAAAGTTATTTACATACAAAGTATTGGAGAATCGAAAAATTTCGCTAAAATAGTAATTCACTCAGTGGCGTAGAATTTGGGAAGGGTCAATCATTCACTATCCCCTGTCATGCGCCTCTGGCACTAGCTAGAAACGTTTATTAATCACAATTTAGTTGGATGTATAATAGCCACACTTTCTGCCAAGTATGATAAGGATACGTCAAATAGTTTTAAAGTACTTGGTAACAATAGTTTTTAAATTTTTAAATAAAACATCCTGTAACTCGGTAAGTAGCCACATTTTATTTAAGAGATTTTAGTTAAATCTTAATATTTTTAGGTCTAGAATCTACAACTCAGAGATTCGACATTCTTAATGAAATTTAACCCTAAAAGGACCCGAATTAATGTAACTCCAAGAAAAAAAAGAAGAGGAAAAAAAGAGAAAAAAATTTGTTAATTAGTAAAAAATTACTAGGAACCCAATTATCGAAACGGCATTTCAAAATACTTAATCCCCGCGACGTTATTAAAAAAAACAAGTTATAAACAAATTTGAATAATTTTCAAATGCCATTTTAGGGGGGAGTTTAATAGAAATTTGAATTTATCAATACATTTATCGAAAATATAGATAAAAATAAAAATAATGAGATCTTATTCGGGTGAATATTTTTTTGGCAACAACCGCGATTTTGCAATTGAAAATATAGTAATATTTAATAAACAAATTCAATATCTCAAAAAATAATATATATTTTTTGATCATTTTTTTTTTGCTTAATACTGGTAACATAGCGCAACTTCGCCTGTAACAAAAGATATTTTAAAGTGTTTATTTAAAACGCTAAAAATAATTTTTTACAAATTTGTTTTAAAGTTTTATATACAATTAATTAAATAAATAGGGGGTAAAATTTAATTTAGTAAGTCTTATGTGAAAGATTTACCCTTCATCTTTGCAGAAAATAATCCTATAGACCTTTATTAGTAATTGAATGACCTCAGCAGTTAAAAAAGTAATTTTTTTGCAAAAATGACCCCTTTTTAATTATTTAAACAATGATCCCCTTATATGATTTGGATACTTTCTTGAAAATATCTTTTGTACCCACCTAAACTTTGCTATAAAATTTGTTTCAATCTGTACGAATTTACATTTTGACTTTTTTTATTTTATTAGACTATATGCCTTTGAGAGTACTGATACATGAAATAAAGGAGAGTAAAATATGTCAAAACTGTGGGTATTTCTAGGGAAATCTGCGTGGAAATTGAATTTTCTTTTGTAACGAAAATCGCATGTTTTGCGACGATTTTCTCCCTTATGCTATTTTACGAATCGATAGAGGAGTATTGATTCTACTTTTAAAAATTTTGGTATGAAGACTGCTGGTGATTTTTTCTATTGTTATCTTTTATCTTTGGAGTTAAGCTGCTTATAATGTATAATCGTTTTGATTTGGTTCCAATGATCCTAGTTTTACCCATATATTATGTACATTCAATATAGCAATATTTCCTTATGAATGAACAACATGAATATTTATGTGACATTTTCCCACAATTAATCGAGGAAATGAAGCTGAAAAAATGGCAAAACCTCGCAATTTTTTCGTCCAGCATCGATTTGTACAAAAATTTGGGTTTACGCTCATTACACCCTTTAGTTCATTTTCTATATTGAGCCGTTGTACACTTTTGGTTTTGTAAGGGTGAAAACTACCCCTAATTGTAAAAAATTATACAATAACATTTTAAACTTTAATATTGTCAACATTTGGTTCTTATTAGTTACATAATGATTGTTTTATGCTTTAAGATACATATACTATCATAATATTTCAATCCTTAAAACCACCCTTGTTGGAGCTATATACAAAAAATTTACTTCTCCTAAAAGAATAGTTTCGGCTTGCATCGATTTACATACAAATTTGGGATTAGGATCATCTCACCCTGTACTTCATATTGTATATCATGCTTAAGGGCGCTGATTATTTTTAGGTGTGTAAACTACCCCTTATTGTCAAAAAATATATAAAAACATTGTAAACTTTAATATGGGTAAAATTTGGTTTTGATTGGTTAAATAATGATTGTTTTATACTTTAGAATATAATATCATAATATTCCAACCCTTAAAAACCACCCTTAATAGCATTACAGTTTTTATAAGTAGATATTTTAATAGACTTATACAGAAAAAAAAGTAGAATTAAAGAATTACAAAAAACATTTATTTACACAAAAATACGAATTTACAAATATGTACAAATACAAATACAAATAGTTTTTTAGTCATCTTCCAGTATACAAACCGGTTCTGTGGTATTATACATACATTGAAAATTATCCATAAGCGGACTATCCGAATTTTTCGAAAAAAAAATTCGTTTTATAAACATAGCTCCTTCATTTTTGGCGATAAAAAGTTTGTTCAACAATGACTTTGTAGAATTTTTGAAGAGTTATATGACTGCGTAAACTAAATTCCGTAAGATCCCTTAGTTTTTAATTAGGGTGGGTTTAAAGGGCTCGATAAGGGGGTGTTTGCTCGTAAATAGAGGTTTTAAACAGCTATATCTCGCTAACTGTTCACTGTAATAAAAATCTATGCACAAGGGAATTTTAGTTATTAAAAAGCTACAATTTAGTAGTCCATCATTTTTTTCGTATCTCCTGTATTTTCGGAGATATTTTGAAGTAAAAGGTGAAAAATGGGAAATTCCAAAAAATTAATTTTTCTTTAAACTCCAAGTTTTTTAAAATTAGGCCTTTTAATTAGGTCAACCTTCTTGGCTGTATTGATAATACAAATATAAAAGGAATTACAGAAAGGTGAAGACCAATTTTTAATTAGGAGGGTAGTTAGGGGGTTGTTTTCACTGACTTTTTCATATAGAAAAGCAGGTACCGACCTTTGTTGACCATAAGTCGCTTAAATTGCATGCTAGAAACTTGTTATTATTTTTTTTGAAAGGTTTAACTGTATACTTGAAAAAAGATTATTTAAGTTTTCCTCGAAAAATGCAAAGTTTTTCCGTTATTTTATTTTGAATATTTCAAATTATGCATTTGACGAAAAAACTTAACTTTTAACATGCCGTATCTCGGTTTGTATTGGTCTTAAAGATATTACAGAAAAAGAATTTGGTTTGTGTTACTAAAAGATACAATTTTGATATGTACAGTTTTTTTTATTAAATGCATATTTTTCGAGGTATTCTCAAAAAACTCTCTAAAAAAGTCGATTTTTTCATCGAAAAACGGTTACTTTCAAGCGTGAATAACTCGAAAAATATTAGTTTTACGAAGAAAATGTAAAAAAGATTTTTTCTTAGAATTACTTTTTACATCGATTTACATGGTTCAAATGTAATAAAAAATTTCCACCCCCGAGATGGGGTGGTAACCACCCCCAAGGTTTTAGCGTACAGCGACATGATATAGAAAATGATCCTTGGACTATTCCCTACCTTCTGTGAAAATTTCAAATAAATCCATACTGGACGAAAAAATTGCGAGCCAAAATGCTTCATTTCGTCGACTAAATTCTATTGTTATGTTTATAGTATCATTGGCGAAAATTTGCTATAAACTTACACAGTTCAATCTATTTATACTCTAGAATTTTTGCAATTTGGTTTATCACCAAGAATCACCACACCAAGGCTACCACGACATTGAACTCGGCGATCGCAATTTCGCGGACAACCTTGCGGGACGCGGGACATTCAAATTAAACCCAATTAGTGTCATTATCGTAGCAAATCGAATCATTGGAAAAAATTGTCAATTTCACGAAATTAGCGAGCCTGGAGGCTACTATACTACCATCAATTATTTTTGCCGTAAAACAGATGTCGGAGTATTTTTTGTGATGCGGGAGTGTCTGCTGTGCTGATAGATCATGCGGGCACGAATCCAAATGAATTAATTAAGGCACTTTTTTATCGTTTATTGAAGTACTTAATTGGCTGAAAATGAAAGTATACATATTTATGTTTCCTGTTGCCTTCGAAAATATGTAAGATTGTAAGCTATAAAAAATAAAACATCTAGACGACTATTTAGACGAAAGTGAGGCCAAAAATTGTAAATATGAATTATAGTAATACAGACGAATACGAATAGGATTTGATCTGACTCAGTGAGTCGAATTTTTGTATATACGTACTGATTCAATGCTCAAAATTGTTCTAAATAACTTAGAAGTATTATTGATTCCGTGTGTCTTAGCACTTTTTAATTAGTATATTCTTTCACGGTTTTTGCTGTAAATTTTAAAGAACCGCTTGGATTGACATGAAATTTGGCATACGCATAGCTAACATGTCATAGAAAAAAAAGTGATATGGTGCCGATGTGTGCTTTTGCCCTGGGGGTGACTTTCACCCCCTCTTGGGGGTAAAAAAATATATGTCCAAATTAAGTCCGGAAATGGATAAACTAATTTTAAGCAACTTTTGTTCTATAGAGTTTTTTCACCAAGTAAAAAATTTTCGAGTGTATTTGCAAGTGAATATGTTTATTTTTCAACAAAATAACCACGTTTTTAGACGGTTTTTCGCAAATAACTCAAAACGTAAGCATTTTGCCGAAAAAAATATTCTTAGCAAAACTATAGCCTATAAAAAAGTGAAAAAAACGGTGTATATATTAGGTCTCTATAACTAGCAAAAGCAGAGTTATAGCTAATCAAAAATAGGTTCATATTCGAAAAATTCCAAATAGAATAATTCAATGTGAAATATCCAAATAATGAAGCATTTTTGGGGAAAACACATTACAACTTTTTTAAAGTGTTTAAAAAAGCTTTATTTCTGTTTTTATAAAAAAAATTCTAGCATCAAATGTAAGCAAGTTACGCTCAAAATAAAGTTGGTCCCTTTTGTTTGGGCAAAAAAAATCAGGAAGATCACCCCCCAATTATCAATTAAATTAAATTAATCGTTACCGCTTCACAAGTTACTTTACTTATGTTGTGTTTATATGATCTGTAAGTTTCATCGATTCAAAGTGCTTATTTTTGAAAAATATTGGTTTTAAAGTAAAATTTTTAATAATTTTAATTTTGAAAAATAATGCTTTTTTTTTCAAAATAACTTAAAAATTGTTAGAGATACCAAAAATCTTAAACAATGTGAAAGTCGGCTTTACTTTTCTGAATATTTTGTATTTTTTTGTTTTTTTTGTAAGACAAAAATTGGTTAAGATTCGGTGTTTCTAAATTTTCTTACACTCGTGATAAGTGACTCGTTCAAGCCCTTTTAACTACAGCTCTTTCAAAAATAAGGACTTTGAACAGATGAAACTTACAGATCATATGATCAATACATACGTGAGTAAAAAACTTGTGAAGTGGTAACAATTAAGTTCATTTGAAATGCTAATTAGGGGCTGATTTTCCCGATTTCTTACCAAAAAAAGGAACCAACTTAATTTTGAGCGGAACTTGTTCACTTTTGATGCTAAAAATTTTTTTTAAAAAACAAAAATAAGCATTTTTTAAACACTTTAAAAAAGATAAAATGAGTTTTCCCCAAAAAAGTGGTTCGTTTTTTGGTTATGGCACGTTAAAATATTCGATTTGGAATTTGACGAATATGAACCTATTTTTCATTAGCTGTAGAAGCTCTGCTTCTACTAGGTATAGTGACCTAATATATACACCATGGTTTTCACTTTTTTACGTGCTATATATTTAATAAGAATTTTTTTTTTCGACCAAATACTTACTTTTTGAGTTATTTGCGAAAAACCGTCTGAAAACGTGGTTATTTTGTAGAAAAGTTAACTTGGTGAAAAAACTTTATAGAACAAAAGTTGCTTAGAATTAGTCGTTTTATCCATTTCCGGACTTATTTCGAACATACATTTTTCACCCCCAAAAGGGGGTGAAATTCACCCCTAGGGCAAAAGCACACATCGGCACAATATCACTTTTTTTCTTTGACTTGTTGGCTATGTGTATGCCAAATTTTATGTCAATCCAAGTGGTTCGTTAAAATTTAGAGGTTTTGCAATATTTTACCTTTAAAGAATGTACTAAATTTCTCTTTTAGAAGTCCGTCTCTATACTCAGAACACAATTTTTATAGCACACGGTTACAAGACATATAAATATGCAAGAGACAAAACCTAAATGAAGGATGATTCAACATATAAATCTATCAAAATTGAAAATGTTTATACATTTTTAATTCATTTACTCTTTTGTAAGAGCATTAAGGAATCTTTCTTGTTGGAACTTTTACCACGCTGAGCAGATGAGTTGTGAATTATTTAAAATTCTCTCATCTTAATTTCCTCGGCATCCTGTTTGATTTATAAATTTTGAAAATCTCAAGAGATGTAACCAAAGAAAGTATTCCACCTGTTGTCAATCGGGTGGTATGGTGACGATATTTATTGTCGTTTTCTGTGCTACTTCGATTGATAACTTACTTTGTTTGTTTTTCGGTAGATGGCTCTACTAGTTCATCCGTGACATTTCTTTCTTTGCAATTCGGAAAGGCCTAAAGTATGATACCTCGAGAAATCGGAGAGAAGAGGATATGGGACTACTGATAAGGGGGAAAAGACCTCCGAAACCGGTATATACTCTTCCTGCACTCTCCGATTTAACCAGAGTATTATGCAGCTGCTGAATTTTCGTGTTGCAAAGAAATTTCGTGTTCTTCGCAAATGCTATGGGGTCATCTGCATACCTGATGTTATTTAGTCGAATATCTTTTTACAAGTAGAATACCACTCCGAAACTTTCTTTTATTGCTGATCTATTTAAAATTTTAAAAGTATTCTTTTGTTTTTCATTTCATGGTATTATTTCAGCCATATTTAGAAATAAAAGCAAGTTACTTACTTTGTTCTTATTTTTATGTTGTTCATGTTTAGGATTCCATAATATTGATCGTTGATCAATCGTAATTCTGATCGATCTCAGATAACATTGCAAAAGACACCGTTATGCATTATATTGAACAAAACGCAAAATATATGCTTACTATTATAAAACGAGTGCATTTTATTATCAAATCAGTTACAAAAACTACGGACCTAAGGACCACAACATCATTGCCGTACCTATCACAACACATGGCGATCCTGCAAACTAAAGGTGATGAAAAGTAAACGACAAGTGAAGCAAAGAATGGGAGTCAAACCGGTAAAATGCGACATCAAAAGAAGCATAGCGAATGCAGCACTAGAACCCAAGGTAGTGAGTTGTAGTAGGGTTGTAGTGCGAATTTTTTTATTATCTATATCAGTTTGAATCAGTGAAAGAAAAGATTCCGGACGATAGATTTTGAAGTCGTTTGGATTTTTGCCAGGTTTAAGCAACACATCAATTGTGTTTTGTCTCCATGCTTTGGGTATATGCATAGTTTGGCAATTATTGATCATCTAGAGACGTTTACTATCTTTTTTCGTTTTCGCTCCAAACTTCTAGATTTGCTATTTACTCGGGTTACCAATATCAGGCTCAATTATTGTTTATGATGTGAATAACGTACTATAGTCACCTTTGTGTTGTAAATGTTTTAATTTTGGCTATTTTTACCGTTATTGTATCAGATATATGTAGTATACACTCCAATAATTGCATTAAAACACTTCATAGTCGTTGGCATTATTATTGAACGGTTGGAAGTGTCTGCCAGATTTTCCATTAAATGTCGAGCTATGACCTTTCCAATAAGTTTGAAGATATCTTTAGAACGTTTTGAGTGCTTTAAATATACAGTAAATAGGTTGATATGTACTGTTGTGATCTTATTTATTTATATGTGATGATATTCTTATGTGTAATTTAATTTAATTAATGCATTAATGATAATCTAATTAATCAACCAGATCACATATCAAAATGTTTTCAATCTCAGGGCGAATTATAAAATTACTTACTTACTTTCGTGACTTCTAAGTATTTCTCAGTGGTTCCTAATCGGGATAGGAAAAAATAAAATAATACACACATATGGATTACAATTATAAATCAAAATTTTGTTTATTTTATATAAATGGCAATTACTGCTTAATATTTGTTAGATCTTATATTTATTTAATACAAACATTTAAAAATGGGAATCTTATTTCCTTTTGGTTTCCAATTTAAAACTTTTATTAATAATGAAACTATTAGGATTTATTAGCAACAAATTGATTTAAGTTTAATGAAAATCTTCTGATATTAGCGATTATGTTCTTCAATTTTTAATGTGGTATTTAATACAAAAACCCATACATTCATGTCTTGACAAATGAGACTGACCTTTATCTGGTGAACTGCGAATGTCCTCACACAAAACCCGTTTCCTCCTACCCTTGGTTGCGATGAAAAACTCGTCCTGGCCTCCAGTAATGTTCTCCTTTGAAAACTACCTCGTATCGCTCGCGTTCCTGCTTTTCTCGTGATGCAGTGTTCTACCTTTTTCGAACCACTTCAATCAGCCACCGGGACACTCTTTGCTCAAGGAGATTCTTTTCTCTCGACTCGGCCTACCTCTCGTTCCGATGGGTACTCAACACTCACGGAACTATCCCGGCGTTTTCACTCTTCGTACACCACCGTCCACCACTGGACTTCACCTCTCTACCGCTCAAAACATTCTGATCTCTCATCCTCATTCAATCCCCTACTTTCTCAATATCCCTTCCAGATTCAAAAATCAACATTCCACCACAAATTTTAATTCGCCGTATTCCTCAATACCAACTTTTAATCTTTCTAAATATGTTTAATGGATTTCAAGAAAAAATAATCATTTCCCAATTTAAACTTACTTTCTACTTTTTACAAAACTTAATGACCTATTATCTATTTCACTGAGTCTTATTTAGCGTAGGCTAATGATCGAATCTTCCGCGAACACTCAACTTGTTTATCTTAGGCGCATTGTTGCCGAGTTTCGTACACTTCTTCGAATCACTTTCTTAAAAACTAAATATAATAATTTGTTGTATACAGGTTGTTCTAAATTTACATGCCCGTGGCTGAGAAAATTGAAGATCTTTTATATTAATTTGAATTTTGCTTATAATTATAAAATTTTAATTCTCATATCAAATAGAAATATAACAGTACTTATAATGGTGTTTTTTGCGATATTTCAAAATAAGGTCATGTCCGTCTTAAAAGCAGATATTAATTTTTTAGTTATACTTCGTATATAATAAAAAATAAATCGTATAGGTTTATGTTTGTATGATATCGTCATTTACAAAAATGTAACAGATATTTTGGTGTCAAAATCTGCTGAAAATGTGTGAAAATACTGTTTATTAGGTCTGGATCCCGCGTATAAAAAAAGTTGATTCATAGCAAGCTGAAAATTTGTTAATAGCTTAAGGGAGTCTAGTCGGACAAACTTTGATATATGGGAACACTGGAACATGGGAAGTTTTAATTGTGGAACAGGTTAAGAATTTGGAACGGTTCAGACCACGAAAACGTCACCGTCACATGTATTTTGTCCGACAGAACTTCCAATTGATTTGTTACCCTTTCATTAAACTCTCATGCAAAAATCAGACTGCTATTTTTTCATCTGTCATAATTCCTGTCATTTGACATATTCTACGTGTTCCACTCATTATAATTCCCATTTGGTGATAAATAGCAGCCTGATTTTTGCATGAGAGTTTAATGAAAGGGTAACAAAACAATTGGAAGTTCTGTCGGACAAAATACATGTGACGTTTTCGTGGTCTGACCGTTCTAAATTTTTAACCTGTTCCACAATTAAAACTTCCCCTGTTCCAGTGTTCCTATATATCAAAGTTTGTCCGACTAGACACCCTTAAGCTATTAACAAATTTTCAGCTTGCTATTAATCAACTATTTTTTCATACGCGGGATCCAGACCTATATGCTATCCTTTATTTTTATTTTACTGCGATTTGAACTGAGATGCTGATTTTAGATAAACCTCCTAATGAAGTAACATCCTATCGACCAATATCACTCGTTCCGGTGATGTCAAACTATTTGAAAAACTTCTATTGAGAAGATTAAAACCGATAGAAAGAAAAAAATCTTATACCAAATCATCAATTTGGTGTCAGAAAGAAACATTCCACTATAGATCAAGTTCACAGGATAACGAATATAATAGCAAAAACATTAAAAGAAAAGAAAGTCTGCTCTACAATCTTCTTGGACGTAGCACAGGCGTTTGATACAGTCTGCCATGAGGATTTAAACTATAAACTAAGAACGTTCACACCTCAACAGTATTCGACAATTTCCTAGGATCTTACATTCCAATCCTCTGGCGTGCCACAAGGCACGCCAGAGCTAGAGCTAGAACAGTGATATTCAACCTGCGACCCGCGGGTCGCATGCAACCCTCTAGCGTTTTTTATGCGGCCCGAAGGCTAACTAAAGGGCCCTGTGATCAAATTATTTGTCAAATTTCGCGTTTTTTTCTAATTATTTGATAGTGTGCCGATGTGTTTGAGACGTGTTTGGCAGTGAGGCAGACAATTTAATGACTTTAATTTTAAATTACATATATTGAAATTTTTAAGAACTCTGATTAAAAAACAAGGTATTATTAACTTTTAATAATAAATTATTAAAGGTAATGAACAAATAGTCATTTTAAAAATAATCAATACTTATTTACTACATTGTAACGACCCATTTAGTAATCACAAGAAAAATTCAGGTATGAATTAACAAAAAATTTTCAAAATTCGTCTGCACATTTAAAAAGAGCATAAAAACTAAATTTAATTGCTCGCTTCAATTCTTTGTGCAGACAATTTAATGGCATTAATTTTGAAATAATTATATCGAAATTTTTGTTTTGAAAGTATGAGTTCTTAAAAATTTCGACATAATTTCAAAATTAAAGTCATTGAATTGTCTGCGCAAAAAATGGAAGCTCCATTAAAGCTCTTTTCCAATGTGCAAACGGGTTTTGAAAATTTCAATATACAGGATGTTGTTTCAAGGTCACAATGGATTTATAATTTTGTTTAATCCGGACCTGGATTTTTCTTGCGATTAGTAGTTGGGTGGTTTGGGTTCTAAATGTGACATATGTGTACCAAATATCAAAAAAATATACAAGGTAGTTCTAAAGTTATGGGTCCAGAAAGAAATGGGCAAAATCGATAAAACTCGGTTATAACGTCGGTGGAGCAATAAATTTAGTATGTCTAGAAAAGCCTCATTTACCTCTATTCACCATTCAAGTATTTCCGTTTCCCAATGAAACACCCTGTATTGTATACTACTTCATCTTGATTGCGGCCCGCAAGCTGTGGCAATAGCTACTATGTGGCCCAGGAAAGAAAAAGGTTGAGTATCGCTGAGCTAGAACAAAACACTATTGCCACCTTCGCGGATGATACAGCCAAACTGGCGGTAGGAAACACTAGTGAAGAAGCGACTGATAAGTTGCAACTATCAGTAAATACAATACATACATGGACCATAAAATGGCGAATAAAATTAAATGAGAATAAATCTGCACATATTAACTTACCAATAAAAAAATAGAAAATTTCCCAGTTAGAATAAATGATACTACCCAAGTTACTTATGCAACATCAGCAAAATACTTGGACATCACTTAGACGCGAGGCTGCGCTGGAAAGTCCATGCCAAAAAGAAAAGAGGGGAACTTGATATTAGACATAAGAAATTGTATTGGATGATTGGAAAAAATTCAACATTATCCATCCATAATAAATTATCAATTTACAAGCAAGTACTGAGACCAGTATGAGTGTATGGGTGCCAACTCTGGGGTTGTACCAAAGCTAGTAACCTACACATTATCCAGAGATTTCAAATCAAAGTACTGAGGAACATTGTTAAACACCAACCTCCACCAGGACCTGGGTATGGAAACTGTAACCGAAGTAATCAAGAGAACAGCAGCATAACACGGGCAGAGGCTGCATAGTCATGTGAATGTCGAGGCAATTCAGCTTCTTGACAACACTGAACTAGAGAGAAGACTCAAAAGGACAAAACCATTTGAGTTAGTGTAAATCTATAACAGTTTATTGTAAAAAGCAGAGCATAGTGCTGTGGTGTTATTGCATAATAAATATTGGTGATAAAATAAGAGTAAGCCATAAGGTAAGCCCTTTTTTTTGTTATGGCATGGACTTTATGTCAATCAGCCAGTCACAAAATAAGGTAAGCCCTTAGATTTAAGTATTTGTTGTTTATTAAGTTAGGTCAGGACTTACACATGATGAACATGTAGACCAATTAGCTAAAAATTTCCTCATCCGTGGAATAGTAACCAAATATCAGCCCTGCATTCTAGATGCTTTTGCTTGTTTTAGAACTGAACAAATGAAGAACTGGGAGAATTACTGTAGCATATCAACAACACAATACAGTTTGTTACAACCGATTATTCCGGAAAAACCTTGGTATAATAATTTCACCCTCCCTCGCAAATACATATCCACCATCAGTAGAATAATTAGATTTGGACATGCATGCTATCCTGTACATTTATTTAAAATAAACATATTAGATTCGAGTATTTGTCAAGAATGTGAGGTTAAAAGTGACTTGAACCACATATTTTTTTGAATGCATGAAGCATAAACACCTAACCAATAACCTAATTAAAAGAATTATTGACGAGAACATCCCACTCCCTGTAAATTTTCTCTTTATTCTGTCACTGAATAAAAAGAAAATTTTTGAATGTTTGGTATCTTTTTTGTCGGATAGTAAAATATTATTGTAGTTAGTTACATTTGCAAAATACACTGGGGTGCAAAATTAACCGGACACCTTAAAAATGGGTCATTTTTGATGTCTTGAATTTCCTAAACTTGTCCGATTTAAGTAATTTTTTAATATGTTATAGCCTTATCCTTTAACAATATCGCTGTAATAATATTGTTGCTAAACAGGTAAATTTTCATTGTATACCTGGTGTACCAATAAAGCTGTGTTTTTTCTCAAAGTTCGCATCACCCTGTGGAATATTCTAGCATTTATAAAATACTGAAATTAAAATCCGACTATAGCCTCATGTTTTGTCAACATTTTGTTTGTTGATTCATTCGCTTACATTGGACAAAAAAAGTTAGGTACTATAACAACTAGCCATGTTTTTCATCAATACAGGGTGTTTTTAAATAAGTATGGCAAACTTTAGGGGGTAATTCTGCATGAAAACATAATGACAAATTGCTTTATAAACGGTATGTCCGCAAATACTTCGTTTTCGAGATAGGGGATGTTGAAAACAGGTTGAGATATGCAAATGACATTTGGTGGGTTTTAACACGTAGTTATTGCACATTTTTTCACATACAATTAAGAATTTAATATCACCATTGGCGCACGTACGGGTAATATGAACCTTCATATTACCCGTATGCGCGCCAATGGTGAAAATTAAATTCCTACTTGTATGTCAAAAAATGTGCAATAACTACGTCTTAAAACCCAATAAATTTCATTTGCATATCTCAACCGGTTTTAAAGCAATAAATAAATGGTCAGTTTGTAAGAAAAATTTCAACACCCTCTATCTCAGAAACGAAGCATTTGCGGACATAGGTTTATAAAGCAAACTGTCATTATTTTTTCATGTAGTTTGAATTTTGCCATACTTATTTAAAAACACCCTGTATTGATGAAAAACATGGCTAATTGTTAAAATACCTAACTTTTTTATGGTCCAACATAAGCGAATGAATAAAAATAGAATGTTGAAAAAACATGAGGCTATAGTTGGGTTTTATTTTGAGTATTTTATAAATGGTAGAATATTCCACAGGGTGATGCGAACTTTGAGAAAAAAACACAGCTTTATTGGTACACTCGGTATACAATGAAAATTTACCTGTTTAGCAACAATATTATTACAGCGCTATTGTTAAAGGATAAGGCTATAACATATTAAAAAATTACTTAAATCGGACCACAGGTTTAGGAAATTCGATACATCAAAAATGACCCATTTTTAAGGTGTCCGGTTAATTTTGCACCCCAGTGTATGTTTAAAAAAAAGTTAAAAAAAATTACTAAATTAAAAAAATTTACTATCTAAAATAATCTAATATCTAAAAAATACAGAAAAAAAAAATATAAAAAAAATTAAAAAAATATTTAAAGAAAAAAATCACTAAGAGGATTTAAACCTCCGAGGTGTTGAACCGGGTTGACATCTTATCGTAGTGACAAAAAAAAACAAAAAAAATACAAAAAAGAACGCAATTATTTTAAATATTAACATTAATATTTTTATTTGTAAAAAAAAGTCAGAAAATAACTGATAATAATTGGTCATTTGTGACCAGATATGCAACACCGTACAGGTGTTACATAAAAAAATGTTTTATTCTTAGAAATGCCATTGAATTGTTAAAATCTACATGGAAGCTTCGTATTATTTGGTATTGTGTAATAAAATAGATTTATTTTTTATGTTAATGTTCGAGTACAAACAGTTTTTCACATTTATAGCTTTAAACTTTACACTGACACACAATGTACACGACAAAAGAAGTTTTTATTGCTTTGTAGTCGGAGAGATAGAAGCGGATTTTGTGCGTGATAAGTAATATGGAAAAACTATACGGGGATATGTTGAATTAGTTGTGTACATGACTTTCACCAACTACCGGAAACCAGAGTTGGGGCCGAGGGTATTTATAAGGGGTCAAAGTCGCGGATTTTATTATTTTTTTTATGACGCTCATGATCGAGATAGTGCACCAAAATTTGGGAATAAGTAGGTCATGACGTAACTAAGTAAAATCTCTAGGGGCGGAACGCTGCATCGCCGACAAAGGGGTGGGGGTAGGGGTGAATATAAAAAATATAAAGGGTTTTTTGCGACGTTCGTGATTGAGATAGTGGACCAAAATTTGGTAATAAGTAGATCATGACATTACTAAGTAAAATCCCCAGAGCCGGAAACCAGAGTTGGGGATGAGGGTAGTTATAAGGGGTCAAATTCGACGTTTTTATTATTTTTTTTTGTGGCGCTCATGATCGAGAGAGTGCACCAAAATTTGGAAATAAGTAGGTCATGACGTAACTAAGTAAAATCTCCAGGGGTGGCACGCTGCGTGGCCGACAAAGGGGTGGGGCAGGGGTGAATACAAAAAATATAAGGGGTTTTTTGCGACGTTCGTGATTGAGAGAGTGCACCAAAATTTGGGAATAAGTAGACCATGACATAACTAAGTAAAATCCTCAGAGCCGAAAACCAGAGTTGGGCATGAGGGTAGTTATAAAGGGTCAAAATCGCCGCTTTTATTATTTTTTTTGTGACGCTCATGGTCGAGATAGTGCACCAGAATTTGGGAATAAGTAGGTCATGAGGTAGCTAAGTACAATTTCCAGGGGTGGAACGCTGCGTGGCCGATAAAGGGTTGGGGATAGGTGTGAATATAAAAAATATAAGGGGTTTTCTGCGACGTCCTAGATTGAGATAGTGCACCAAAATTTGGGAATAAGTAAACCATGACTTAGGTAAGTAAAATCCCCAGAGCCGGAAACCAGAGTTGGGGATGAGGGTAGTTTTAAGAGGTCAAAGTCGCAGTGTGTATTATTTTTTTTGTGACCCGGCACAACATTTGTCCCCCACGCAGCGTTCCGCCCCTGGAGATTTTACTTAGTAATTTCATGATCTATTTATTCCCAAATTTTGGTGCCCTATCTCGATCACCGACGGCAAAAAAAAACCCATATATTTTTATACTCACCCCTACCTACTACCCCTTTGTACCCCAAGCAGCGTTCCGCCCCTGAAGATTTTACTTAATTACGTCATAACCTACTTACTCCCAAATTTTGGTGCACTATCTCCATCATGAGCTCCACAAAAAAAATAATAAAAACCGCGAATTTTACCCCTTATAACTACCCTCGTCCGCTCCTCTGGTTTCCGCCTCTGGGGATATTACTTAGTTATGTCATGGTCTACTTATTCCCAAATTTTGGTGCACTATCTCAATCACGAACGTCGCAAAAAACCCCTTACATTTTTTTATATTCACCCCTGCCCCACCCCTTTGTCGGCCACGCAGCGTTCCACTCCTGGATATTTTACTTAGTTACGTCATGACCTCCTTATTCCCAAATTTTGGCGCGCTATCTCGATCATGAGCGTCACAAAAAAAAATAATAAAAAACGGAACTTTGACCCCTTATAACTACCTTCCTTCCCAACTCTGGTTTCCGGCTCTAGGGATTTTAATTATTTATGTCATGGTCTACTTATACCCAAATTTTGGTGCACTATCTCAATCACAAACGTCGCAAAAAACCCCTTATATTTTTTATATTCACCCCTACCCCCACCCCTTTGTCGGCCACGCAGCGTTGAGCCCCTAGAGATTTTACTTAGGTACGTCATGACCTACTTATTCCCAAATTTTGGTGAACTATCTCGATCATGAGCGTCATAAAAAAAATAATAAAAACCACGACTTTGACCCCTTATAACTACCCTCGGCCCCAACTCTGGTTTCCGGCCGTTGGTGAAAGTCATGTACACAACTAATTCAACATATCCCCGTATAGTTTTTCCATATTACTTATCACGCACAAAATCCGCTCCCAGCTCTTAGACTATTGGGGATTTGAGTAACGCTAAGATTGTTCCGTTGTCTTCCTCGAATGCCATCGCCATCGTTGAACTAAAATAGAATTGTGAAATTATGACGGTAACGGATGACAGCACAAATCTCTTTTACAATTCGAGACGTTACTGTCTCTAACATTATTACCAGCTCGTTCTCAGGAATAACACAAATCCTGCGCTTGTCATTTTCGTCATTCGAACATAATTCCCAGGGTGTCACATGCATAAATCTATTGTTTTCCCTCCCCAAATACGCATCACGAAGGGCTCTAATGAACGCAGCGTTCCATCCCTTGTTTTCACTCTCGGGGCACGTGATTCCATTGGGGGAGTAGGATTTGATAATTTTTTATTTTTGTGTATAAGCTTATAAACCGTAATTTGTTATGACGAATAGAAACTGCAAAGAAATAGATATATAACTTCGAAATTGAAGGATTTGGTGCTTGGGGGAGGATATTGAAAAAGGGTCGATTGTGGGTTGATTAATTATCTATGTTATTACGTGACTCAAATTGAACACCTGATGCATTTGGTAAGGGATAAGTAATGAAGGGGCTCGTCTAACCTGCATATACAGTGCTTTGATTGACAAAAAATATACATAGGGGAGAAGTTTTTTATTAATTATCTAACACACCTCGACATCTAGTAAAGGGTACACAGGACACGATCAGGGTTTATATTAATTTTTTCACGGAGACCCCTTGAATAAACAACAGAGCTATTTCCTGTTTTTCTATATGCTACATTTACACAGGTCGACAAAATTTGACCAAGATTCAGACCGAGAGATCAGAATTTACTTTTCAGAAAGTTTTTTGTGCGCTAAATCCGCATCTGTGCTCCAAATTGCCAAATTGGTTCTGGTTTGTGAGATATCCTAACCTAAGAGTGCAAAAATGGTTTTTGCGGATATATAGCATCGTAATATAATTTTTCTCCTAGAAACTGTTTATGTTTACATGGGATTGAGCCAAAATTATTGATGTAATGAAAATAACATTTTAATTTAACTAATCAGCTTATCAGAAAAATTGAAAAGAATAGGAAACAAGTACAACATCACAGTAACATTCAAAACAATCAACACTCTGAGATCTGTCCTGTTCAAAACCAAACCCCACAACACACAAGAAAGATCCAAATACTGAATCTATAAAATACCCTACGAACGCTACAATTCCTACGTGGGAGAAACTGCAAGACCACTAAATGTCGGGGTAAATGGACATGAAACATAGATCAAGAATAGATACTTCGAGAAATCCCAGATATGCAACCATGCCTAGGACAACAACTAGCACAGAGAACAATGGAAAAATGCATTAATAATCATGAAAGAAACAGATATGAAAAAGAAAAAAAATTAAAAAGCAGCCCTCATCCTACTTAATGAAGAAACAACATTTGTAGCAAACTCATCAGCAGAGAGCTGACTTTGGTTGCCAATACTAAAAGAAAAAGTCAACAAGAACATACTTACAATAACGGAGTAAAGGAAGTCTAAGAACAAGTCATAAACAATTTAATACTCAATACATATGCAACACACAATACACGAACACACTCTATGTACAAAAATATTTAAAACTGAATTTATACAATCTAATCTATGATACCGTTCACATACAACACAAAATAACACAAAAACCAGTCAGAATTTGATATTCCTGAAAAAATAGTGCAATAACATATCCTTCAAACAATAAAAAAAGATGAAGTTTTCGATCCTAATAGCATTATTAATAATATTTAGAAAATATTAAAATTTACTAAAAGATTTTTAAATTGAAAACTTATTGGTCCATTTCCTTGGTAACACCTCCAAGGCTTCTCAAATTTGCAAGCCAAATGGATGCTGAAGCGAAGAAGACAAGAGAGAATTCAAAAAATTTACAATTCACGACCCCGTCTGTTCAGCAGGTAAATTCCAACAGAAAATGGACCTAGTTACTCGAAGGAGTAAAGACCAATATAAAAATAAAATAAAATTTTTATTTTAAATTCAGTTGCAATGCGAAGGCAAAACAAACTTACTTTTCAATTAGAATACGGAGCGCAGTCCAGTCCTCTGAATTTTTTCAACCACACTGTTGTTGTGGCCTACAAGATCGAGCACAAATATGTCAATTTCGAAAAGACATAACCTAATCATAAGTTCGTTATACATCTTTCCAGAATTTTTAAAAATAATGTTTTTGAGAAAGAGTTTCGAAGTATAAATCGAAACGTCAAACATTAGTTAATTAAAAATGTAATTTTCAGTAGTAATAACCCAAGGACATTGATAATTGTTGGAAAAAATTTTATAACAGATTTCGAAAGCTTGTTGCTTGGAAACAGACCGACGCCGTAGGCGGAGGTCTGTTGCCTGTAAGCAACAAGCTTGAGAAAGTTGTTAAAAAATTTTTGAGCATTTATCAATGTTCGAGGGTTATTCGGATAGAAAATTTGTTGCTGGTTATGAAAAAAAAATACAGAGCAGAAACAATTTATTTAAATGTGCAATTAACATAAAAATTTTTTACTGTAAACAGTATTCTTTGGTATATTTGATTCGATAATTTCATTAATATTCTCATCAGTATTACAACCAAATCGTGACATTTTGAAATATTGAATATTTGAAATGTCAAAATCGAAATGAAACGAAATGTAGGTATCCATAGGTACATGATTGAGTGAAAACAGCCCATGGGATCTGTTTTCAGTATAATGTTGGTTTTATTGGTTGTATTCAATCAGATGACCACAAATTAATTGATTTCATTGGATTTCTAATTGAGCAAAAAATTTTCATTACAATAATAATTGTGAGTCAATCGCATATAAACAAGGTGGATGTGAGAGGTGGCATTCAGATTTTTGCGGATAAAGTTAGGTGATAACTTCGTTAATAATAATTGATCTATGCTCCTTCTCAAATATGCCCGGAACATTAATAAAAAATATAAAATATTTAAAAATTTCAAAAATTTTCGTTTTTTTTTCTACTTTTTTTGCTTATAACTTTAAAACGATTCATTTTGGGGCAAAGTCGTATAAGAATAAAACAAAGATAATTAAATTTTCTATCAGATGCGATTGGTTAAAAATGTCTTAATTGATCACCCTTGCTACAAAATAGCAATAAATATAAAATAAGGGGGCAAATCAAGCCTGTCCTTATTCAATGATTTTCCATCACTTAGGTTACACTTGGAACCTTTCTAATTCGCTTAGAAAATTTTTGTAATGTGCTAAAACCGTACACCAAATTTCATTAATATTGACTTACTAGATTTTGAATAATAATTTTGCAATCTAAACTTTTTTAAAAAATTAAAAATTTTTAAAATCTTGCACAACAAACACTAGTACATACAAAGATTTGTCAATTTTTTTACATATAAATAAGCACTCCACCTATCTAATGCACTTTACATAATTGAAATCGGATTATTTAAGCAGCCTCAGCAATGTTTTAAAGTTATAAACAATTTTTTGGCTTATAAACAAATTAGTGCTGTGGCCAGGAGGGGGTGCTACGGGCCACTTTATTTAGATGGACTTATCCAAGATTTTTATGTATTTTTTGACCCGTAGAACACGATTTTTTTGGGTAACAGTTGATCCAGATGTCGATAAGATTGTTATAAACAAAGAACTTGAGGAATTACATAACATCGATTTTTCGCAAAATAAAACATTTTTTTTGTATTTCTTGGGTAATTCTAAGCAAAAAATGTTCTTACAAGTTTTTTCGTAGGATGTATAGTTTTCGAGATAAACGCAGTGGAACTTCCAAAAAATCGAAAAATTGCAATTTTTGAACGAGAATAACTTTTGATTAAAAAATAAAATAGCAATTCTGCTGACAGCATTTGAAAGTTTAAGTCAAATTATACGGGTTTTAATTATTTGCATTGCTAAAAATTAATTTTTTTATTATTAAACAAAGCTATTTGTTTATAAGCCAAAAAATTGTTTATAAGTTTATAACATTGCTGAGGCCCCTTACATAATCCGATTTTAATTCTGTAAAGTGTATTAGATAGGTAGAGTACCTCTTTATATGTAAAAAATTAGCCAACTTCTAAATGGTCTACTTTTTGTTCAGAAAGATTTTAAAAAATTTGAACTTTTTTAAAAACATTTAGATTGCCAATTTATTATGCAAAATCTATTGGGTCGATTTTAATGAAATTTGGTACACGATTTAACTATATTACAAAGAATGTCCTAAGCGAATTACTAAGGTTCTAAGTGCCACCAAAGTGGTTAAAAACGTTGAATAACAACAGGCGTATTTTGCCCCATTATTTTGTATTTATTGCTATATTTGCAGAAAAGGTAATACGTTAAGACATTTTTGACCAGTCGTAGATCATACAAATCTATTCTTTATTTTATTTTTGTACGACTTTGTTCCAAAACGAATCGTTTTAAAGTTATAAGCAAAAAAAGTAGAAAAAAAAACGAAATTTTTTGAAATTTTTAAATATTTTAATTTTTTTATTAATGTTCCGGGCATATTTGAGAAGGAGCATAAGTCAATTATTATTACTGAAGGTGTCACCTAACTTTATCTGCAAAAATCCGAATGCCACCTCTCACATCCAAAAATAGACGGTTTTTCACAGATCCTTACTGGTCTATTAACTATGTCACAAGAAAACAGTTTCAGAACCTTCATAAAACCTTATTCCTACAACCTTAAACCTGACAACCCAAATCATATAACCCCAAAGCGGCCAAAGCCAACAATCTTAAACCCATACATCTCAAATCCATACAGCCCAAACCCAACCAACCCCTAGAAACTGCCCCTTTCAGTCTATAAGCAGGTAAACCAACCTAACTCTGGAATCCCTAAGATTAATTGCTTATTGTATCATTTCAAAATAAAATCAGAAGCAGAAAAATCGATTTGAACGATCAAGACTAGTTTAAGGCGGTATGTGTATTATTTTAAGAAAGAAATCATTAATAACCTCAAAAATGGCAAAAAACCGCTATTTTTGCACTTTTAGGCTAGGATATCTCAGAAAACAGAGCTAATTCGACAATTTGGAGCTTATGTTATTTACGTTATAAAATTTTGACAGTTCTTTTAATTTTGCCCATCGTAAAGTATCGTATAATATTTATTTGGCTAATAGACAAGGCCAAAACGGCGGGTTCGAAGGGAAAAATATTCCCATGAGATTTTTTTACATAATCACATTCGTGAGATATCCCAGAATAAGGTTCAAGAAGTCGCCCACGTGAAAAGTGGGCCAATTTTTTTTGAACAATTTTTTTTTTAATCAAATTGTAAGAATCAATATTTTTGGCCCGAACAATTTTTTCTTTAATTTTTTGGACCATTCTGGACAAAAAAGGTCTCTTATAATTTTTCTCTAAAGTTGATCGTTTTCGAGTTATAAGCAATTTAAAATTGAAAAAAACGAAAAATGGCGATTTTTCAGGCTTAATAACTCGGTTAAAAGTTATTATCATGAAAGTCAATATATGACTAAATCAAAGTTTACATAAAGCCCCCCCTACAACTACAAGATCCTGAAGAAATTTTTGTCATTATTTAATTACTAAGCTGTTATTTTTAAGTAATAATAATAAGCGCCATGCACGTGTGCGGCCGCTGTAAATTCTGAGTGCGAGAGAGAAGCCATTCCAGCAGTCCAATTGTGCATCTTACTCGCACTCACATTTACAGCAGCGTCAATACGATCTAACCGCTCAATGTTATTAATTAAAAATAACAGCTTAGTAGTAAATTAATGACACATATTTTTTCATAATCATGTAGCGGCGACTTTAAACTTTGATTTAGTCACTTTCTGACTTTCATAATAATAATTTTTAACCGAGTTATTAAGTCTTAAAAATGGCCATTTTCGCGTTTTTCAAATTTTAAATTGCTTATAACTCGAAAAAGATCAACTTTAGAGAAAAATTATAGGAGACCTTTTTTGTCCAGGATGTTCCAAAAAACCTAAAAAAAATTAGTTCGGTCCAAAAATATTGAATTTTGCAATTTGATTAAAAAAAAATTGTTAAAAAAAATTGGCCCACTTTTCACGTGGGCGACTTCTTGAACCTTATTCTGGGATGTCTCACTAATGTGATTATGCAAAAATATCTCATGGGAATATTTTTCCCAACGAACCCGCCGTTTCCGCCTTGTCTATAAGCTCTAAGTGTCAATTAGACAGAATTCCCACCATATCTTCGGAAACATTTTAGAACGAATTATATTGCCATCATTCTGTAAACAGAATATCGACGTCAAATACGACTAGGTACTACCTAGATGAAATCGTCAGCTGGATGTCAGCATCGACGTTTGGAAATAAATTCATTAATATTAGATGAAACGTTAGGTCAAGAGTGACGTTAGTGTCTTTAGGTCAAGTATAATATGTAGGCGAAGCTTTACGGATTCCCCAATATTGGTTTTAGCCTCCTGAAGCATTTTCCTCTTGTCTTCGTCGATGTTATCAAGGAATCTGTTCTATATCTTCCTCTTTCACTGCTTGTCAATAGATCTACCAAGCAGCTTTTTTCGTACTGCTTCAACTTTATTCTATCCGCATTACGTACTATCCTACTTATCACAGACGTTCTATTCTATTATTTACTGCACATATTTGACTAAATATATTCCTGGTTCCTGTTATATTCTCTACAATTCTCCACAATACACCATTGTCATTCACCGCTCAGTTGTTATGAAAAATATCATTGAATGGTTAATCTACTCTTATTAATGATTAACAATCCCCCCGTACTATTATTTCGGCATTGGCCTTGGATCTAATTCATTTTCCCCATTCTGTTGTCCTTAGATAAAATCTTTGAGACGTGCCTCTCCGTCTCGGGCCCCAGGATGCTGCAAAATTAGATAGAGGCGAAAAATAAAAATCCAATAAATTCTCGTTGTGACGTAAGGTCGAGGTCTCTTCCTTTTTTGATTAGAGCTGGGAAAAGTCGTTACTTATAACTATCCCAACCTTACTACTGTTTACTTGTTCGGAATCGATTCTTTTTCAACTTTCATTGCAGGGATTTGGACGATGAATAAGTACTGTACTACTGCAAGACGATGAAAGCGTTCGAAATTAGAAACATGCTTAGAATATCCATCTCCTATGCCGTCACCATTAAACGAGATTGGCGGCCACATTTTCAAAAATTGCTCTGTCTTTAGTAGCGTGGAATAATTATTCTACATTCATGTTTGCCCTGTCCCGCAGCCATAACTTTTACTTTCTGTCTATTCCCTTTTCTCTATCTACTCTAACCCTGCACGATGACCTGCAATAGACCTGCATTTTTCATTCCGCAGTATATGTCCAAAATATACGTTCTTGCGTACCTTTATTGTTCATAACAACTTTTTATCTCGACCAAGGCTTCAATCTTCTTAACTATTTGCGCTTTTAACGTCCACTTTTGTACCCTGTACAATAGTTGGGGCCAGACGTAACATTCAACAAACCTCATTCTCGTCACAATATGGTATTTATAATGTACTTTGTAAGCACCTTGTTTCACGGTGTCTTTTTCTTCTCTGGTCAATGGGTCTATCAAAGAGAGCTTTTCTAGCTGGTTCATTTATTCATTTTGTTCCATCCGGATTACATGGCCTCTACGTCAATATAGAGAAAACCAAATATATGTGTATAGGAGGAGAGAAAAATGGATTGCAGCTAGAGGATGATATGGTTATCGAACCAAGCTCTGAGTATGTATACCTTTGAACGAGAGTCCAACAAAGTGGAAGGACAGTATTTGGAATAGAGGAAAGAATTATGAAAGGAAAGAAAGTAATAAGAGCTTTGAACTCACTACTTTGGTCAAAAACCATATCAAGATAAAAGAAAACACATCTATATAATCGCATCATAAAAAGCGTGGTACTGTATGGATGTGAAATCTGGCAACTGAATAAGCGAACAGAACAGAAATTACTCGCACGGGAAATTGACTTCTGTCGAAGATCGGTCTGCTTCTCTAGAGTCTCACACATAACAATTGAATGAGTACGGGATATTATGAATAGGAAAACAAACTTAATAGAAGGAATCCAGGAAAACCAATTGTGTTGGTATGGCCATCTACAAAGAATGGAGGAACATCGACTCCCAAAGCTGATAATGGAATGGCAACCCCGGAAAGAAGGAAAAGGGGTAGACCAAAAACTACTTGGATAAGTGGAATCCAAAAATCAATGTCTGAGAGAGATCTACGACTAGGATATTGGACAGATCGATCAAGGAACCGAAAGCCGCAGGACGCTATAAACCGGTGTTATGTATACAGTTAGTATACAATATATATTAAATGTCGAATGAACTGAGCATGATAAAACAAGGAGGTCGCCAACAAATTTTTTTGTCAAAGGGGGTTCTCGTTCTAAGAAAGTTTGAGAAACACTGATTTGATAGAAATTGTAGTAGACCTTGATCAATGAGACTTGGGTGTCACCTTTGGTGTATTCGCTATGAGCCGATGAGTAGGGGGGATTTGACAGTTTTCGCCAGCGCTGTTAGTGGCAGTTTTGTGCATTGAATTTGAACAATTTTATCAGAAAAGTACAAGTTTCAAACCGCGAGAGAGCGCTACCGACGAAACTGACAGCCAATAAAAACAGAGGTAACTTCCACGGGTAACTTCTAAAGGACCCCGCACAAACCGTATGGAAAATAGGTCCCAGTGGATTTCGTTCATACTTTGGGAAAATACTCTTTGAAGCATCCTGATAAAAAGTTCTCATGGGCACAACTCAATCGTATGAACGATTTTCAAGATATAGAGGTCCAAACCCGGAAAATTATAAGATTTACGGGGTATTCCAATTGCGTGAGTTACTGGTTATTTGGCAACATGTAGAAGTTTGGATCAAGGAAAATTACCATTGGTCTAGGATTTTTTTCTGGCTATCCAATGGCGACCTTTACTTTGACCTTGACCTTCAACGGACGTCATCTTCTAGAGTTTCGAGGGTTTTAGGCATTAAATTGATATAAACAGATTACTCATGGGTTTTTGGGATCGTAAAACACGAATATGCCATCAGAATTGCCCTCCGGATGACGTGGTGGCCAGGGCCACTGCAAGGGACGTCATCTTCTAGAGTCTAGAGTTTCGATGGTTTTCGGCATTTAATTGATGCAAATGAATTACTGGAGGGTTTTTTGAGGTCGCTAAATACGAATATGCCACCAGAACCGATTCCCGGAGCACCTGGTTTCCAAGGGCAATGAAAGGGGCTCCTGGAGTTTCGAGGGTCTTTGGTACTATGTACATTGGTGCAAACGGATTAATTATAGGTTTTTGGGGTTGCTGAATAGGCACAATGTGATTCGTGGGTCGGATCTGATAGTGTCTGCATGTTCAGCAACCCCAAAAACCTTAGAGTAATCCATTTGATTCCTCCGAAACTCCAGAAGATAACCTGTCTTAGGCACCAGGTGGTCCTGTGTCTGTGCTGATCACGTATTCGTGTTCAGCAACCCCAAAAACCTATAACTACATAATCCGTTTGCATCAATGTGTACCAAACACCTTCGAAACTCCAGGAGCCCCTTTCATTGACCTTGGAAACCAGGTGCTCCGGGAGTCGGTTCTGGTGGCATATTCGTGTTTAGCGACCTCAGAAAACTCTCCAGTAATTCATTTGCATCAATTAAATGCCGAAAATCATCGAAACTTTAGAAGATGACGTCCCTTGCAGTGGCCCTAGTTACAACGTCATCCGGAGGGCAATTTTGATGGCATATTCGTGTTTTATGAGTAATCTGTTTATATCAATTGAATGCCAAAAACCCTCGAAACTCTAGAAGATGACGTCCGTTGAAGGTCAAGGTCAAAGTAAAAGTCGCCATTGGATAGCCAGGAAAAATCATAGACTACTAGTACTTTTCCTTGATCCAAACTTATACATGTTGCCAAATAACCAGTAACTCACAAAATTGGAATACCCCGTAAATCTTATAATTTTCCGAATTTGGGCCTCTATATCTTGAAAATCCTTCATACGATTGAGTTGTGCCCATGAGAGCTTTTTATCAGGATGCTTTAAAGAGTACTTTCCCAAAGTATGAACGAAATCCACTGGGACCTATTTTCCATAAGGTTTGTGCGGGGTCCTTTCACATAAACTTCTTCTTTTTCTCAATGGCCTCTTGCGTAAGCAGTCATTCAGTCGCACGCAGTGGCGTGCTGGAACTTTTCAAGCGGCCCGGTGATTTTATAAAAAAGCGGCCTCATCCTCATTTTACCTTCTATTATCAGGATGTTTTATTCGTTATTTAAAAAAACAAAAAAATAAATTATTTTTGAATCAAACATAAAACTTTGAATTCAATGATTTTTTAAATTGGCTATATTTTTTTATTTAAGAATAATAAACTTATAAATAGTAAATTATTACATGTATGACAATATTGTATGCAGTAAGGCAAAAATAAAATTCTGAGAATTTTTCAATTATATATTAAGGTACTAGTACACTTTAGAAGACCAAAAATAATAATTTTTTTTAAGAATTTTTTTCTCAGAACCTTTATTAGAAATGAACATAAAACTTTTTACATATTAATATCTAACTCTTAGAGAGTACAAAAAATATACCTTTTTTATTTATGTACGTACACTAATATTGTAGAGGGCGCAAAAGTCGAGGCCTCGAAAAATGATGACGGAGAGTTAATCTTAGGATTGGGATATCTGAAACAAAAAAATCGTACGGCATTTGAAAAAGGAAGGTTTCTTACGTGACAATTTACCACAATTTGACCAAAAAATAAAAAATAAATATTTTTTAACCATGAAAAACTGAAGAAAAACGGGCGATTTTTTCACAAAATTTTTTCAAATTTCTGTAAAATCTTTCTTTTGCGGAATTTTTCACTAATGGTGGTAAATTGTCACGAAATAAACATTCCTTTTTCAAATGCCGTACGATTTTTTTGTTTCAGAGATCCCAATCCTGAGATTAACTGTCCGCCATTGCCACTACTTTTTTTCGAGGCCTCGACTTTGGCGCCCTCTACAATATTAGTGCACGTGCATAAATGAAGAAAGATGTAATTTTTGTATTCTCTAAGAGTTAAATATTAATATGTAAAAAGTTTTATGTTAATTTCTAATAAGGTTTCTAGGAAAAAAAATCTTGAAAAAATGCTTATTTTTGGTCTTCTAAAGTGTACTAGTTAGTACCTTAAGTTGAATTTTAGTAAATCAATTATACAAGAGAGTACATATACAAGTACAGTGCAAATACTTTAATTTAACAATATTTAAAATGTTAGTACAACGCAATAATCTAAATATTCTTTTGCAATTATTTTATAAAATAATTACGTAACTCTCAATCAACAATTTCCTCATTAAAGTAGGTTTTTGAGCAAATTCGTAGATTATTTCATCATTTTTAAGCTCATACAAAGCTTCTTTTTCTATAGCCATTAGCATAAAAGTGATATTGTGTTAAAGTAAGTAAGTACTTCTTAACCGATTTTTATGTTTTTCAATGTTGAAAAGCTTTTTTCGCAAGATACTTGTGTCACTGAAAGAGTTAATAAATGATTTTTATTATACTATTTAAATTTGGATAAGCACACTGATACAAGTTGTACTTATACGCAAAACAGCGTAACAGCCAAGCTATACAATCTTTACACTTTTTAGTTCCACACGGAGGTGAAGTTTTCACGATATTAACATTGTCATTTGTTACTTCATGTTCATTATCACTTAGAATAATAATATCATCCTTCATAAATATTTTCTGTAGACTATATTATATTCATCATTAACTCGCTCTTCTATAATCCCAGTATTTTGCAAAATCCTACTTTTAATATAATGTAATCCATTTATCAGCAAAATCCACGAGTTTTTCTTTAATTGCAGTCGCAGATATGGTAGGATTTCTTAAAAAAAAGGTAAAAATTTCTTAATTTTTCAGTAAATGATTTAAATGCCGTTAAATTATACCATTTTTTATTGTATCAAAATTTCTAGGATGTAGAGTGCTTATATCATCATAAAACGATTTTATTTGTCTTGATCAAATCGTTTTTCGATACTTCCAATAATTCGGTCAAAAATGTGCAATTTTTGTATTTTGTCAAATTTTTTATTCTGCAGAGTACATACCTACATGTTTGAAAGAAATTGAAAAACCGTAAAATTATGCGTATATATTATATTAAAATAAATAATATTATCTGTAGCAATATATTTATGTATATACTTATTCATTTACTTAAACTGTATTTCACAATTAAAAAAAAATTAAATTTTTTTTAAATGTTTTATTAATATATATTATTAGCAAAATTAACATCCGATTAGAAATTAAAACAATGTTTTTTTTGTTACACATAAAATTTTTTGTAAAAACCTATTTGACCGGCCTCAAGAGGCCGCGGCCTCTCGGTGATTGCACCGATTCATTTATATGGCCAGCAAGCCACTGGTCGCACGAATTTATATATTAAATATTAAAATTATAATTAATAAAATAAAAAAACATAATTACTTTTACTATTAATTCTGTGTATTCGTTCAGTAATCGGGTTACAATAACAGGTTTGTTCTAGCAAACAGTCAAACTAGTCAGAAACCGTCAGCAAACAGTTGGTCAGTGAAGTGAGAGAACATAATACAGTCACCAGTGCCACCCAGTGCTCTCTCCTCTACTCGCGCTGGTCCACTAGTCGCTGATGGTTTCAAACAGTTTGAAACTGATGCTAGAACAAACCTATTATTTCAGTTCATAATTTGTGTTTTTCTAGATAAATATCTATTTTTCTCGTTTTGAATATTTCACATACACCAATTTTATCAGAAAAGTATAAGTTTCAAACCGCGAGAGAGCGCTACCATCGAAACTCACAGCCAATAGAGCTCTGTATAGAATTAATCTTAGTTGATAGTTTTCAGTACGTCGAATGTCCTAATCTACTAAATCAGGGGTTCCCAAACTGTGGGGCGCGCCCCCCCCTGGGGGGCGTGAGGACATATCAGGGGGGGCGCGAGACAAGTTGAACATTAAATTAAATTTAGTTAGCCGCTTGTTAAATTGTGTCTGGTAACGCAGAGTAAGCAAAAGTTATCTCAAATACCTCTTTTTGACAACACTGTGAAACGCCACATTGATGATGTAACCGAAGACATACAAAACCAGGTAGTTTATGCAGTAAAATAATCGCCATTTTTTGATATTCAGCTAGACGAGAGTACTGACATAGCACAACGTTATCAGTTAATTGTTTATGTTTGGTATATTCAAAACGACAGAATGAAAGACGAGCTACTCTTTTCTTCAGAGTTGGAGACTCGAGACCACGACAAAAGCTATTAATGTTAGATATGAAAGCAGTGTGAGAGTTTTTTGACAAACATGAACTCTCTTGGCAAAAACTGATCAGTTTATGTACAGATGGAGCACCTTCAATGCTTGGTTTTCGTTCAGGCTATTTGCAATTAGTAATAGAGAAAAATGCTGATGTGATTGGGATACATTGTTTTATACATCGACAAGCTTTGGCAGCAAAAACCCTTCCAAATGAACTTATGGCTGTCTTAAAGTTGTGTATTAAAGTAGTGAAGTACATAAAAAACAGTGCGTTGAATACTCGACTGTTTAAAACTCTTTGTGAAGATTTAGAAAGTGATCACAAAACACTGCTACTTCATACAGAAGTACGATGGCTCTCAAAAGTAAACATGTTGGCAAGATTATTTGACCTTTGAGATGAAGTAGTTACCTTGGAACATCAAAAGCAATATGAGCTAAACATGGCTTTCAAAAAACATTGTACCCAAGTAATTGGGTAATGGCTTATTTGTCAGATATCTTTGACTCGTTGAACAGCCTCAACCTAAAGCTGCAGGGTGGAGACTCAAATATAGTAGTTACTCATTGTGATGAAGGCTTAGTTACTCAACTTTGGAGGCGTAAAATATCAGCAAACTCCTGAAATTATTCAAATTTCTCTAAAGTAGAGCCAATCTCAGAAGAAACACGCTTCAAGGACATTTGTGAAGGATCAAGTTTGAAAATCCAAATATCAAACCATTTGGAGAGCTTAATTGAAGAGTTCCAGAACTACTTCCCAAACACTTGTGACAATTTTATTTACAGAATGTCAACTGATCCATTCCATGTCAACATAGACTCCCTGCCTGAATCACTTCAAGAAGATGCTTTGCAAATAAATCCAAATGATTTTTTGCATGATTCGTCTGCCAAATACTTTGTTATAATTAATAATTATAATGGACAAACCTTCATTTTGGTTAAAATATTTCAAAGTGTATCTTGGTGTATCACGTGAAGCTCTTCATTTATATTTGCCTTTTTCAAGTAACTATTTGTGCGATTTTCAACACTTGTGGCAAAAAAAAAACAAAATATCGGAATGAACTTGATGTTGCTAATGACTTATGCTGTGCACTTACTAAAACTCGGCCACGAATATGCATACTATAGTAAATAAAACGCAAGCACATCCTTCTCACTAACCAACCTAATATATTTTTCTTTTATTAATAATTTTTGTATTTTATGGAAACTGATATTGTTGTATCTTATGGCAGAATAAATAAGTGTTTTGTTTTCAAGCTAATACTTATTTGTTTTTGTTTTGTTCCTATTTAGGCCCATACAATTTATTGTAAAGGGGGGGGGGGCCGCGAGAAGCTTTCATTTAAACAAAAGGGGGCGTGGTACAAAAAAGTTTGGGAACCCCTGTACTAAATCATAGAAGACGTCTCAATTAAAAGATTCATTCAGAATCGTCTCACCTCTATTTCCAATATTCTTTTCCTAGTGTCTCGTAGTCTCATGAGTTCTAATTTTATTTATGAGAATTTCGAGCCTCATTTCGTATGCGGCATTTTATGGTTTACTTCGAGTGGAAGAGAGGGAGGATTGAACCGAAGATAAGATCCATGTGAAGTGGGTATTGAGATTTTGTTTTTGTTTTCGGTCGATTGAAGAGTCTGAGAGGGTCTTGATATATATGTAGTGAGCTAGCTTATCGAAGTAATGTTTGTGTGCATTTAATAAGAGAATCTTGCAAGAATAGGAAAATGGATTTTGCTATAATTAAAAGTTAGTCTTTGAATTAAATAATAAAATTACGATATCTAGAACTTATCCCTGTCCATCTCGTTATAATCCACCTTGGTTTAAACATATTTAAGCGGCAGACAGTACAAGAAGATTAAGTAACATTAAATATTTAATAATAAAAAAATTAAATATGCACTGTTTCAATAAAAGATTTTAAGTATTCGGAAGGAAAAGTGCTTAGGTACAATGAATTAGATAGAGCTGGCGACGGGCTGACCTTCGGTACTGTGAAAAATTCCTTATGATGAAAGCTGGAGTGAAGGAATTTGCTGGGGTAACGAGGAGTACGAGTTTTAATTTGAGAAGAAATTCGCTTGCTACACAAGTCAAATGCGAAAAGCGAAGAATAAGGTAAAAGTGTAAAAAGGGAAAATAAGAAAAATAAAGGGGACATATTAAGAAATAAATGCATTTCACTTACCACATTAAGAATGGATAATTTGACTAACAGAAGTGGTGGCATAAACGTTACTTCTTCTTTAGCAGCGAACGAAAATGGGTCTTCACAACTTAACTTCAAACGGGAAAGTTAATAGAATAGAGGAGGTAGGCAGTGGCGGATCCAGACGGGGTGTCATGGGATGATGACCCCCCCCCCCAAACGAAAATCAATATCAATTCAATAATCATAAAAAAAAAGAAAACCGAGAGCAAAAAATAAATGAGTGGCCGTTTAGCAATGAGAGCAAACAATAAATGGCTGATATGTCCACTTTCAATACAAAAGTCCACGATGTCCATAAAATCACAGTTTTAGAAATATCATATTTGGTTTTGAATTCACTGTTTATACAGCTATTTATGTGAGTTCACATTTGTAATTTTATGGCGGTCGTGGAAATTTGAATTTGCTCTACTGAAAAGTACCAAAAATGGACATATCTGTTTTTGGCAAACGACCACTGAATTGAAAATCCTAGGGACTAAGTGACCTTGCATCAGAGAAAAGTAATCAAATCACCCTCAAGATGAATTACCCCTCCCCCCTCACCAAAAAAAATCTGCCTGGATCCGTCACTGGAGGTAGACCTTTTTATACAAAGTTACAAGCACCAATTACTTTGGTGTTTCTGTGTGTGATTGAAAATAGACGGAACTTTGGGGTGATCTTGAACAGGATATTTTTTGGCAGTAACAAAACGGTATTTGGGGATATTTGCAAACAGGACATAACTGAACTAAATTGGTAGATTTAGCGGTATTTAGGTAAAAAAGCCACAAAAAAGATAATATAGATTCAAATATGGATTCGAACCAGATTCGAACGAACAAAGAGATAATATAGATTCTACACCGCATGACAAGCGGTAAATTCGTTAAGGAGATTTAACGGGTATTATTGCAGTAAGTACAGATGAACCAAAGCGGCAAATTAGACAAAATAGATACGTGGGTGGTCTTAACAAAACGATTGCATGAGAAAATATTTACAGAAATTAAAATGGTGTACAAAGTAATCCTATAAAATTTAATAAAATAATTAGGCGATTAGATGAAGCAATAAACCTGCTAAATTTTTGCAATTGGATTAATCTCAATTAAACTTTTTGCATTCGATTCGTAAGAGCCTTAGGAAACTTTGTGAACAAAAATGATGACGAAATGAAAGTTACATTATTGAACAAGGAATACAAGAATAAAAAAAAGCTAAACGCCGTAAAAATGAGTGGCGCATACAATATTCCAGCTACAAAAGATCTGATATGAATATTACGTGGCGCGAAAATGTATTTTCACTTTGATGCAAAACAAAATTCTAGTTTTATTTTAAAAGATTTTTCCATAATGTTTGCTAAATTTGAAGTAAACGCGCCACAAAAGAGTTTCAAAATCAAACTGTATCAAAGTTACTCTTTTGTGGCGCGTTTTACTTCAAATTTAGGAAATATTATGGAAAAATATTTTAAAATAAAACCAGAATTTTGTTTTGCATCAAAATGAAAATACATTTTCGCGCCACGTAGTATTCATATCAGATCTTTTGTAGCTGGAGTATTGTATGCGCCACTCATTTTTACGGCGTTTAGCGGTTTTTTATTCTTGTGTCAGGAGTTTTTTAAAAGTTATTTATAAATTAAATGCATGAAGTTAAATGCAATGTTTCTCGATTACACGTTAAGCTTTATAAATAGTCGCCTTTGTCGCATTATCTCCCAAATGATCTAGTGTCCATCGAATGTACACCAGATTTTTTTTCTATTCGAAATAGATTGAAAAAAAATATTGGGATGGCCGGTAAATGAACTCGAATTGCCTGTTGCAAGATCAAATTTAGCGTCGTAACCACTACAACTACATAAACCCGTTAGGGAATAATCGTTAATTGGATTATACTTTTGTAGCTTAATAACTTCTAAACGGCTTAACCGATTTTGATCACTAAACATGAGTTTGAAACGTATTGATAAGTAGTATCTGATAAATCTAAGGTCAAGTATGATAACAGAAGCTATTACAGGAATTATTGAGCTTGAAAAACCGTTTTTCCCATAAGAAATAGATTTGATCATACTTATGAAGCCTATAACTTAAAAATTCGAATTTTTATGGATATGAGGTATACACCGTTAGATTCGCCTAGAGTCCTTCTACAAACGCTCAGTTATTGGCGCAATTCGTAGGTTGAAATTTTGAGTAATTGTCGAAAAACCAAAATTTTCAAAGTTTAGTTTTTCAGTTTTTCGGCTATACTGAGCCGTGTGTATGTCTGATTCTGGCGGCTTAGACACCATTTGAAAGCTTAACTCAATACTATTGATTTGTTGTATTTGCGGTTCTCCTGTCTCTTCTTGAACCGAAGATATATACCCCCAAAAAATATGCCGTTTTGTACCTACCAAGTCCTATATATAGCTGGCTTATGGGTCGTCAAAAGTCACAAACTACATCGGTTCTGAATCGGCCCTGACCCCCTCTTCAAACACAGAAAAAAAATCAGATCGGTTTAACTTTTCCACATACATACTGTTATGATTTACTTTTTATTACTTTTATATCAATTAGTCTTTATTTGATTACTCCAATTAATTATTTAAGCAATTATCCAATTGTCACAAATCATACAAAAAAAAAATTAAGACAAAAATCTCAGGGTGCCTTTTTATAATAAATAAAAAAATATATCTAAATTATCTTATGTTATACTTATCTTCTCTCGTGGTTTCAGTATCTCTTAGTTGGTTCTAATCGGGAAAAAATATTAGAAAAAGGAATTAAATAGAAATATAAAGTAAGCATACAGAATTGTCTTTTATTATCAAAATCAATACTCTAAAATCGATCAAATTAAAACCTGTGGACACAGCTGTCCGAATGAAATTTTTACCACTTAAATTTATTCTAGTTCAAATAAAAATTTACCGGTTTGTTCCCGATAACTTTGATAAAACAAGCTAAACAAACAAATTTAGGTATTCGCAAAATTACTTATACTTCCTATTTAATTTTTGAAATATTGGAATCTTAATTCATATGCTTTTACTCAAAATTTTAGTTTCCGAACATAAAAATATCTTTCACATAAATTGACTGACCTTTTGCTTCACTCACTCTGACGTCTTCTCTTGACCCAAAACAGCTCTCCCTTGTTGACTATGTTAGGCTACCCATCAAAGCCCTCTCCGTTCTCAAGTTTCAATCTAGCAGCACACCAGCACCAATTCTCCAACAAAAAACAAACAACTCCAAAAGTTCTCTCCTCTCCTTCTCACAATAATACAGAATCAAAGAGGTATTTCGTCTCAATTTGATCTGTCTCTCGTTCCACTTTTCATCTCTATCCTCCACTATCAAACAACCACTGGTACTTGCTATCTAACTATCCACGAAAACGTTGACTGCTCTTCAGCGATGCCAATAACATAATAACCTTTTCTTTTTCAAACTGTCTCAACTTTCAAGCTTCTCTTTCCCCCTTCCAAATTGTCTAGCCAATCAGAAACATTTATCTCTCCACCTTCCTCTCTTTTCATTCGAAAACAAACAGTCATTCTTTCAAAAATATTCCTACCATCATAATAATTACTTTCGGGGAATTCTACAACATTTACTCGGGGTTAAACAAAAAGAGATTAAAATTCCAAACTTTCTTTTAAACGATTTTTCTAGAAACTAATAATTACCTCTACCTGTAGATTCTACTTTTCCCGTAATAAACAATCTTTTTACATTATGATCCTAAACAAATCTTCCTTTCACTTTAATTATTCACAAAAGTCTTTAATTCTTCATCGAAAAGCTCATTAAAGGAGAGACCCACTTACATGCAAGCTAACTTCTAATAAATATTTACAAATCAATATACAGGGTGGATCAAATTTATGTGCCCGTGTTATATAAAAAAAAATTTTATTCTATCTTTGATTGATAGATTGATCCACAATAATACATACATACATATCGACAAACATTTTCCATTTTTTAAATAAAAATTGAGTCATATTTCTGAGTTCGGTAACTTTTGAAGAGTATAACCGATTTTCAAAATTAGACATGCGTTAGAAAGGTTGATCAGTACTATGAGAAGCCGCAAAGATCGGAGTTAAATTTTCGAAGTTTTTGGGAGTTTTGGGAACGAGAACGAAAAACAGACCCTAAATAGGAAGGGCCGTAAAATCCACACCCGTGGACCAAAATGGATGGTTGACATATGAATGGGTGAGTCGTTTCCTGAACATTAAGATGGGAGTTGGCCCAATTTTCAATTCAGTCAGATTTCGAAAATCGAAAATTTCGTGTGTGTATATAGTGTCGCGTGTAGGAGAGTGTAGATGTGCGCCACTGGTGAGAACTGCCGTTCTCTGGTAATACAATTTCCAAAGGCACTTCGAAGTGATGAAAACACGAATATCGTGACGACGATGGTATCCTAAGTACCTAGTATTTTACCTCGATATAAAATAAGTGCTAACTTATTACTCAGGGGTTTTTGGGGTCGCTGATTACGAATATCATGACAGCAATCCGATGCACCTGCTGACCAGGGCGGGCATCCTCTTTCAGAGTTTTGTAGAAAATCGATATAAAATTAGTGCAAACTCTTTACTCAGAGGTTTTGGGATGGTTGCATACGAATATTAAGTCGGCAATGGTCTCATGATGAGGAGACTCATCTACAGTAGTTTTATGGAAATTCGATACAATATTAGTTGGTCCTGCGTAGCAGGTGCCCTAAAGAACATCGTCGACATGATATTCATTTTCAGCAATCTCAAAAACCTCCATGTAACAAGTTTTGCACTTGTCACCAGGTGCATCGGATTGATGTCATGATATTCGTAATCAGCGACCCCAAAAACCCTCGATTAATGACTCTATATGCTGAGTTTTTATAAATAAAAAAAATCCACGAGAGGAAGCCCGTCCTGAGCAGAGCAGTAGGTAATTTAGAGACCATCGCTGTCATAATATTCGTAATCAGCGTCCCCAAAAACCGCCGAGTAATGAGATTGCACTGATTTTCCATCAAATTTCCATAAAACTCCAGGAGACGAAGCCCATTCTGTACACCGGGTAACTCAGAGGCTATCGCCGACGTGTTATTAGTGTTTAGCAGCCCCAAAAATCCCGAGTAACGAGTTTGTTTTGATTTTGCATTCAATTTCTATAAAACATCAGGAGACAAGACGCATCCTGTGTTCCAGGTACCTCGGAGACCATCGCCATCTTGATATTCATGTTCAGCGAGCAGCCTAGCAGCAAAATTGAACTTTCTTCCGTCAATAATTTCCGAAATAAAATTTTATGCATTGAAAAATGCATTTTCTTTGTTCAATAATTCAATTTTCATTTCGTCATAATCATTTTAGTTTACAAACTTTCCTAAGGCACTTACGAATCGAATACAATAAGTTTCATTGAGATTCATCCAACATCAAACATTTGGTAGGTTTTGGGCTTTTTACTTCTTTAGAGCAGAACGCGCGAGCAGATAGATATATCACGGATACTTAAACAATAATTAGATCACAAGGATTATTGACCAGAAATCAAGAATTGGAACGAATATATAAGAATATGCTACAGGAATAAAAAAAACACAAAAAAAATCACAAAAAAAAAGCAAAAAGAAAATCACAAAGAAGGCCTAAACCTCCGAGGTGTTGAATCGGGTTTAGGTCTTAGCGCTGAAAAAAAATATATTTTAATATCCATTAGTGGTTTAGTATAAGTATTTAGTAATAGTGTTTAATATTAGTACAGTAGGAAAAATGAAAGAATATCCATGAACGAACATATAAAACACGCTGTATTTTCCTGTCACCGTGTCACACAAAAAATTGGCCAGCGCAAGTACATGTAATAATTATTGTTACATGTACTTGCACTGGACAATTTCCTTTGTGACACGGTGACAGGAAAGCGTGTTTTATATGTTCGTTCATGGGTATTCTTTCATTTTTCCGACTGTATGTATTTTTAATGTAATGTATGTAATATACAGGGTAGCGATAAAGTATGGAAACACGGTAATTTCTCGGAAACAGCTTGAACGATTTTTATAGATTTTGGTGGGTAAGGGTCTTCTAATGAGACCGATATTATAGTGGTAATTACATTGTTGTCAAATCTTCCGTTTTTCTGGAAATATAATGAACTTTATTATTTTAAATGGAACACCCTGTATATTTTTTGCGTTTTGAAGTCCTTAAGAAATACTGATTATTTTTCATGATATATTCCCTACACCTAAATGCTGTAATTTCAGAGTTATTGCTACATTTATTAAAATAAAAATTTAAACAAACTATAAAAATCAATTTTTTCGGCCCGGGTAGACATTATTTTAGCATCTTTGGATCATTGGAAACAAAAAAGGTCTTTTGTCATTTTCCACCAAAGTTAATCGTTTCCGAGTTATAAACAATTTAAAACTGAAAAAATTGTTTTAAATTGTTTATAACTCGGAAACGATTAACTTTGTGGAAAAAGACAAAAGACCTTTTTGGTTTCCAATGATCCAAAGAACCTAAAATAAAATCTGCTCGGGCCGAAAAAAAATTAATTTTTATAGTTTGTTTAAATTTTTTTTTTATAATAAATGTAGCAATAATTCCGAAATTATGGCATTTAGTTATAGGGAATATAACGTGAAAAATAATTAGTATTTCTTAGGGACTTCAAAACGCAAAAAATATATAAGGTGTTCCATTTAAAATAAGTAAGTTCATTAGATTTCCAGAAAACCGGAAGATTTGACAACAATGTAATTACTACTATAATATTGGCCTTATTAGAAGACCCTTAACCACCAAAATCTATAAAAATCGTTCAAGCGGTTTCCGAGAAATTACCGTGTTTCCATACTTGATCGCTACCCTGTATGTATGTATTTATTAAAATATAATGTATATCAGTTAAAATTAGGAAATTATGTCTATGAAAAAGATAATAAAAAAAAAATTTGCGCTGGACAATTGGTTCAAATCAAGGTCATACATCTAAACACATACACACACACATGCTACAGGAATATCAGCTTTATATTCGCCGCCGAGACTTTGAAGATTGAAAGGAATATCAAGATTTGGCCCCGGAGTACGAAGCCATATTAGATGAAAAACCCGAGAAAATCTAGATCTTCAAAGACACAGGGAACATACAACCGCAAGAGAATATGATGCCAAATAGTCCAGGGCGCATCTGTTTTGAGATGGACGTTGAGAGGTGACTCAAATTTTTTTGCAGAAATTGCTTGAAAATAGATCAAATAATAATATTTGAGTTATCCTCCCTCTCAAAAAGGTCCGGAACATTGTTTAAATAATCAAAATGTCAAAAAATGAAGGAAAAATTCGATTTTTTTCTTCGTTTTTTGATTATAACTTTAAAAGTATTCATTTCCGAGAAAACTTGCACTGACATAAAAGTTGCGTAATTAAATTTCCTACAACATAGAATTGGTTAAAAATTTAAAAAATAGTCACCCTAGCTGCAAAATAGCATTAATTGCAAAAAAACCATACAAAAACAAGTATTTGCATTTTACGTTTTTCAACCATTTATGGTACACTTAGGACCTTCATATTTCACCCAGAAAAACTTTATGATACAGTAAAACAATACTGTAAATTTCATTAGGATCGGTGCAATAGATTACGCAAAATAAATTTTGCAATCCAGCTTTCGCAAAAAAAATTCATTTTTTTAAAATGTTACAGGACTGAAAATAAAGCAGGTAGCAGGTTGAAATTTTTTTTGCTTATAGAAGTGTACTGTACCTTTCATTTGCAATTTGAAAAATTAACATCGATTAATTACCACGGCGTCAGGAAATTTTTTAAATAAACATTAATTTTTGGTGCTACGCGCAGGACAGCGGTGTTCGATTCACACAAGTTGATTTTCACCAAAATTTCTTCCAATATTTATCTAGTATATTATTTTCTTACTCTATATTATGTTGTATTTTAATATTTTAATTCCACAAAAATCAAACTAATTTGATTTAATGTTTGTGAAATATGGTTTAAACAATTGCATATGTTTAAAAATAATAAACTTTTAATCTCTAAGTTAAAATATATGAACAAAGAAAGTTTTTGCCAAAAAAAGTGTTATTTCAAAGGACAGTGTATGGGTTTTTATTTTGCAATAAACAAATTTATTTATTTATATCGAAATGTACTAAAAATTAAAATTTATCAATCATTATCAAAGGTCATTGGAATGCCCAATCAGAGCAAACTATCCGCTGTCCTGCGCGTAGCGCCAATAATTAATGTTTATTTAAAAAAATTCCTGACGCCGTGGTGTTAATCGATTTTAATTTTGCAGAATTGCAAATGAAAGGTACAGTACACTTCTATATGCAAAAAAAATGTCAACTTGCTATCTGCTTTATTTTCAGTCCTGTAACATTTTGAAAAAATGAATTTTTTTTGCGAAAGCTGGATTGCAAAATTTATTTTGCAAAATCTATTGAATCGATCTTATTCAAATTATCAGTGTTGTTTTACTGTATCATAGAGTTTTTCTGGGTGAAATATGAAGGTTCTAAGTGAGTTATAAATTATTCTATTATAAATGGTTGAAAAACGTAAAATGCGAATACTTGTTTTCGTATGTTTTTTTCGCAATTATTGCTATTTTGCAACAAGGTTGACCATTTTTAAAATTATGACCAATTCTATATTATAGGAAATTTAATTACGCCACTTTTATGTTAGTACAACTTTTCTCGGAAATAAATACTTTTAAAGTTATAATCAAAAAACGAAGAAAAAAATCGAATTTTTCCTTAATTTTTTGACATTTTGATTATTTAAACAATGTTCCGGACCTTTTTGAGAGGGAGGATAACTCCAATATTATTATTTGATTTATTTTCAAGCAATTTCTGCAAAAAAAATTGAGTCACCTCTCAACGTCCAAATGTACTAATATTTTTACAGATGCGCCTGGTCTAAAAGGAAAGTGCCTGAGATACAAGATGCCAGCTTAGAACCGTAAAAATTGCAAGAATATCGGGTACAAAATCATTATACCTACATTGGGCACAAAACTTACAAAGCGCTTTAATTGATACAATAAGTGTTAAAATAAGTAAGAACTTTGTCAGAAACTTTGTATGTATTTTTTTATAGAAACATTTCAGTAACCGATGAACATAAATTCAATCTAACAAATAATACAAACAACTCTATGTACATTCTATAACAAATCAAACAAATTACATAAGAACATTACAATGAAAGCGTCTGACAATCAATTCTAATAATTGAACGTATTGATCTCTAACCAATAATTTTCCATTATTATTAATAATAACCCGTTGACAGCAATAACAAAAACATTGATTCTGTGAAACATTAGACAAGTTACGCCCCTTTTCGATTTCACGCTCCTACACGAGCATCATGGATAACAAATCGGAGGTGTTTAATCCCTATAAGGTGTTCAAAGTTAATCGTAGAAATTTTATATACAAGGTTGCTATTAAAAAACCTACAAATTAAAATATGCAGATGTATACAGGGTCTTCCATTAGAGACTTCCGAACTATGAGGCCGGCCTCAAGTTGACACGCTGCAGCGCTGCTTGATGAGGTATGACGCAGGTGAGTCATGGTAAAAAAACTGCTAGTGACTGGATCACCGCAAATTGAAACGCAGTTTGCGCCTACTGTTCTTGGGTGACGTGTTTCCTGCAGAGTTCGTGGATCTTACCTCTACACACTGTAGCAATTTGCGGAATGAGAACTGCGTAGCACAGGATCATGGACCGATGGACCGTTAAACTGCGTCACGTCACTATGCGCCGGAGTTAGTGGGGTTAGTATTATTTCTGTGTTTCACAGAATTCCATCATGACTTAATCTGCGTGACCTCACGAAGCTGCGTGTCAACTTGTAGACAGCTTGACAGTTGGTAGAGGTCATACTGTTAAGTTATAATTAGGGAGCGGATTTATATGCGAGCAATTTTGATGAAATATGCGCATACATATGCAGTAAAAAGTTATGAAATATGCGCAAGATATGCACAAAAATTTAAAAAAATTCACATTTTGAGAAACCAAATATTTATCTACAATAAAATGAATGTACCGATTTTCCACTATCGTCTTGATTTTTTTTATGGTATCGTTGTAAATTTCTGGTACGTAATTTTTTTCAATGAACTTTCATCGTCTCCCCCTTTTCTCGCAATATATTTCCAAAAAACCTTTAATCATAGGATTTTTCAGTTTTTTTTAAATCCGACTTAAATTTATATTGCTCATTGGATGAAGTCATCAACGATTGTCTACTGTCAATGGGTAACTGATCAAAACTACTTTCGATTTGCTCATCTTGTATTTTGACTTATGTAGTCCTGTCCCGACGTGTTGTGTAACCGAAAATTTTCGCTAAGGTGGTATCTACGGCAATAACACATACTTTTTCAAACTGTTAAAACTTACAATGTTGAGGAATCGGCCAAATATTATTTATTAAAGAAAAAAGAGGAAGCAAGCAATCTTAAACTCACCATTCTATTACATGCTTCGCAGAATAATTTCCATTGGTGTAAAGAAACTGGGGATAGATTCTGATCTGGGAATAAACCAGGCTAGAACCTTTCGGCATATTGTACTATTCACAAACAAAAGTACTTTAAAAAAAACTAAACATTCGTATTGACTGACTAAAGGTGACTAATTGTACTGATTTACGAGATCGGATTTAAATCATATTTAAATTTCCGTTAGAAAATCGTAAAGCGATGTTTAGAGGTGTAAATATTCTCTTAACAATAGGGTATTTAACATTCTACAATCATTTTATGACAGCGCACTAGACGCACATTGTGGGAAAGTGCGGTGTCACATTATGCATTTTGACCGGATGCGGTGGAAACGCATTCGTTTCCAACGCAACCGGACCTATCTGTCACACTATGCGTTTAGTCTGGTGCAGTTTGTAAGCGCGTGACATTGTCTCAAAACGCATCCGTTTCTAACGCAACCGAACCGACCTGTCACATTATGCGTTTTGACTGGATGCGGTGGAAACGCATCCGGTCAAAACGCCTAATGTGGCATCGCACTAAAGATCAGGAGTTTTCTAAAAAAAACCGAAAAGGTAGTGAATCAGAAAACTTCAGGTAGTTCTCGAAAAAATATGAGAGCATGTGCGGGGGAATATTTTGTGTCGAACTAAAAAATTTTAAAATTTTTTCGTTTGGACAAAAATGTTTTCAAAAAAGGCACATAATATGCAAGTTTCTTTAAAAATATGCAAAATCTGGTAAAGTTCTCAAATATGCGAAATATGCAAGCAATATGCATTTAGCATAAAATCCGCTCCCTAGTTATAATACATAGGTATACACTAAGGGTGTCCACAGTTTTCACTGTATTCCTTCACTGAATCGTTCTCTTTAGTTCTTTCTGTTTTGTCAGTCCCCTTCCTACCGATATATTTTTTGCATTGCTTCATCCACTTCATCTCTGAAAGATCTTCTTGGTGTGTCTCTTCGTTCTTCCTATCGGGCTGCACTCAGTGCAGTGATGAATTCCTATGAACCCCACAGTAATGTGAAGTCGTGGGATTAAATTTCTTTAAGCTACCACCCCGACTATCTTCTTCAGGTACAAGTGATAACTGGGAATTCCTTAGAATTGTTCTAATTGGTTTATTTTTCATGATGTCCCAGTTTTCAATTTAAATATTTTCAGATATCTTGCTGTATATATTCTTCATGTTTTAAGTGATAAATGCAAAAGAACGTCGAGAAGGACTAGTACGAATTAATTACCTTATAGCTCCTCATAAAGTTATTAGACCCTCTGAGATGTAGCAAACTGATCACTGACATCCTTTGGAGACCCGTAATAGGGGAGTGCATTTAGATTTTCACTTCGGAAAAAATCAAACAAGATAAAACTTTTTGTAATTTCATTAAGAAATATTTAATAAACAACATATCAAAAAGTTCTACTCGAGAAGTGGGTGCTTCATTTTTTATTAAACAAATGAACAGCGAAGTTAGATGTTTTTTTAAATAACTCCGAAAATATAATTTTTAGAAAAAAACTGACTTGACCATTGAAAAATTCATAAAATTTTACAAAAAAAACCTTTTATAAAGATTTTTCTAAAATTAAATCTCTAGCTTCTGTAATTTTTTATTTATAACGCTAAAGTCACCCTTCTCACACACATTGGCGCACTGTAAACTAGCGTTGGAAGAAGTGCACAGTTGAGTTTTTTTAATGTAATTCTTTAACTAATGGATCAAAAGAAATTTTACAAATTGGACATGAAAGAAGATGAAATAAGCTATCTTATGGTTGTAATAAAAAGAAATAAAATGTATGGACATAAGTACGGTGTGGGCGAAAATTGAGCCTTACATGAATTTTGTTTAAAAATGATTTAAAAATGTGTAACTAATACAATTTTATTTATAAAACTCTCAAATTTGCACAACTTAACTCTCAATCATCTTACTAAACGATGTTTTATTCAAAAAAAATCTCAAAAATTTAATTCAAATAATACGATTTCTCAAAAAATGTAATTTTTGAAAACTTCGTAGTTTTACAGAATTCCCACCAGTTTAAGACGGTATTACTTAAGCTTGAATAAATCTAATACAATTTTTTTTGCTATTTTTTTAAAGCTTGGGATGTAATCTTTAAAAAACACTGAATTATTTTAGTTTAAAATTGAAATAAACAATTTATTTTTGAGAAAACTAAGAAAGATAACAAAAATGTAATACAAAATCCGAAAATTACCAGCTGAAAAAATGTATATACAGAGTGATCAAAACTTTTTTCTGTAAAACTTACCTAAAATACATTTAATAATAAGCTTCAACAATAATAAATGTTCAACAAAAAAAATTTTTTTTAGCTCATACAGTATGTCTGCGTAACATGGAACCTATTGATAACTTTTTTAATATCAGTTTTACGAAAAAAAGTTATTTTTTATAAACTACTCTGCATCGTATATAACATAAGATGCAACCATCAAATATCCAATTTTGTTAATTTTGTACGAGGTATGTCAAAAATATGAATTTCACTCAAGAGTAAAGTACCTTTATATTTCACAATATCGAAAATTTTTATAAGGAAAAGTTGTTTAGAATTAAAAACTATGTTTCAATATGTAATTATATCCTTTTAATCGAAAATTTGTTTTTTTTTAATATTCTTTCTAATACGTTTTAATTTTTAATATTATTGTGAAAATTATTTGTTTATCTTTTTTTTTTAAGAATGAAATTCCATATTTGTTTGATTGGATTCTACTTGTTTTTCATTTAAATATCCGCCATTTTGGATCCGCCATTTTGAAATTTAAATTTTTAATCTTTAATTCAGATTCAACAATCTGTTAAAAATAAAAACAATAAATGTTTTACAAAAATGTTCTTTTTTATGTTCTTTTTAGAAAATCCGCATTTTGGATCCGCCATTTTATATTTTATAATGTTAACATTTAAGTTAGATTTATCAAAGCACTCAAAAATAAATATATGTAGAAATAAATACATTTTGTAAAGTAATTATGATTTTACAACTATTTTTTAAGTTATCCACCATTTTAGATCTGCCATTTTATAATTTAAATTATCAAAATTGGATTCAGGTTCAGCAACCTCTCAAAAATATCCACATATATGCAAACAAATACGTTTTATAAAAAAAATTCGGATTTTACAACTACTTTTTAAGGATTTTTAGGAAAAAATCCGCCATTTTGAATCCGCCATTTTGAATTTGCAAATTGTAATGTCAGATTCGGGTTCTAATGTAGTGTCAGCATAATCAAAACTAAAATAAAAACATTTTTTATCAAAATAAAATGTTGAATTCACCCATATTCTTAACATTATTTATACAAAGTAATTGTTATTGTTTAAACAATTAATAAACAATTAGCGGCGAAATTTGTGAGTAGAACTTTTTACTTTAACATATTTATAAACTAACATAAAAGTTTTAGAAAAATATAACCTTGTTTGATTTTTTCCGAAACATTGTATCTTTTCGTTCTAATTGCACTCCCCTATAAATTGATCACCTCAAATCGGCGAACTCATCACCAGCATTTTGGGCCCAAGGCGGTGATTTATAATGCAGGCGATTGCCTGTTACCTGTTAGCCTAACCTGGAAACCTAACCTTTAAGGCTCGATGCACATTTGCGTGTTTTTTTTTGCGATGCACATTTGCGAATAAGAAGCAATCACTGCCTGACTCGTCTACAAAAGAGAAATAGGACTTGTAGATAATGATGAATGTTTATGTGGAGAGCTAGCTGATCTACAACATATGCTGTTGGAATGTCCTTTATATTTTATTGAAATATCAAATTTCTGTACCAATCTAGTTCAAGTTAATGTACAATTTCCTTTAAATCTTATATACCTTTTACAATCAAACAATCTAGATGTTTATAAAATTTTATACAACCATGTTAATTGTTTAAAATTAAAGCTTTGATAAAAAAAATTATAAAAAAAAATACTAAAACAAAATAAAAAGTTACTAAGAAGATCTAAACCTCCGAGGTGTTGAATCGGGTTTAGGTCTTAGCGTAGTAAAAATATATACAAAAAATACATAAAAAACAAAAGAAAAAAAAAACAAAAAAAAATAAATAAATAAAAAATATAATTAAACAATATAATACAAAAAAAAAATTATAAAAAAAACAGAGTAAAAAACTTAGTAGTTAATAGTTTTAAATTTAGATACTAAGCATATATTTTGTAAAAGAGAGAACTGAAAACACATTGACTGGCCAGTTGGTTGCTTAAACCAGAGCCAATAAAACACAAGTTGCGTGCATACTGCGAGCAAGCTGCTTGTTTTCTAGCCAAGTTTCCCGTCAACACACATTTGAGACGTTTTTCGAGGTCAATATACGCCAGAAATAAACAGCTCTAAATAGCTCTGTATCTAGATTGAAATCGATCGCGCGGTCAACGTGTACTGAGTGATTGCCCATCACAGACTGCCAAACCACTTGACTTTTTTTTAAGTGGCGTGCACGTGGCGGTGTAGCAGAAACTAGCGTGCTCTCGGTCCACGGCGCTTGCAAGTCATTTGCAAGCAGCTTGCACGCCGCGGCTCAGCTCGAGTGTGTAGTGAATAAATTCAACTCATGTACTGCTGAACCGCCAGCGATCGCACGTAGTTTGCTCGCAGCGTACGCGCAGCTTGAAAACAAGCAAATGTGCATCGAACCTAAGGCCGGTCGTCCATTGAAAGCGTAGTCGCGCGACTCGAAGGTAGCGCGTATACGCTCTTATAGAAGCGACTAGTCCTAACAAATAAAATGTAACTAAACAACGTCCACTGCAACCGACTTTGCGACCGATCCCCCTAGAATGGGATTAGTCGCTGGTAATCGCATGTTGATGCTCCAATGGTTTGCAATAAATATCTGTGCAGGTATTTTTGATATTGTATTAATTTTCGATAATTGTGTTATTTTCGATATGGAAATTGATAACGAAAAACTGATAAGTGTCGTTTATGAAAAGTCTCCGTTGTGGAACAAAACGTGAAAGACACAAGATATCATTCACGTGATGTTCAAAGGAAATTGTGGTAGAAAGTTGCAGAAGAAGTAGGTGCTAGTGATAAGAGTTTTTAATATTATTATTTTATAATATATAATTACAATGTAAAAGAAAAATAAAAAATAGAGCGTGGCACTTGCGAGTGCCGACAGAAGTGAATACTTCTTATAGTTTTAGGATTAACAAACTTTCGAAAGAATTTTTATTTGAAATTTTTACAATAATATACGTCTTACATCTAAACCACGTAAATATAAAGTTATATTCTTCTTCTTGTAGTGCCTATCCGGTTGGGATGTTGGCGACCATCATGGCAATCTGTACTTTGCACACTGCTGCTCTGAAAAGATTTGTAGTGGTTGTGTTGAACCACGTACGTAGATTTTTCAGCCACGAAATCCTTCGCCTTCCTGGTCCTCGCTTTCCCTCTACTTTTCCCTGTAAGACCAGTTGCAGCAGTCCATATCTTTCACTGTTCCTCATGATGTGACCGAGGTATTCGATTTTGACTGTTTTTATTTTGATTAACAGCTCTTTTTCTTTTTGCATTCTCAGCAAAACACCCTCATTAATAATGTGGTCGGTATAAGATATCTTCAGGATTCGACGATAAAGCCACATCTCAAAAGCCTCAATTTTCTTGCAGGTGGCGTCTGTGAGAGTCCACGACTCAACTCCGTACAACAGTATAGGAAAGATATAACATCGTAGTAATCTGACTTTTATGGGTATCGACAAATCATGACATTTGAACAACTTTGCCATTTTTTGAAATTGCTTTCTCTATCCTACATTTGATTTCTATAGAATGGTCCCAATTTTCATTGACGTTCGTACCAAGGTAGGTATATGTTTTTACTCTTTGTATTTGTTGTATATTAAGATTTATTATTAAAGATTTATTTATTTATTAAAGATTTATAAAGTTATATAAATCTTTAAATTATTTTTATTAACAAATTACTTAATGTTTTTTTTCCATTTGGTGAAAAATGTAATTAAATACTGATAAAGTATAGTAAATATTTCGTGTAAATTTGAATCGCCAGAAATTATTATGGAAGAGTCGATTCCCGTTAAAGGGGAGGCCATTGTACAAAGGTACAAACCTTTTCAAAGTTGTTAATAAATAACATACATATGTGTAATAAATTATTCCTTTCAAACTATGCTTTCTATGTATATTTTACGATATTCACAAAAATACACTTTCTTTTGATGATGACAGTCAGTGTGACAGTCGCGAATACAGTCGTCTGCAGTGGATGATACCAGTCGCTCAGTCGCATGATCATACACGGACGTATACGCGCTACCTACGAGTCGCGCGACTATGCTTTCAATGGACGACCGGCCTTACTCCTTTGTCGTCTTTGCCTTCTGCAATAAGATTCTGAAGATCGGCACATTGTGCTTGCTGTAAATACCAAAGTGTCGTTTGATATTCCAACATCTTTGCAAACGTCAATTATTCAACATAGTTAAAAATCAATACTCTTTTAAATCGTCACATCACAAAACGATTTAGAATTCCTAAAAGGTACTTCCTGATGTCGTCGCCGTCGATACAGCGACTACAAATATTCGTTTATTGTCATTCCGAATAATCTAGGCTACAGGAAATGTTCCAACGATGAGTTAGTTATATACGAGATAAAAACGTTTCTGTATAAATACTCTTTAACCTGCACAATGGCTATTAACAATATTGATAACGGGATGGTCTAGGAATTTTTCGAACGTCCTGTTAGAGACAATGCTATCGTCGGCTTTCATCAAAATTGTATAATATTTAAATAGGAAGTATTTGGATTTGGTTAATGATTGGACATTTTAATGAAGAATTGTTGATAGCAGTAAATGCATACCTAGATAAAAATACGCCCGAGTATGTGTAGTGAGGACTGAAAGATGAGGAAGATAAACTTAAACGAATATACTTGTACTAGAAAAACTTATCGTTGACAAATCATTATCAACGAACATAAAAAAACTTATTCAAATTTATAAAAGAATCTGTTATCTGGTTATTAAGATGAAAGTACCATGTTCTCTCAAGTACGTACTTCCCATAGGACATCTTCGACATGGTACATTCCAATGGTTTATAGGAAATGTCCTGGCCAAAGGTACAATCAAATCAAAAGTTTTAGAAACCTACTCATGTTTAATATCTTCAACAAGAGATAATTACACCAATAGTAAACAAACCAATATGTTATAGACAAGCGGCACACCCCCAAAAAAACGCTTATTTCTCGAGATACTTACCACTGTGTGGTGAATGGCTAATTTTGGTTATAATTTATGTGTTTGATTAACAAAAGTTTATTTTAAATTATAGGTGGGGGAACATTGTCAAAATCGCAATTTTACTCTAAAAATAAAAAAAAAATAGAAATCACGTTTTTCTTAAAATTAAAAGTTGCACAATTTTTTTTCTATAAAACTTTTTGATTTAAAACTTCCCAGAAAACTTCTTTGGACTCTTATATTTTAACATAAACGTAATTAAAAAGCTAAATTTCAAGTTTTGTCACTTAACTTTTGCGATTTAACTTTGCAATTAACGAAGCTACACCTTTTATTTTAAAAATAATTCATAACTTTTATAAGAATAAAACTGAAAGCTTATAACAGGTCTCGTAGTCTTCACAAAGGTGAGAGATATATGTTATAAAAATTTCAGAAAAAAAAAAACAGTAAAATGGAACAGAGTTGTAGCGAGTTAAACGCAAAAAAGAGGTTTCAATCTGTTTTATTTTTAGCACCATTTCATTTTCGTTTTAAGCACCATCAAAAATATAAAGTATGACCAAAATTAGCCATTCACCACACCGTGGTCAGTACATGGTCATTTTGGGAGTGCGTGCTGGTCGCCTATTATGTTTACATATGCATTTGACTCAAAAATTTAGCTATTTAATAAACTAAACTATTTTTTTTTATTTTCAGGTAAGAATACATGAAACATTTGACGACAACAGTAATTAAAGGTAGTATATTTGCATTGTTTTACATTATTAGAAAATGAAAATGAAAATTTTACTATACATGACCTGCATTATTAACAAGTCAGCTGATAACAAAAAAGGTCAGGATGCAAACGTCCAATGGAAGAACTTTAACGACACTATGTTACAAATAAGTAAAAGATAAACTCAATCAAAAGTGATAGAAAAAGAAAAATGACTGGATGATCAATGAAATACTAAAGTTAATGGAGAACAGAAAGATCATAAAACTGTAGACAAAACAAGATATCCCAAGACACATAATACAAAACAAAATAAGGGATGCAAAGATAATTGATTGTATGAGAAATTGCTGTGAAATAGAAGATGTACAAGAATTACACGACTCGTTTAACATACATAAGAAGATTAGAGAAATCTTCTGAAGCTGCAAAATTTGCAGTGCAAATGCAGGAACGGAAATAAACAAAAATACTAACATCGACAGAATATATAGAAGACCTCTTTCAAGATGAAAGACTCTTTCTTAAAAGAGAACTTAGTCTTATAGGGTGGTATGAATTATTCCTGGTTCTCTTGGGTTTCTTAATAATCTTCCTTGGCTACGTTCTACGTTCTATTTCTTCTATGAAGTCTATATTCTCATCCTGTTGGTAGTTTAGACTGAACTGTTTTTCCCGGGATTTTTTTATACACGTACACTATCCCATTTTCTTCGTATAATGGAGGAGAATAGATTTATTTTCATTTCTTAAGATCTTTCATAATATAGCTAGTTTTGCGGCTAAATATTAAACGAACTAATCCAGCATTTTCTGTTATGTTCTTGTAGGTAGCTATTTTTTCACCTCTCTGTTAAGTTGGTTTATTATACTTATTTTCTTACTTCTGGCTTTCTAGTTTTGTTTGCTATTCTTTACATCCTAATTTTTCCCTTATCAGTTTTCTTAAGTCGTTGCTTATCTCCTGAAATCTTCCTTTTATAATTGGTTTTTCCTCAGTTACTTCAATGACTGTGCTTCTTTCAACTGCATTTAGTTTACAGCTTTTTACTTCTGTAACTTTGTCTTCCAGTTCGTTGAGAGAGTTGATTGTGTCAGTTTTTCACTGATTATCCTTTTGAACATTTGGCAATTTGTTTCCTTCTTCTGGTGTGTGTGGAGTGGATTTTGCTCCCATCCCTCTATCTATAATTAAAAATTCCATCGATGTGGATCACCCATTAATTCGCTAAAATCGTTAATTTTTGGTAACTTAATGCTATAGTCCAGAAAGCCACTGCGCATCCGCTAGGAAAAATATTCTGATTCGGATTTTTTGCACAATCTTACTAAAAAAGGATCCTTTTAACAAATTTGCATGTTGCCAGGACCAAAAGGTGGTCAAAAATTTTTTAAACGTTTTTATTTTGTTATTTTCCTAAAATTATTTTTTTTGCATGGAAAAACGCTTTTTTAGGTTTTTTGGATCATTCCAAACAGAAAAGGTCTTTAGTGACTTTTCTCTAAAAATGATAATTTTTGACATATAAGCGATTAAAAATTGAAAAATTGCGAAATCCGCCATTTTTAACCCTCAAAAATTATGTGAAAAACTGAAAATTTGAATGTTGCCAAGGTAGGTAGATATTCTTTAAACATCGATTGATGAAATCCCGAAGAGTTTTTTGCAATACAATATTCAAAACTCCTTTGTTTTGTAATTGATAATCAAGCTTGCGCGACACTATTTTCCACCGACAGTATGGTGCAAATGAAAGGAATAAATTCGTTATTTCGTAAACCGGCGACTTAAGGAAAAGTCCCGAAACATGTCGGTTTTTATTTTTAAGTTATGATATTGTGGCATATATTATGGTATACTAGTGACGTCATCCGTCTGGGCGTGATGACGTAATCGATGATTTTTTTAAATGAGAATAGGGGTCGCGTGGTAGCTCATTTGAAAGGTTCTTCAATTCTCTATTCAGTAATGTAAACATTTACATAATTATTTATACAGGGTGTCCTTCTACTTCTTTTTTGTCAAATAATTTAATTTAATAAAATTTTGACACCTTGTATAAATAATTATGTAAATGTTTATATTACTGAATAGATAATTGAAGAACCTTTCAAATGAGCTAGCACACGACCCCTATTCTCATTTAAAAAAATCATCGATTACGTCATCACGTCCAGATGGATGACGTCACTAGTATACCATATACGCCACAATATCATAACTTAAAAATAAAAATTGACCTTTTTCGGGATTTTTCCTTAAAGTCGCCGATTTACGAAATAACGATTTATTCATTTCATTTGCACCATACTGTCGGTGGAAAATAGTGTCGCGCACGCTTGATTAGCAATTAAAAAACAAAGGAGTTTTGAATATTGTATTCCAAAAAACTCTTCGGGATTTCATCAATCAATGTTTAAAGAATATCTATCTACCTTGGCAACATTCAAATTTTTAGTTTTTCACATAGTTTTTTAGGGTTAAAAATGGCCAATTTCGAAATTTTTCAATTTTTAATCGCTTATATGTCAAAAACTATCATTTTTAGAGAAAAGTCACTAAAGACCTTTTCTGTTTTGAATGATCCAAAAAACCTAAAAAAGCGTTTTTCCATGCAAAAAAAAAATAATTTTAGGAAAATAACAAAATAAAAACGTTTAAAAAATTTTTGACCACCTTTTGGTCCTGGCAACATGCAAATTTGTTAAAAGGATCCTTTTTTAGTAAGATTGTGCAAAAAATCCGAATCAGAATATTTTTCCTAGCGGATGCGCAGTGGCTTTCTGGACTACTACCACTTTTTTAATGAAACGTTTCGTACAGGTGCTTATTAAAAATAACAACACATCTATTAGTGAACGATAAGGAAATACAGTCAAAACAGTAATTAAATCACGACCAGACACAATTAATTTTTCAATACCACCATTGTTTTTCGCTCTTTCTCGCCGATTAGTAGCATTAAAACGTGTTCGAATGTCATTCACAACGTAACAAAGAACTGCCTAATTTCTAATTCGTGAGATAAGTGTTTGCCAGTATTCGCGATTTATTGGTTTAACCTTGGGTAAAAATTGTTATATAGTAGTACTAAAGAATACATTGCATATGATTTGATTAAGATACGAATTTTTTAAAATCTTGCTGCATCCTTAGTTTAATCCGTGCTATGATTAGTTTTGCCAAAACTGCAACTAGTCCATGTGGTGAGACCGCTCCCGTCTGGAAAAATTTCTGATTCGGTTTCTTTGTGGATTCCTATTCAAAAAATGTCTCCTATAAACAAATCTGAAGGGTACCGGGCGAAATTTTTGAACAGAAATTGTTTAAATAATTTTTTTTAACAAATACAAAACATCAAGATTTTGCTCCGGAACATATATTTTTAAGTTTTGTGGGTCATTCTAAACAAGAAAGGTATCTGGTAAATTTTCTCAAAAATTGATAGTTTTCGAGTTATAGGCGATTTAAAATCTGGAAAATGCGAAAATACGCATGTTCGAGGCCTAAAAACTTCCTAAATTAGGCCTAAATTAGAATTTTTGAATTTGCCAGATATTGAAATTCAGGTTTAAATATTCAGCTTCAAGATTCTGAGGAGTGATTGCGTCTAACCTTAATTTAAACCGTTGTGTTTTAATTGTTAAATATGCATATTTAAATTAGTATTTTTGAGGTTGCCAAATATTTAAATTGAGGTTTAAATATTCAGCTTCAAGATTCTGAAGAGTGGTTGCGTCTAACCTTAATTTAAACCGTTGTTTTTTAATTGTTAAATATGCATGTCAATCCGATTTTTTTGCCGGTGCGGCGCGCTCTATTTTAAAAATCTCCAATTTTCCTCCGAAAAATATTTTTTGTAGATTATTTGGGACATTCTAAATAAAATAAGTTTCTTAACATTTTTCTCAAAAGTTAACAGTTTTAAAGTTATAATCGATTTAAAATCCAAAGATGCGTTTTTTTGTCATTTCAATAGTGGTTCAATATCACAGAAAAGAGGTGGCAATGTCAGAAGTGCTCGCACACCACAGAATATTGAAGCGGTGACAAATTCATTACATGCGAGTCGTCGCAGGGATCTTCCAAGACTCGCGTGTAATGAATTTGAAACCGTTTCAATATTCTGTGGTATGCGAGCAGTTCTGACACTGCCACCTCTTTTTTGTAACATCATTTAATCGTTGAACGAGTACTGGTGTTGATAATGTGCGATCTCGTAAAGCTTCAATCTAATAAATCGATCTTCAATTTGACTTGGGGTTCTTCGTCTATCTTTACCTGGCCTCCTGCTGTATTGTCCTGTTTTTCGAGATCATTGTATTGCATCAAATATTGTTCTTCGAGAAATTCCTAAAGCATTTGAGATGTAATGAATTCTCCGCCCATCATTCTCTTAAGTAACAGCTTGTGCTACTTCTTCTGGTGTCATCATTTTTTATTGCAATTTTTGAAAATCTATAGTTTTTGAGATATTTTCACTTTGGTTTAGTTACTCACTGAGGGGTCACTAACGATAACTAAACATAGTTTAGTACTAAAAACTGGCCTTTATGAATTTTTAAATCAAATAATATATGCCTTCTAAAATGGCTTGAACTCATTTTTATAAGAGCATTCTCAAAACAGTTAAACTCTTCAAAAAGCTTCTCCGCTAAATTTGGGAAACCCTGTACAAAAGTATCTTCGAGACTAACTATAAACTTCTTGCGATCAATTGAAAGGTTCGCTATTATTCAGAAGTCTTTAAGCTGTTATAATAAAAAGTTTGACGTAGATGATGATGCTGAACCATTTTTTCAATTTATTAATTTGCACGATATCGTGATATGCAAGGAAAAAGAGTAATAGAAAGAAGTTGAAAAATGTTCGTCACGATTTGAACGGTTTGAACATACTTGAAACTATTATTAGTGTATGATAACATCGTTTTACGACGTACCTATCTCTTTATTAGACTATAGAGATATCAGTCTATTGAATGCAGTTTATGAGTATACTCCAAAATTATTAACAATAGATTAAAAATATTACAGAAGCTATTATAGGCGAAAAACAGGGCATATCCTTACCTATGAGTACACGTAAATTGATGAGTATTGCCAAGAGTAGCAATCGATGGAAGCAAATGGAAGAGGCCCATGTTCAGCAGTGGACGAACATAGGTTGAAGAAGAAGAAGACGCGTAAATTCATCATCAATTAGCATAAATGCACTTATAGATAGTACAACTCATCACCGCAATAAAACCAGGATTTTAAAGTAGACCTGGAGAGATTTGCAAACTGATCAGTGGTCTACCTACACCCAGTGGCAGATAAAGACCATATAGTCCATGTTGGGAGACCGCTCCCGTCTGGAAAAATTTCTGATTCGGTTTCTTTGTGGATTCCTATTGAGAAATGTCCCCTTTATGAGGACATTATTATGTCCCCTTTATAAACAAATCTGAAGGGGGCCGGGCGGAATTTTTGGGCAGAAATTGTTTAAACAATTTTTTTAAACAAATACAAAAGATCACCTTTTTTGCTCGGGAACATATATTCTTAGGTTTTTTTGGTCATTCTAAACAGGAAAGGTATCTTGTAAATTTTCTTAAAAATTGATAGTTTTCGAGTTATAAGCGATTTAAAATCTGAAAAATGCGAAAATACGCATTTTCGATGCCTAAAACACTCATATTTAAATTAGTATTTTTGAGGTTGCTAGATACTTAAATTGAAGTTTAAACATTCAGCTTCAAGATTCTGAAAAGTGATCGCGTCTAATCTTAATTTAAACCGTCGTTTTTTAATTGTTAAATAGGCATGTCGATCCGATTTTTTTGCCGGTGCGGCCCGCTCTCTTTCAAAAATCTCCAATTTTCCTCCGCAAAATATTTTTTCTAGATTCTTTGGGATATTCGAAATAGAATCATTTTCTTGACATTTAACTCAAAAGTTAACAGTTTTAAAGTTTGAGCGATTTAATATCTGAAAATGCGTTTTTTGGCATTTTTCGGATTTTAAATCGCTTATAACTTTAAAACTATTAACTTTTGAGAAAAATGTCAAGAAACTTATTTTATTTAGAATATCCCAAAGAATCTAGAAACAATATTTTTCGGAGGACAATAGGAGATTTTTTAAATAGAGCGTGCCGCACCGGCAAAAAAATCACGCATATTTAACAATTAAAAAACAACTGGAAGATATGAAACAAATGTATAAAAAGTGCATTTATATTAATTTTACATACTTTTAGTAGTTAATTCATGATATAGGAATAGGAACGCAATTAAAACCATCTGGCCTGCTTAAGAAAAATATGAAAAATTAAGGTTTTTCACAATTTTTGCTAACTTCGATGGCATTGCGCGACCGGAAGACAAATTAATAAAATAATAATAATTAGTGCGTTTTTCACGTCTACACCAATGGCAACTTTTGTGCACTATAATGATCTGATATAAAAAAAAATTCGAACCACCCTAATCTACATGTCTCTTCAGCAAGACCTAGACATGACTATTCCACCAGAAATTCTACCTTTGACATCTATTTACCGATCCCGTCCAGTGAGTTAGTAAAGAAATCTAAATTATCTTCTGCAAAAAAGCTATGCAACCATCTCCCTCTACAACTTAAATCTGCAACATATTTCCCCAAGTTCCGTAAAATGACAAAAGCCTATTTATCTGAAAGAGACCATATTATTCAATAGCATAGTTTCTTAACCAATAACTAAGAAATTATAGTATTCTTATGTATAAGTAGAATCTTAATCTATATTTGAGTGTCATATGCAGCAGCTTAAATTAAATTTCTTAAGGTAGATTATGCAATTTGCAATTTTTTTAAATTTTGCAACAGATTTTTACTGTTTTTTTTTTCATTTCATTATATTGTATTTATATTGACGATTTATATAATTTTAGTAAATTGTATTTGTTATTGTTTTTATTTATGATTCCTTTAAGCTTTGTCTATAAAATTGTTAAATTTTTCATGACAATAAAGCATATTTCTATTCTATTCTATTCTAAAAGTAGTAATAAAAAACATTTGGTTAACATAGTAATATTTAATAAAATATAGTGACTCCAAGTCGATGTTAATGGATTAAATTGTCATATAAATGCTCAAAAGTCAACGGGCAACATGGTTCCCTGCTCGAAAGCGAGCATTTAAACTTCGTCCCAGTTAAGACGTCCTTATGCTGGCCACTCACTTACGGATATCGAAGAGGCCGAGCGACTGACAGGCGGTTAATTGAAGCCAAAATCACCACATACACGCAGTTTTCGTAAAGGCGTTGGCACGCTCGATCACAAAACTGCACGTGTGTGACGTCTCAACTGCAGTTCATTAACTTAACTACTCAAATAACGGCCTTCAGTCCTGGCCTGCATGCCATGGCCTCTTCGATATCCGTAAATGAGTGGCCAGCATTAGACAAGAATCGGAACGTAAGTGAGACTTAAAGCGCCCCTATCTATAACCTACGAGAAGCTAATTCGCACACTTGATCCAACGTTGCCAATTGTACGGGTAACAGTCAAAGCGCGGTAAATTTAAAAAAGACGATGCATTGTGCCAGCACACAATCATAATATATAATGATTATTTAGTAATATATTAATTTAATCATTAAAGATAGTCAGTCAATGGCGTGCGTCATACAGATTATATTTTCAAGTTTAATTTATGTCTTACTAATATACATGATAAAGCTCAAGCTAAAATAAGTTTATTCAAGCGTTTAAGCTATACAAGAACTGGAAATTTTATGAAAGTTACTAACGAAGAAAAAACAAACAGATCGCTTCGTAGCGGCAATTAAGATTGCTTCGTAGGAGTAACTTTAGACATGGCCTGTTCTGTTGAGCCCCAACAGAGGGTCACTTTAAATTGTCGGCCCGAGTGGGGAAAGAATTTGGTAAGATACTGGGTCAAATGTAAATACCAGGTAAATTCAGAACCAAGTACTAACTTACTAGCAACAACATTTATTACAGGAGTGAAATGGAAAGAATAAGCTAAAGATAGCCTAACCCAGCGAGCTTTAAAATATTACTTCAGACACATATTTGCTGTTTATTTAGCGTTTGCCTCTAAATCCCCGCTTTGTAATCAATAGGCAGTGATGTGTCGTTACCATATCAATTTCTAAAAGTAAAAGTTGATATAAAATTTACATACCTAAATTGTATTTGCCTAGTGATAAAAATAGTGTTTTTCAAACTAAGCAATATCTTAAGACTTACAATAAAATGAACATATATAGTCGTACCCAATTTATTTTGCAAACATGAAGTTGGTCAAGAGCAATCAAACAATTACACAGTTTAAAAAAATTCCTCTAATACAAAGTATAACAATACTTGAATATATGCTATACAGGGTGTTATAACAGAAAAAATAGTATAATAACTAAATAAGTAGAATATGATCGCCGTTTACAATTAAAAGAAAATATGATCGATTTAAAAATTGTGGCCTTCTATGGAAAGTTTTTGTTATCATTGGGTTTGAAAGTGTTTTTCACTCACTAATATCCTTGTAGTTTAGCACACCAATTCAAGTTAAACTTGTTATTGATTTTTGTGTTTGTTATTGTTTTGTATTTTTTTTATGACTCTGTAAGCATTGTCTATAAAATTGTACAATTTTCCATGACAATAAAGCATATTTCTATTCTAAGTTGTTGCATATTTCTTAAACCAAAGCATTGATTATTACTACGAAATATTAATATCATCAATATTAATCTCACAATCAACCCATAGAAGTTGTCAAACAAATAAAATATTTGGGAATCATTATTGATAATTTATTTATTAACATTAAAAACGATTTATTGATGACAGTTAATTTATTTAATGGAAATTAAGGTAATAATAATAATGTTTATTCAACACAAATATAACAATATACATAAAATAATAAACTATAAAATCTTCATGCGACTAAAAACATATCAAAGTGTATAGTTAATAAGAATAAACATAGGAAGCCACAAGAAAATAAATTTGCACGTAGCTATAGCCCAAAGTAACTCCTGTTGTTTATCCAAATCTTCACTAGTCAAAAGCCTTTAAATTAAAGTTCCAGCAGTTTTTCCTTTTTCTACATATATAAAATATCTGGTGTTTGTTCCTAAAAACAAAAACATAAGTACCATAAAAATCATACAAATGTGGAAAGTACCACAAAAGTACAGTACACACTTGATACTCCGACATGCTCGGTAGTCCGACCTTTTGGTCCTATACCTGTCGGGCTATCAAGGGACAACTGTATTTTAATATTAGGGCAGTTATATAAGGTTTAGGTTAGTTTAGTTAGTTTTATATAAGGGCACTTGCCATAATAAGCCACAACAAAAAGGTATTAAAAGAAAAAGCTATAGATCTTAAATGGGAAGCTACTGCGTTTAGTCTATATATAAATGAAAGTAAAACAAAATATATAGAGTGCACAAAGTCAAATCAACATAAAAATCTTAAGGTAGACAACCATACTTATGAATATGCCTCCCATTTTCACTACCCAGGCTCAATAATAAATGACACTAGTCAACACTAAACAACAACACTAGTCAAGAAAAGCATGGATTCTTAGCAGCAATAAGTGATTTTATGCATACAAAGATTTAACGAAAAGTAAGTTACTAAGTCTAAGCTTAGAATCTACAAAACAAATCTACACATTGCAGTGATGGTTTGTGGAGAATTAAAATGAACCACGAGGTGGATAGTACTAATGCAGAGCGCAGATATTGTTGGAATTGTAAAATCTCAAAGACTAAATTGGCTTGGTCACTCAGAAAGAATGCTAGATAATCGAGCTGTGCAAGTAATCCAGAGATGGAAGCCCCAAGGAAATAGAACAAGAGGAAGGGCCCATAAAACTAAAAAATGGATAGACGATGTAGAGGGGGATCTTAAAACCATGAACATCAGAAAAGTATCCGGCAGGGCAGAATGGAAGAATGTTGTTATGCACACCAAGACTCACAAAGGGTTGTAGCACCATTAGAAAAAAGATTGAAGGACAGTTTAGGCTATATGCATTCAAACATTGTGAGCTTTGCATCTAACCATATTGTAATAAACTATATCTTATACTTACATGGTCGAAGTCTCCACATTATTTTCTTTACATTTACTTCTTTCATCAGCTCTTTTCTTGCATTCTAGATCACCTTTTCTTTTTATTGCCTGCTTTGGTAACTCATGTTTTGGTTTGGAATATCTTTTTAAAGTGGCTGGCTTTTCTAATAATTAAGTTTGAATTATTACTTAGGTACATCTTTATCATTATTGTAGACATTTTTTAAAAACCTTATTAATTGAATTACATTAAACTTACCACTTACACAATGTTTATTGCATATTCTTTCATATTTTAATTTTAGTTTTGTTCTCCTTCTGGCTTTTATCCATTGTTCCCGACTTTGTTTTGTTAGGACTATTTCACAGTTTTTTTGCTATTCGAATTGTATTGCTATTGTTGTATAAACCTATATACTGTGACTATTTAGATTTATTTATTTATTTATTTACAAGATAATCTGTCAATTGTCAAATTGGTGTCAAATATTGAGATTTTAGTGATTTGGCAACGTTGGATCAAGTGTGCGAATTAGCTTCTCGTCTATAACCTGACCTAGGCTAATCTGGAGCTTAAGATGTGTTGGTGCAACCAGAGATTAAAGTCTGAAATTATTTTCTCAAGTTCGGACAGACCTTCATTCTACAAGGTTTATTCCCGGTACCGATCAGTCCCAGTTTTCTGGCTCCAGAAACTGACCAAACTTATTATAACAGTTACTAAAATAACTTTTTTTTCGATTAACTCATTGCTTACAGTTTACTTTTACATCTGTTTCGATAATAACTGCATAACATAATAAAAATATCTCACGTAGTCTCGTAATACTATCTAAATATCATTACCATTTCTTCTAGTTACACATGATTGCTCATGATAGCGATGGAATGATGCTTTTTCTATCAGTATTGTTTGCACGTTTGAAAACGGCCGCTCATTTTCTATATCGAAAGCGGTTTTTTATTCATTTATCCATAATAATTGTCGGCCATTCAATCACGTTTACTTTTTAGTTGAATATCTACTAAAAACGTTATTATAATTTACCGTCTGTATAATTGAGGCTCGCTTCATAGACCACAGAAAATATGTTTTTTAATATTTGTTGCATTATTGATTTAAAATGAAAGTTGGGGTTACTGAGGTTGAGTCATTAATCTACAGTTTACTACTTCGATTATTCATTCTCTGGCTATTTGGAATCGTACACGGATGAATACATGAAACAGTGCGGGAATTGTACATAGTTTAATTTTTTAACTACAGTAAAACCTCCGTTATCCGAAATAATTGGGGGGGGGGGGGAGACCGTTTCGGATAACAAGAATTTCGGTTAAAAATAACATTGTTTTTCTATGGATGCTATACAATGTGCAGCTTCTCTCACCACTTACATACATTCAAAACAAACAATTTCTCAGGCAGTGAGAAAAGTCGGCCATTGCAGTGAGAAATATTTTTTCTCACGGGTTCCATACGTAGAATCGCGGTTTCCATGGTAACATATGCGTTACATGGTAATATATCGCGGTTTCCATGGTAATATTTTTGTCAAATAAAATGTGTCAAATCAAAACTTACGAGGAATTACCTTTCAAAACTGTTCAAATATAACTGGTAACTATAATTTTAAATAGATAAAAGTATATAAATATAAAGAATATTAAATACCTACATATACACTGTGTCCGTAAAGTATGGAACAAATTCTTTTTTAGCTAAACAGAGCATTTTAAGAAATAATCCTGAAACACGTCGATTTTTGATTTTAATTTACGGTGTTTTAAAATAATATTCTAATATACAGGGTGAATTACTTTCGAGTAATGACGTCACCGTCATTTTTTTTAAATGGAACACCCCCATTTTGTCTCAATTTTCGGATTACTCTAGCTGAGCTGATTCCAAAAATGTATCACATATTGATTCAAATTGGTACAGGGTGGACAAAAATACAATAGTTTTGTGTATGCTCATATTATTAAAGTTTAATTAATTTTCGATATTAAATTAAAATATTCAACTACACAATAACAAAAATTAATTAAAATTAAAATATAATTAAAATATCAAAAATAAAATAAGTATTTTTGAAAATATTGTTAATTTAACTAACGCGTTACTGTATGAACACACACAAATCTATTGTATTTTTGTCCACCCTGTACCAATTTGAATCAACATGTGATACATTTTTGGAATCAGCTCAGTTAGAGTAATCCGAAAATTGAGACAAAATGGGGGTGTTCCATTTAAAAAAAATGACGGTGACGTCATTACTCGAAAGTAATTCACCCTGTATATTAGAATATTGTTTTAAAATACGGTAAATTAAAATCAAAAATCGACGTGTTTCAGGATTATTTCTTAAAATGCTCTGTTTAGCTAAAAAAGAATTTGTTCCATACTTTACGGACACAGTGTATGTATAATATGTATTTTATTTCCATTTTGGCATATAATCTACATAAGAGCACCTAAATTATTTCATTTTGAAGTTTGAACTCTTGACAAAAACGCATCCATAGAAAAAGTACAGTGTAGAACACGTGACAAAACGACATATTTCTCCCTCGCTTGATTTGCGGCACTCGCCTCGTTCTGCGCTCGTGAGAAATATGTCTTTTTTCTCTCTTGTTGTACAATATACTATTTTTGTATTCTTCTTGTATCAAATTACATATTATTGGAGAGATATAGCTGCAAAACATCGTTGTCAAAGGAAAATACAACAGAAAATAGAAGATTTCTTTAAAAAAACTCTCACAAACATGTTTATTTTCCTTAATTTTATTGAAGATGGCTTTTGAATGTTCTTGGATAACTGTTATTTTTATAATTGCAAATTATTAATTCAGTTAATAAATGTGATTATTTCATTCATAGGAGATTCTGACCAATAGAAAGCTACAGAAATCTAAATTAAATTGATAATTTTTGATAATTGCCCGTCGTCAAGTATATTACGTCAGATGCCCTTCGTTGCTACGAAAAAATACATTCAGTGACATTAATGACAATTAATGTTTTAAAAATTATAAAAGTGATGACTTTTAACCGTAAAATATTTATAACAACTGTGTGTTTAGTTGTACTAATTTGTACTTACATAAATAAATTACAATAAAATTTTGGTTTTGAACAGTTTTATTCATGAAATAATCGCAACAAATTGCACTCGATCTCTAAAATTAATATAGAATTTTGGAGCTCTTGTGCAATTACAATTACTACTGATAATTTTTTCACTAACTATGTATTCAGTGATTGTAATAATTTATATGTACATACAACAAAAACTAATACTCAATCGAGAAAAGAGGAAAAGCGTTTAAGTGATTTTTTAATAATATATTGTTACTATGTACCACTTACAATTTTGAACATCTTTAACAACAAAATACTTGGATCACAGAATATATCATCCTGATGTATTCTCTGCTTGGATCTTCCACAAATAATACACAATAAATAACTTTTTATTAAGTTCACGTCTTAAATCAATTATTTATCAAATACACTATACGTATATCAATATTATTTAATCAACAACTCAAAATATTCCCGATGCCATGTCAAATATTTAAAATTGTCACTGATTGTCACGGTCTGACTGACAGTTATGCTGACAATATTCTATTCGACTGAGTGCGTTGTATGACAAAGATAGATTTGGAAATATTACCACGGACATTGTGTTCATTTTTCTCGAATCCTGAAAAAACCAATAAATATTTTTGAAAAATTTAAACGCAGAATGAAAGACTATATTATTACCGAGGGCCGAAAGTCCCTTAGAATAAATTAAAAGTTTATTTTGAATGAGATATTTTAAATTAAATATCACACTAAATTTTCTCTTAGTTTTTCACCCCTGTAACTTATTAAAATAAACATTATAGAAGTTCTCAGGGACTTTCGGCCCTCGCCAATAACGTAATCTTTCATTCTGCGTTTAAATTTTCCAAAAATACTTATTAGTTTTCTCAGGATTCGAAAAAAATGAATCCCCATTTGAATAGCACTGCAGCCGAAAATACGTATCCATCCTCTTAATGTTAACTAAAAATGTGTTATAGGTAATTGAATGTATATTTTTTTCGGCGAGTAAAACAATCTAAGTACTCACGCTGAAATAACGGGAAAATTTTATAACATTTTTTATTTATATAATTTTATGCATTTTATAACATAAATTTATTAAACATTTGTCAAAATACTTAAAAATATCTATCAAATGAGCCCCCGAACATGTTGATACCAAATTTATGTACCAAAATTTTTTCAAAATTTATCTTTTAAAATTTTTTCCAAAAAATATTGTTGTTTTTTTTTAATAACTTTATTAATTTTTAAGCTATCAGGTTAATCTAAACACTGTTTGAAAGTTAATTCCAAGGGCTATTTAACCACGTTGACTTTAATCTTTTAAACTCCTCACTTTTTTAAAAATAAAAGGTTAAATGGCCCCGGCTGCATGGTTCTCACAGCAAAATTTAAGACTTAAACGTTTCCATCTCGGTTATTTTTTAACCTATAGAAATAGTAAAATAGGTAAAATATTTGACACAGAAGAAACTAAAATCTGGTTATAATATTTTTTACGTATATTGAGTATTTTTGGAGTTATTATCAAAAGAATATGAAAATTACAGTAATCAGCATCTTTTTTTCAAAAATATGCATTTTAAACCGGTCAAAATTATTGAAATCATTACGTATGCTTAGTGTGACCAACTCCAATTCAGTCGAATTCGGGACAAGGCTGAAAAAAATACCTGAAATCCGGGACTTTTCAATGAAAATCGGGCCATTGTTTTTTTTCAGAAGACGATAATTATAATACTTCTTCTTCTCGTTGTCCTTATGCCCAATAAGAGCGTCAGACTTTGCTATCACCTATCTATCTGTTACTGGCACTTTCATGTCTTTTATTTGTAGGTAACTCATGTCTCGCTTGCATATAGAAGAGTTGGTACTGTGATTGTATAAATACATGTATTTTTGTTTCCTGGCCGATTTCCTTTTTCCCAGTATTATTAATCGCATAATATATTTTCGTAGCTTTCTTTGTCCCATTTGCAATTTCTAAGTCTAGCTTTCCGTGGTTCGATAAAAATTAATTTAAATTAAAATAGAGAAACGAAAAAAAGTCCACCGTTGTAGGTATCGTATAACTAACTATAATACCACGATATAAAATGCATGCGTTTTGGATGTGGTGTTAGTATTACACTCTAGAAATTGTCTACTTTTTTTCGTCCCACCAATTCAATTTGCTGTGAATTATTTGAAGAATAACGTATTCAAAATTTCAAAATAGAATTTTACCAAAACGTTGATAATTCGGATGGTCCGGAAGACTTGTCCGGTACGCCGGGACACGACTTTTTATTTCGGGCCATGTCCCGGATTTTTCGGACTAGTTGGTCACACTACTATGCTAAAAAAAGTTCTTGTAAGGATTACTATAAATTTTAATTTTTGTGGAAATGGCGTATGTTTTATTTTTCACTTTTTCCTAAAAATTCGAAAGGGTTCTTTTATTTTCATCATAACTTGCCTAATTTTGACGCTATTAACCTGTTCTGAAGCTCATTTGATATGTATTGCGAAGTACTTTAACAAATGGTTAGCAGGTACTTATATTTTTATACATTGCATCGTTTTCCCGTTATTTAAGCTTGAATACTTAGCTTTGAGTACTCATTGAAAAAAATAAAAATTGAATTGCCAATAACTCACATCTCACTTTGAACTAACATTAGTTTAGTTCTTTAAGTGAAGAATGTATTCGTTTTTTTTTTTATTATCTTTAATTTCAGTAATAATAACTTTTTTGTAAAAGCGTATAGTTTTTGAGTAATACGTTAAAAACCGATTTAAAACATGCTTTTTTTTACGAAAAAATAAAATCTTTGGTCTTTAATAACTCAAAAAGCTTTTATTTATATTAATAACTTTATATAACTATAACAAATTTTGCTTATAATTTGTCCTATCGATTTATGGTATTATTTTTAATAAAATAATTTTCACCCCCGAGAAGGGGTGGCATCCACCCCCCAGGGTAAAAGCGCAAGTTGGCATCATGTCACCTTTGTTCCTTGAGATATCCTCTAATTACTCACCAATTTTCATGAAAATCGATGGAGGTTCAACAAAATCGGAGGTGAAAACCTTCAGTGACTGCACTATAAGTCTAAGCATTAATATAATAATGTATGTGGTACTCTATCAAAGGCTTTTCGAAATCTATAAAACATAATGTAAATATTTTTTCTAAACTCAATGCGCTTTTCGTAAAAATTTTGAGTTTTATCTGTCTGGTATTTCTTTTTTTTTGGGAATAGTTATAATTATTGATTCTAACCAGTTGTCTGATAATTTGCCGCTGCTGTATATCTTGTTAAAGAAAGAGGTGATCTCGCAACACTCTCATTATCTAATGTGAGCTCCACACTCGCCGAAGTCGATCGAGGTTCAACAAGTACGAGAGTGTAGACGGCCACCTTGTGCAACTTTGCCTCACTTCGTTCTGCTTCCATTCTCTGTCGGTCTGGCGCGTCCGACTCAAAGGGATCTTTGTCGGTATCGCACCGCTCTTTGTCGCAATCGCACTTCCTCGCGAAGTAGAACGAGTGTGTAGAGAGGTACTTCGGACTTCGGTCAGCTTTGGCGAAGTAACTTCGCCGAGAGTGTGGAGCCCGCTTAATAGTTGTAACAATTCTGTGTAGGTATTTTGTCAGGACCAGAAGTCTTCCTTCGTTTCGCTTGGTCGATGACCTTTTGAACTTGTGAGATTAGGATTAGAATCGGTGTGTTTGTACTGTACCTCGGTTAGATGTTATTTATTGGTAGATTCTTGGGTCTTCTTTAAGTAATTATATTATATAATTTTGCTTTTGCTACTTTCTTCTTCTTCAGGTGCCATCTCAGGAGGTTGGCAATCATCATAGCTATTTTAATTTTTGAGGCAGTTGCTCTAAATAGTTGTTTTGAGCTGCATCCGAACCATTCTCTCAGGTTCTTCAGCCATGAAATTCGTCTTCTTCCGATGCTTCTTCTGCCATCTATCTTTCCTTGCATTATGAGTCGCAGGATGCCATACTTCTCGCCCCGCATCACGTATGTCCGAGATACTGTAGCTTTCTTTCTGTAATTATTGTAAGTTCGACTTCCTTCTCTTTAGCTATTCTTCTAAGTACTTCATTGTTCGTTTTTCTATCTACCTAGGAAACCCTCATAATTCTTCTATGGGTCCAAATTTCAAAGGCGTTAAGTCGTCTCATTGTGTCTACATTTAACGTCCATGATTCCACTCCATCCCGCTTTTGGTACAGTGCTCTTTAATATTACTTCTACCTACCACCAAAATTCTACCACCAAACTTGTAATATATTTTACCTGTAAACTCTGCTTTTGCTTGTTATTTTTTTTAGTTTTTTATGCAAATGGAAGAAGCTGCCGTCTCGTTGCTCCAGTTTCTCAATTTCTAAACAGGATTCTTGTAGCCATCCCTCTTTTGTTACTTTAATTCTTTTTCTCTAATTTCACATCTACGAATGACAACTTATTGGAACGTGATTGTAAATGTGACTACTAGGGCAGTCAATGAGGGTATGTGGCTCCGAATTCCATCCTACTATATCGATTTACGTGATATTTTCATAGTAAGTATGAAAAGCCCAAGAAACAAAGTCTACCCTATGCCGATGTGTGCTTTTGTCTTGGGGACGGTTCCCTCCCCTTCGGAAAATTTTTTGCTTAAATAACTACGGAAGTTGCTAGAGAACCTAATACTAAGCAAAAACTGTTCTATAATTTTTTTTCGAAAACTCAATACTTTTTGAGTTATTCCTGGTTGAAAATTGGTCATTTTCATTGAAACATAACACCTTTTCAAACGGTTTTTTGCGAATACCTTTAAAACTATGCATCTAACTAAAAAAACTATATAAAACATTTTTGTAGCTTATAAAATAATAAAGAGATTCTTTCCTTTATGAATCTTCTAGCTATAACACAAAAAGAGATATGGTAAGTGAAAAAAACTTGTTTTCTTGGTGCATGCTCAAATCAGTGTATTTAACTTGAAATAACAGAGAAACGGTCGATTTTAGGTGTATAATGCTACCAATAACTTTTGTTATCAACTATTTTTAATGGGAATAAGCCACAATTTTACCAATAAAATGATTTTATTAACGTTTCGAAGCCCAAATCGGGTTTCGTTGTTAAAATACAAAATACTTGATTATAAAATAAATAAATAATCGACATTTAATAAAATAGTTGATTATAAAAATGCCACAAGGAAATAGCTTCAAAACAACAATAACTTTTGTTGTGCTTGAAAAGGCCTATAAATTAAGCAATACTAAATGTCGATTACATTCAAACTATGCGAGATAAACTGTAAAAAACTTGATGACTAACGTATTTTAAGAAAAAAATGAGAAGTATATTTAACCCCTCATCCACAAGAATTTAAATGCATCGTTTTCCTTCTACAATACATTTTACTATAGTGTTCTTTTTATGTTCAAAAAGTTGGGCGGGTTTAAAATGAATAGTTTTTAAAAAAAAATAAGATCAAATTATTGAGCGCATTTTTAAATTTTCTTAAAAATCTTCCTTTTTCTCCATGTAACTCGAAAATGATAAGAGATGCCAAAAAAAAGATGCCATACAAAAATGTAGGTTTCTTCTAGATAAACATTTTGATTTTATTTTTTATAACAGTATCTCTTATCATTTTCAAGTTACATGGAGAAAAAGGAAGATTTTTAAGAAAATTTAAATATGAGCTCTATAATTTGATCTTATTTTTTTCAAAAATTATTCATTTTAAACCCGCTCAACTTTTTGAACATAAAAATAACACTGTAGTAAAATGTATTGTAGAAGGAAAGCGATGCATTTAAATTCTTGTGGATGAAGGGTTAAATATACTTGTCAATTTTTTTCTTAAAATTCGTTAGTCATCAATTTTTTGCAGCATATCTTGCTTAGTTTGAATGTAATCGACATTTAATATTGCATATTTGAAAGACCTTTTCAAGCACAATAAAAGGTATTGGTAGCATTATACACCTAAAATCGACCGTTTCTCTGTTCTTTCAAGTTGAATACACTGATTTGAGCATGCACCAAAAAAAACAAACTATTTTCACATACCATAATCTCTTTTTGTATTATAACTAGAAGATTTATGAAGACAAGTATCTCTTTGTTTTTTTATGAGCTACAAAAATGTTTTATATAATTTTTTTAGTTAGATGCATTGTTTTTAAGGTATTCGCAAAAAATCGTTTGAAAAGGTGTTATATTTCAATGAAAGTGGCCAATTTTCAACCACGAATAACTCAAAAAGTATCGAGTTTTCGAAAAAAATTATAGAACAAGTTTTTGCTTAGAATTAGGTTCTCCAGCAACTTCCGTAGTTGTTTAACCAAAAAATTTTCCACCCCCGAGAAGGGGTGGGAACCGCCCCCAATACAAAAGCACACATCAGCGTAGGGTAGACTTTGAATAAGGAGATATTTTCAGGCTATTCCTAAAATTTCATTAAAATCCATGCAGTAGGATAGAATTCGGAGGTAATAACCTGTTCTTGCTCTCATTGACTGCCCTATACGAGGAAAATGATAAATATGGAAACGAGAGCAAACTATGTTTCGGTCCAATATTGAATACCATCAGAGAATTGTAGGTGTGCTTACTTTTCTATTAAGTCTAGGTGTCTGGTTTCACCTCATTATTAAATTGCTATATTTGTCCCTTTTGCGACGCACTCCCCTGCCCACAGTCGTAATAGGTTTGCACTTTTTTCACGCTCCGATTGTTAACAGCACAATAGCCATCAAACCGACCAATATTTATGTACATACGCTTGGTCAGAACAGAACCAACTGAAGAAAGGACAGAAATCAGTGTCGAGTACAACTGTAGGTTCGCTCGAGCGACTATCGACAATAGATCCTGTCGGTTTTTGTTTTACGACTTTATTTTTTATGGACGACTAGTTGTTAATAGCGCCGTTTATCTTATCTCGCAAGACTAGACAGAAGTCGAAGGAATAGTGTCGACTTAATGATGTTTGGGTAATAAATGGGTAGCCATCGTCACGAATACATTTTAAATTGATTAAACCTACATAAGAAAAGGAATTATAGTAGATGTAACAAGGATGTTCTTTCAATGTATGTGTTCAGTACAACTGTTTAATTGTAGTCTAATAAATTTGCAACTTTGATCTTGTGCCAAGTTGGGAATACCTTTTCACTATCTAGTATATGTATTTATTTTTGTGTTTGTATCATTATTATAGGTTTGTTCTAGCATCAGTTTCAAACGGTTTGAAACCATCAGCGAATAGTGGACTAGCGCGAGTAGAGGGGATAGCACTGGTGACTGTATTATGTTTTCTCACTGACCAACTGTTTGCTGACGGTTTCTGACTAGTTTGACTGTTTGCTAGAACAAACCTAATATTTATATCGGTTTACAACATTATCCTTCTTCTTAAAGAAGTCGTGTCCATATTTAGACTACGTGTTTGCCCACTCGAACAAACGTTTGTTATTTATAGAAAAAGACAGCAAATACAAAATAAGTGATTGATGTGATCGTTCATGGGTATAGGGCTTTTCATCGATTGTCATTTGTTTCGAGCTTCTGCCATGTGTCACATAATATTAATATATCTACGTCATACGTCTTTGGTTTGTATTATTGTATATACCAATAACGTATGTCGTAGATATATTAATATTATGTGACACATGACAGAAGCTCGAAACAAATGACTGTGATTGAAAAGCCCTATTCTTTCATTTTTCCGACTGTAATACTAAGAAAATATGAGGCTATAGTTGGGTTTTAATTTCAGTATGCTATTGCATGCCTGAATAATAAGTTAGCATAATGCTAATAGAATATTCCACAGAGTGAGAAAAAACACAGTTTGATTGGTGCACCCGGTATACAATGACATTAATTGACCTGTCTAGCAACAATATTATTACAGCAATATTCATAATGAATAAGGCAACATATTAAAAAATCACTTAAATCGGACAACAGGCTTAGAAAATTTGAGACATTAAAAATTACCCGTTTTTAAGGTGGTGCGTTAATTTCTTGGAGAAGTGTATATGGTTAAAATAATATTTCGGTATTTTGTTTACACGATATCGGGCATTATCTGTACTTTTGTCTCGTATCATTATCTTATGATACTTTTAAATAATAGCCGCACTGTTTCAGCAAACTTTGTTTAGCCGAGTGACCTCATAGCACAGTCAGCATAAACAATACATAATAGTCTTAAATACTATAATATGTATAGCGATAAGATTACTGGTGTTTGGATTCCTAGAAAACTAATAATGAAAAAATTAATTACATGGGTACTTACAGTAGGAAAAATGAAACAATACCCATGAACGAACATATAAAACATGCTGTATTTTCCTGTCACCGTGTCACACAAAAAATTGGCCAGCGCAACTACATGTAATAATTATTGTTACATGTACTTGCACTCGACAATTTTCTTTGTGACACGGTGACAGGAAAATACAGCGTGTTTTATATGTTCGTTCATGGGTATTCTTTCATTTTTCCGACTGTATATACTTATTAAGTATATTTTCTATTAGCTGAGGTGACACATTTTTAAAAAGTTTGTATACGATATTCGATATTACTGTAGGCGTCGCAACGCAGGGCTATTATGTTATGATTAGAAGATGACTATTCTCAAAACCTGGACAATTAATTTCAGAGCGAAGAAGTCGGCTGCTGGGAAAGATTGTACAAAATATTTTATTTTTACATTATAATAATGAGCTCTGAGTACATGTCAAATGTGTCAAGTGTTTTGTTAATGGATATTTTGATTCGCTATGTATTATGTATGTTTATGGTATTGTTCGTAATGCGCATAAATCCAATTTTCAATTTTTTTTTATAATTTTTTTTGTTTCTCATAGAGTATCTAAGAATATAGCCGAACTTATATACTTCCTAAAACGACCCTCAGTTCTAACTGCAAGACGCAAGAGTCCCGCAGTTTTAGTCTTGTTCTTGCACGGTAAGTCTTGGTCTTTTTAAAATTAGGCGGTCTTGGTCTTGCGAAAACGCAAGAACAAGACCAAGACTGCAAGACCAAGACCGATTTTGGGCAACACTACATTCATTTTTCTCGTTGGTGTGACATCAATGCCTTGTATTTGAATCTTAAAAAGTGCTACAGAATTATATTTTCTAGAAATACTAAACATCAGTTAGATAGAACATACATACTTAAGGGCGTATCAGTTACGGAAGTTAATCAAATTAGAGACCTCGGAATTACATTTGATCAGAGGCTAATGTTTGATAGGCATATTAATGATATTACGTCGCGGGCTTATAGGATGCTCGGCTTTGTTCAGAGGAACTCGCAGGAATTTTCAATATTTACTTTTAAAATTTTGTATTGTTCTCTAGTTCGGTCCATTTTGGAATATTGTAATATTATTTGGTATCCTCATTATAATATGTACATTGATCAGTTAGAACGAGTTCAGAATAAATTTCTAAGAATTTGCAGGTATAAAATGGGGTTTAATAGAACTAACTGTGATTATAATTATATTCTTTGTCAACTTAATATGAAAACTTTGGAAAATAGAGAATCTGAGTGTGAATTGCGTTTTTTGCATAAAATTCATAATGGTTTTGTTGATTGTCCGGAACTGCTAGAATTAATTTTTTTTAATGTAAATTCTAGAAGAACACGTTCTTCTGACCTATTTAGAATAAAGTTTCATCACACTAATTATGGTAAAAATGAGACAATTACAAGGATGATGAAAACTGCCAATCATTTGCAAGATAGTGTTGATTTGTTTAATCCATCTGTATCCGCATTCAATAATACTTTAAAGAAATTGAGACATTGATGTTAATAATACCTACTTTTGAAATATGTAATGTATGACTACAGTTTATTTGTTAATTATATGTATATATTGTAATTTTTGTAAGGAAAAAGGGTTCGTCCCGTTAAATAAATAAATAAATAAAAAAAATAAAATATATTGTATTTCATATGTGCATTGTTTCTTTCCTATGTGGCCCGTTTACATTCTTCGCAGTACCATTATGGGCTTTTTTATTCTCTTTCCCAATTGTTTTTGATACTGCCATTACACAAAGTTCAAGGGATTCTATAGGGGAGCCAGAATTATAGAAAAATGTGTTAAAGCTATATGTACCTATACTATCATGTTGATGGACCCTTGGAATTAAACCTGAAATGACAACACTTCACATATAAGGACAAACATATGCAAAACGAAGAATACTTGGCCTCGATATTCAGATTTTACCGAAGTTTTAAAACAATTTTTACCGTAAAAAATGTTGATACCAAAGAGACAGTGGGTGCCCGCTTGGTTACGACATGCCGGTCTTTATCATCAACATCTTTATCGTTTCCATACTCATTCTCATTACGAATTCATCCGTCCTCCGACGTTTTTTCGGCATAGTCGAGAAAGTGTCATTGAAGTGAAAGTGGTCTAGGCGCGCGCCAACGACCACTCTTTAAAACAACGAAACGAAAAAAAAACAGTTGAATCAAGTTCAAAAGGGCAGTCTCGGCCTACGTGATTATGCCGATGCATATTATCATTACAAAACAATTGAAAGTCGACTCGCTGAATTTAAATTGTTAAACGCGAAATGATTTGGAATTGTGTTTGTTTTTCTTGTTGCGTGTCGTACTGGAAGAATTTTCAATGGGATGTCGAAACGACGTTTAAATCTTTGAACTTTGTATTGTATTTGCATATATAATTTGTTATAGAAAGTGAGCTTTGTTCTTTATTGGCAATTTGATGTCGTTTGTATGAGAATAATTAGCAATTACAATGACAATGCTGGTACGGTATCATGACGGCGGAACTTTGGTGGGCAGACGACCAAAAAATTGGAATTATTAAAGTTTAGTAACCTTAAAACCTTAGAATAATAAAAGCGAAAGCAGCGTACGTTAGAATGAGACCCATTTTAAACAGTCGGGACATATCATTAAAAATAAAATACCTTCTGTTGAAATGCTACATATTCACAGTTCTGCTCTACGGAATGGAAGCGTGGACACTAACTGCTGCATCTATAAATCGGCTCGAAGCTTTCGAAATGTGGTGTTATAGGCGCATCTTACGTATATCCTGGGTTGACCGAATTACTAATGTGGAAGTCCTGCGTAGAATGGGAAAAGAGTGTGAAATTCTCATAACCATCAAAACAAAAAATTAGAATATCTAGAACATGTAATGAGAAATGAAGAACGTTACGGCCTTCTCTAACTTATTCTCCAAGGGAAGGTAAATGGTAAAAGTGGACCGGGAAGAAGACGCATTTCCTGGCTTCAAAATTTACGAAAGTGGTATAACACAACTACCACTGAACTGTTCCGCGCTGCGGTAAACAAAGTCAAGATAGGTATAGCGATACGCTTTAATTACTATTTTTGCTAATTGTAATTTTAATATTTTTTCTCAAAAACAAAACAACGTTAGTCATTCAAACTGCATATTCAAATACGAAGGTTATGGCCTTACCCTGTGACATCTGTTGTTCGTCTATGCGGCAACAAACTGCACCCTCATTAATTAAGTATTTTATCAGACAGTTAATGTGTCAACTATGCATTCGAAATTGTTTTTCTTAAAAACCGTAAAAGTAGACGCCAGACTTGATAGTGATTTATGTGATCATCACGTCGGGGTCACCACGCACCAAGCACCACGCAACAAGCGTCAAGCACCAAGCACCACGCAACAAGCGACAAGCACCACGCACCAAGCATCACGCACCAAGCACCACGCAACAAGCGTCAAGCACCACGCAACAAGCACCACGCACCAAGCATCACGCACTAAGCAACACGCACCATGCACCATGCACCACGCACCACGCACCAAACACCGACGACAATGCTCACATTTATTTAAAAACACTTCGAAACCATTTCGAAAACCTCCGTCCTACGCAACCGTCGCATCATGGATCCAAAAGTACCTTCATTTTCAAAGACATGAAAACCACCTCTCACGTTTTCATCCGCCGTGATACAATCAAAAGCAGCTTAGAAAACCCATATCACGGTCCTTTTCCAGTTGTTAAGCGAGGTGACAAGACTTTTGTAGTCCGGGTAAACGGGAAGGAATCAACAATTTCCATAGACAGATTGAAACCTGCTTACGAACTTCACGACTCTACCCATCACGAAACAAAAGAAATGACCAGCAAAACAAACAACAACAGACCGAAGAGGAAAGCAAGATTTACTGGAACTTACCAAGAAAATGTTAGTTCAAAGTGAATCAAGTGATTTTTTTTTTCTTTCTCCTTGTATAAACTTTGCATTATTTTTTTTTCTTTTCCTATTTTCAATTTTCATTATATGTAATTTGTATATATTATATATTATCTATCGTTTTAGTCTCTCAGAAGGGGGTGTATAGCGATACGCTTTAATTACTATTTTTGCTAATTGTAATTTTAATATTTTTTCTCAAAAACAAAACAACGTTAGTCATTCAAACTGCATATTCAAATACGAAGGTTATGGCCTTACCCTGTGACATCTGTTGTTCGTCTATGCGGCAACAAACTGCACCCTCATTAATTAAGTATTTTATCAGACAGTTAATGTGTCAACTATGCATTCGAAATTGTTTTTCTTAAAAACCGTAAAAGTAGACGCCAGACTTGATAGTGATTTATGTGATCACCTGGTCAGGGGAAAAGGAATACAAACATGATCATCGTTTGTGGTTGCTTTCTTTAGTCACTACGCAGCATGCGAACCATTCACACATACCAACGCGACCCTCTCCGAGAGACCTAAACGAACACATTTTCGTTGCAAAAATAAAATTACCGTTTGTTTTATTATATCCATTTTTAATTAAATTCCGCAACTCACCCATCGGAATATTTGTATAGCGATACGCTTTAATTACAATTAGCAAAAATAGTAATTAAAGCGTATCGCTATATAGGCATGATGATCGCCAACATCCGGAACGGATAGGCACTTTAAGAAGAAGAAGAAGAGTAACCTTTGCTTTGTAAAGACCACCGACTAGTAAGTCTGATTAGCCATTCCTTATAATTATCCCTCAAAGTTCTTCACTACAGAATCTCCACAAAATGCGATAAGGTTATTGGTTGCTCACTATTTAGATTTAGAAAAGGCCTGGGTACGAGACAAGCACTAGTTGCAACCCAGGTGCTAGCATAGAACTGCTACGATCAAAGGAAATATGTAATGAGGTGCTTTATAGATTATGAACAAGCGTTCGATAGAGTACAACATCATAAACTCGTACATATACTAAAACAACTGGACATAGATCAAAAAGACATTCGTTGCATAGAAGCTCTTTGCTGGAATCAAACAGCTGTCGTCAAGGTGGATAACGAAACAACGCAAGCTCAAAAAATTCTCAGAGGTATATGACAGGATGCATTCTCTCTCCACTACTGTTCAATTTATATTCGGAAAGTATCTTCCAGGAAGGTCTTGAGGAGTGCGAAAGCGGCATCAAAGTAAATGGTACCTGGGATAATACACGATATGCGGATAACTCGGTCTTAATAGCGGACAATATAGAAGACTTCCAAAACCTTCTTATCAAACTTATCTTCAAACACAAGAACATGGGGACATGCTTTAACATAAAAAAGACGAATTTCCTTATATAGTCCAGAGAAATAAGATTTTTCTCGTGACACATCCCCCTCCAGGCCGAAACCAAATTTTTTGAGTAGTATCGACATCTATATTAATAACCTTTATGTTTCCTGCAGCCGATTTTGATGATATACATAGTTATAAACAAATGAAGATCAAAAAACGGTAAATTTTGGCTTTTTTCGTATATAACCAAAAAGTTAAGCATTTTAAACAAATTTGAGAATAAGAAACTCATAAATCGACTAAAAAATTTCAATATGGCGTTCGCTGAATATGTCTATCCTTATTGGTTACTTAGAAAATTGCAAAATAAATCATAAATTTTGAGTTTTTATAAATATTCATAACTTATGTAAAAATGAACTTAGAATCTTCTTATTACACGATTTGCTGAGACTTCTGGTGCTTAAATTATATTTTAAATTTCAAAGCAATTGGTCAAATAGTTTAAAAGTTATTTAATTTGTTTATCCCAAATTCATTTTTTTTGCAACACTGTAAGTCAGAAAATTATGAGGTTACAGTAAGACTTCTGACAGTTTATGGAAGAAGAACATTTATACTATTGACTTAATTTAAAAAAATGACAAAAAGTAATTTTAAACAGTGTAAACTTATTTTGCAAAAACACGTCGATTTTTTGCTTACTTATAAACAATTAGAATAACTTTTTAACCGTTATCCGTAGAAAAATTATTTTTTCATATTTGGAAAGACTGAATTTTTGTACACATTTAGAAAGAAAAACAATTGTCCTTGGACAATTAGGGACGAAGTTAGCCCCCTTTTTTTAATTCACATGTTTTTGCAAAATAATTTTGCAGTACATAGTTAGAATTATTTTTTGTCATTTTTTTTTAATTAAATAAATAGTATAAATCTTCTTCTTTCATAAACTATCCAAAGTATTACTGTAACTTCATCATTTTCTGACTTATAGCGTTGCAAAAAAAATTAATTTGGGATAAACAAATTAAATACCTTTTAAACTGTTTGACCAATTGCTTTGAAATTTAGGATATGGTTTAAGCACCAGAAGTCTCAGCATTCCGTGTAATAAGAACGTTCTAAGTTAATTTTTACATAAGTTATGAATATTTATAAAAACTCAAAATTTATGATTTATTTTGCAATTTTCTAAGCAACCAATAAGGATAGACATATTCAGCGAACGCCATATTGAAGTTTTTTATACGATTTATGAGTTTCTCACTCTCAAATTTGTTTAAAATACTTAACTTTTTGCTTATAGACGAAAAAAGCGAAAATTTTCCGTTTTTTTCAGCAAACGTATAGGTTATTAATATAGATGTCCATACTACTCAAAAAATTTGGTTTCGGCCTGGAGGGGGTTGTGTCACCAACAGGATATTTTTTTCCGTATTTCTCTGAACTATATAATCAGCCGTCAATAATTATTTCAACATCAAAATACAAGACTAGCATATTATAACAATCAAAATGTAGATCGCATAAGAAAATTTAAGTACCTGGGAACCTGGCTATGTGTAGACTGGATGTCGGATATGGAAATTCAATGTCGGATAGAAATGACCAGAAGCGCATTAACTAATAAAATTCAGAAACTTCTTTACGAGTTCTGACTTTGACCTGAATATAAGACTAAGATACACGAAATGTTATATATGGTCGGTGCTCCTATATGGCATGGAAGGATTGACTTTAAAAATAAACACAATGAATAAGCTAGAGGCATTTGAGATGTGGATTTATCGACGAATCCTTAAAGTTCCCCAAACCGTACGAATAACAAATGAAGAAATCCTGAAAAAAATTGGTACAGAACGACAACTGCTATGCACATTTAAACAGAGAAAAGCGGCATACCTGGGACACATAATTAGAAATGAAAGATAAAAATTTCTGCAAACCTTAATTGAAGGAAATATCGAGGGAAGAAGTGAAGTGGGCAGGAAGAAAATGTCATGGCTCCGTAATGTCCAACAATGGACAAGACTAAAAAACATAGGAGACCTATATGGTCAAACGTCATCGCGAACATCAATTAATGGATTGCATAAGAAGAAGAAGAAGAACCTTTGCTAACAAAAAAATGTAAATATAAAGAGTATAGAATAATGTTTAATATGCTCGTGATATTTTTTCGTTAGAGCTCATAAAGAAAAGCAAAAAATGAAGAACAGAAAAATGGCCAACTTTGGTCACATACTAAGAAATGAAAACTATGAGTTGACACGATTGGTTATACAAGGAAAGTGGAAGGAAATAGAGCACCGAGGGGACGACGCACATCTTGGATGAAAAATGTAAAGCAGTGGACTGAAAAAACAGCAGTAGAACTCTTCATAATCACTGCAGATTTTACACTACATCAGTGACGGCTCGTGATTTTTACAATAGGGGAGGCTATATCTAACTTTAAAATATCTAGACAAATTTGCACTAGCAAAAAAATCCTCCATAAAAATCTAATTTAAGGCCCCATTTTTTATTTACATTTTATAATATCATCATAATTCATAATTTCATAATATATCATTTTAAAAATAGTTAGTCTAATAATTGTAAAAGTGTATTACCAAAATTCGCACTTTTAGTTTTTTCATTATTTGTAGTCAGGATCCTAAAATCGGAGAGGAGGCTGCTGGCCGATCAGCCGCCCTTGCCCAATCTTCGGGCAGCGTGTGCGTTAAGCGATAATGCAGCTCTAAGGAGACCGGGTCTCCTTACGCCGCTGGGCTGCGCGGAGCATAGCAAGTGAGATATTCCGGCCAGCAGCCGGATCCTGACTACAAAATAATGAAAAAGTAAAAGTGCTAATTTTGTGATGAAATTTGGTATGTGGGGTTAGAACATTACATAATTGGAACAACTTGTTCAAATAACTTTTTCCGATATCTCTAACGCGAAGCAAAGTAAACAAAACAGTGTAAGTGTAGCATGTGTAAAAAATTTATGGGGAGGCTAAGTCTCTCTTGTCTCCTCTGATCAGCCGCCACTGCACTACATGTTTCTTCCACAAATGGTATTTATTTATCTTATCGTATTTATAATTACCTATTCTAAATGGGAAATAAGCCACAATTTAACTAAAAAATGGTTTTATTAACGTTTCGACGTCAAAGTCGGACGTCGTTGTCAAAATACAAAATATTAATAAATTAAACAAAAATGTTGTTGCTTAGTAAAAAATTCTTCTAATAATTTAATTTAATCTGACTCAGTTATATCGGCACTTCAGACATAATATATTATACATTTTAAAGTAGAACACTTTAAAATGATATTGCCAATATTTATGAGCTGCGTTCCTGGGACGACTTTACTTAAAGATAGTTCATTCGATGACATTAATTCAACCCCAACTCAAGAATATCCGTCATAAAAAAATCATAGCATGTGAACTGTCTTTAAAAAGACAACACAAATATTTTTTAGTTACATTGTGGCTTATTTCCCATTTAGAATAGTAAATTACAAAAATGCCACAAGAAAATAGCTTCAGAACAACATGACGTATTTATGTTTGCTAAAATGATGATCATTCTGCTCGACTATTCTTGTTCTGGAAACATGCGCATTAGAATACATATTATAGACCTGGATCATCATCATCATCATCTTGGTGCTACAGCCCTTAGAGGGCCTCGACCTTCTCAAGCTTTCTACGCCATTCTGTTCTGTCCCTTGCTTGCATTTTCCAGTTGCCGACTCCGATCTTCTCGTCATCTTGTGTTACCCCGTCCATCCACCTCAGCTTTGGTCTACCCCGTCTTCTCATTCCCATAGACCTGGATCCCGCATACCAAAAAAAGTTGATTAATAGCAAGCTGAAAATTTGTTAATAGCTTAACTGTGTCTAGTCGGACAAACTTTGATGTATGGGAACACTGGAACAGGGGAAGTTTTAATTGTGGAAGAAGCTAAAAATTTGGAACGTCAGACTACCAAAACGTTCCATGTATTTTGACGGACAGAACTTCCAATTGATTTGTTACCATTTCATTAAACTCTCATGCAAAAATTAGACTGGTGTTTATCACCAACTGGGCATTTTAATAAGTGGAACACGAAGAACATGTCAAATGAAAGGAATCATGTTGGTTAGTAATAAATAGCAGTCTGATTTTTGCATGAGAGTTTAATGAAAGGGTAACAAATCAATTGGATGTTCTGTCCGACAAAATACATGGGACGTTTTCGTAATCTGACGTTCCAAATTTTTAACCTGTTGCACAATTAAAACTTCCCCTGTTCCAGTGTTCCCGTACATCAAAGCTTGTCCGACTAGACACCGTTAAGCTATTAACATAAACTTTTTTTTGGTACGCGGGATCCAAGCCTATTATGATGATCTGAAAAAGAGAACCAGAGATCCTTTACATTGACGCTTCCCATTCCGGAAACAAGAAAGTGTTTCGTTTCAATGATAAGTTGCTTACTCCTTTGTTAGTATTGTATTAAAAATGGTCCGTTAATTGCATTGAAATACGTTGGACACGGCTCCATTCACAAAAAGTTTACGAATACGCAAAAGAGTAAGTAAAAAACCATTAATCAGCCGTACTCGTTCAATTGAAAATCCGTTAGCCACAAGCCCAGCATGATTCACATTCACAGATATTCCAACAACTTGAAAACACGGCTTGTAAACAACAAAAGACCTTTTATAACGCACAAAAGAAGAGGAATTTCAGTTAGATAAAGAGTCTCGACGGGCTATGTAAACAGTGTCCATTACCTGTGCCTGTTCCTACTGTAGCTCAGTAAATGAACTTGAAATACGCCGATACCGTCTAATTTTCCGTGCCACCACCGAATTGCATGAACATTTGGATTGAGGTTATACTTACCCTAGGGTGACCAAACGTCCCGTAAAAACGGGATTGTCCCGTTTTTTAACGATTTGTCCCGGAGTGCCGAAAAAGTATCTCGGGACGCCTAAATGTCCCGTATTTGCGTTGGGTTGAGTTTTTGTATTATCTGACTATATTTTCTCTCTTTAATTTTTCTTCAATTTCTGTATTTGTTTTCATTCTTATCTCTCCCTCTTTTGTTACATTGTGGCCCAGTATTGTTCTCATTATTTTTCTTTCAAAGGACATCGCACCCATCTTATGGAAAATATAATGTCACTCAAATTCAATAAAATTTATACGATTAGATTCGTTTTAATATAACGATCAATTCTTATCATTGCGCCAACTCTTAATTATGATTAATTACGGCGCAAATTGCAATTAAAGTTTATCGAAATCACATTTTTGGAGTCCATAAAATGTTAGTTTACAATCATTATTGCTCTGCGTGCTATTCATAACAGCTTAAATCCCGCTGGGCCTAAGCGGATTAGTGAAACTATCCGCTGATTTATGGAGTACCGAAAATCTGGGTATTTTAAAATATTTTTTCTCTCTCAAACTTATGTACCTTCCCATTTGATTTCAGATTTATTTATATCAATTTCTGCTCTTATTTTTGAAAATAGAGAGTTGGCGCAATGATAAGATTTGATCGTTAATTTAAAACGAATCTATTGGTATAAATTTTATTGAATTTGAGTGACATTATATTTTCCATAAGATGTGTGCGATGTCCTTTCAGAAGGCTATCTTCCTCTTTCTTGTTAATCGTCGTTGTTTCCATCCCATATGTAACACCAAGTCTTATTAAGGTCTTATATAGGTTCATATTATACTTAGAGTCTTGCTTCTCAGCAGATTTCTACCGTGTAGATGTTTTTCTGTCCTTCAGAATTCTTTCCTCTGTTCTCTCTTATTTTCCGGTTTTCCCTATTGCCTATTTTCCCTATTTTCCAGAACCTATGGTTCTGTGTTATTAGATATTTCTGAGTTAGGTCATCTTTCCCTATCGCCATGTATTTTGCTGTGAGCTGGTTTATCTCTAGTCCTATTATTCTATTCGCTTCCTTATGTAATTTTCCAACTGCAAGTGTTATCTTCGTCTTCGCTGTGATGACTAAATCATCTGCATATGTTACTATTTGAAGTTGATCTGTAATAATGTTTTTGTTTGCAAGTTTGTCATCCTCATGATTACAGATTATGTCAATATCTGATATTGTCAATATCAGATTAAATACTGTCGGATAGATAGAGTCACCTTGTTTCACGCCTTTGTGTACATTAATCTCCTTAGAAGTTGTTCCGTTGTAACTGATCCTTGCTCTGGTGTTCTTTAGGCTCACTGTTAGCATATGTCTTAATTTTTCTGGGATTCCAACATTCTCTAGCTGCTCCATCATTTTTGTCCGATTGGTTGTATCAAAAGCGCTTTTGAAATCCATGAATATTAGGTGCATTTCTTTGTTGTATTCTCTCGATTTTTGAATTATTTGCTCCACTGTATGTATGGAATTAATCGTCCACCTCCTCCGGTCTGAACCTGTTCTGTTATTTTCCTAATATTCGTTCAGTGCATGATTTAAGTCTTATGCTTAGTATATTTTCTAGAATGTTATAATATGTGTTGTTTAATAAAGTTATTGCTCTGTAATTCTCGCACTCCTCTAGATCTCCTTTTTTTATATATAGGTACCTACTATAATACCTGCGTTCCAATCGGCTGGTAGTCTGTTTTGTTCATATTTTGTATTAGCTGGTTTATTCCTTTACACGTAATTCTCTTCCTCCGTATTTTATTCCACAGTTATTTCATCTTCTGTGAAAATTTTTCCTTCGTCGTTATCTTGTACGGCCCTACTTCTTCATCGCAGTGTATTTCCTTCACAGTGAATACCATTTTTTCGTAATATTCTTCCCATATTTTGCTGATCTGTCTGTCCTCAAACAAGGTTTTTCTTTATTTGCTTTTTTAGTCCTCTTGTTTTAATGCTGGGCTTATTTTTTGCTGCTTTGACTTTTTTGTAAAATTATTGTTGTATTTGATAGTTTTCTCTGTCTATTTCAATATCGTCCAGTGAAACCAGTCATTTTTCTTCTTTTTATTTGTTGAGTTGGTTTTGTTTCTCGATATTTTGTATTCTTCCCTGTTTTGTTCTGACGGGTTGTTGATCCATGCCATTCTGGCGGAGTTTTATAGTTTTCTGTTTCGCAGTCTTAATCGTACGTAAATTACACATTCAAAAGTAAATTGAAAAGGATTTATAGGTCCCAAATTAGCTAAAAGACCATATTTTAATTTCCCATACCTGTTTGGGTATCGCTCCAAACCCACCTTGGCAGTGGCGCACCCAGGGAGGTTTGGGGGGTTAAACCCCCCAGGGCATATGAAAAATATACAAAAAATCGTAGGAAAATATAACATGTCTTTCACAAACAATACAAAAAAAATTCGACGCCCAACCAACCCTCTTCCCCCAGAGAAAAATTCTAGGTGCGCCACTGCTCCTTGGATGTGTCCCGTTTTTTCAAGTTTATGATTTGGTCACCCTAACATACCCTCCACTTCGAGGTTGGACTTGTGCCGTTGTTGTTGGACTCTCGGGGTGAAAAAAACGTTCAAAATGAGTCCGGAAATGGATAAACTCACTAATTATAAGCAACTTTTGTTCTATAGGCATTTTTCAACAAGTCAATACTTTTCGAGTTATGTATTAACGATTGAAAATGTTCTTTTTTTAACAAAAAAAAAACGACGTTTTTAGACTGTTTTTCGCAAATTACTCGAAAGTATTTTATCGAAAAAAATATTATTCGCAAAAATGTAACTTAAAAAAACGAAAAAAATTATTATAATATTTCCCATTGAAAATAGTTGATTATGAAAAAAATTATGTACGGATAAAGTTGTAGACCCAGTAGAAGTAGAGTTGTATGTAAGCTCATGAAAAGTTTGTTCTTATTCGTCAAATTCCAAATCGAATATTTCAAAGTAAAATAACCAAAAAATTAAGCAATTTTCGGGAAGAACTTATTGAAATGTTTTTAAATTGTTTAAAAAAGTTTTATTTTTATTTTTTTATACAGGTTTCTATCATCAACACTAATCGAGTTGCTTACAAAATAAAGTTGGTCATTTTTTTGGTAAAAAAAATCGTGAAAATCTCCTAAATTAGCATCCCAAATAAAATTAATATAAGCATTACCTCTTTACAATTATTTACAGTACCGATGTGTAAGTTTGACCGGTTCGAAGTGTGCACATATTTTTGAAAAAAATTGGTTTTATACTCGTTCATGACCTTTCAACCACATACAACCCTTTCAAAAATAAGGGCTTTAAAATAAAAAAAAAATTAAATGATCTTATTGCCCTTAAAAACTCTACACGGTTTTTAAACATTTCATAGCGTTACTGAGTTATAATAGTCCATGTAGTGAGACCGCTCCCGTCTCAAAAAATTTCCTATTCGATTTCTTTGTGGATTCCTATTCAAAAATGTCCCCTTTAAACAAATCTGAAGGGTGCCGGGCGGAATTTTTGGGCAGAAATTGTTAAAACAATTTTTTTAAACAAATACAAAAGATCACGTTTTTTTGCTCTGAAATATATATTTTTAGGTTTTTTGGGTCATTCAAAACAAGAAAGGTATCTTGTAATTTTTCTCAAAAATTGATAGTTTTCGAGTTATAAGCGATTTAAAATCTGAGAAATGCGAAAATACGCATTTTCGAGGTTTAAAAACTCATATTTAAATTAGTATTTTTGAGGTTGCCAGATTCTTAATTTGAAGGTTAAACATTCAGCTTCAAGATTCTGAAGAGTGATCGCGTTTAACTTTAATTTATATCGTTGTTTTTTAATTGTTAAATATGCATGTTTATCCGATTTTTTGCCGGTACGGTGCGCTCTATTTCAAAAATCTCCTATTTTCCTCCGAAAAATATTTCTTCTAGATTATTTGGGATATTCTAAATAAAATAAGTTTCTTGACATTTTTCTCAAAAGTTAATGGTTTTAAAGTTATAAGCGATTTAAAATCCGAAAAATGACAAAAAAACGTATTTTTGGTTTTTAAATCGCTTATAACTTTAAAACTATTAACTTTTGAGAAAAATGTCAAGAAACTTTTTTTATTTAGAATGTCCCACAGAATCTTTAAAACATATTTTTCGGAGGAAAATGGGAGATTTCACGAAACTTAAAAATATATGCTATGGAGCAAAAAAACGTTATCTTTTGTGTTTATTTAAAAAAATTGTTTAAACAATTTCTGCCAAAAAATTCCGCCCGGCACCCTTCAGATTTGTTTAAAGGGGACATTTTTGAATAGGAATCCACAAAGAAACCGAATCAGAAATTTTTCCAGACGGTAACGGTCTCACCACATGGACTATAAGTAAAAAACCAAAAACATATTTTAGGAGAGATATTACCATTTTTTTAAAATTTTTTTAAAGCCTACACTTTTACTAAAAATTCTTTTTTTTTTGATAAAATACTTACTTTTTTAGTTATTTACCATAAACTGTCTGAAAACATGTTTTTTGTTGAAAATAAATATTTTCAGTCGCAAATAACTCGAAAAGTACCTACTGACTGTGAAAAAACTCTATAGAACCAAAGTTGCTAAAATTAATCGAATTATCAATTTCTGACCTTATCTTCTACTGTATGGAGTAGAAACGTGGACTCGAAGTGAGGCTATGCTTAAAGGCTTGGAAGCATGTGAGATGTGAGTATACAGACGACTACGAAAAATAAGCGACAGAATAAGAAATGAAGAGGCCCTTAGACGACTGAACCAAACAACACAACTGGTCAATATAATAAAAAGACGTAAGCTGAAATACTTCGGTCACATTATGAGACACCCTGAAAAAATATGATCTTTTATATCTCATTATTCATCGAGAAGATCTCCAAACACTGATAAACAGAATAGTAGAGTACAGCGAAAAGTTCGGTTTATCACTTAACATCAAAAAAACAAAAATAATGATGGTGTCGAAATCTCCACAAAATTTTTCTGACATAACAGTACATGATCAAAGAATTGAGCGTGTTAGACAATATAATTACCTGGAAACTGTGATTAATGAAAACAACGACAACTCTGAAGAAATCAAGATCAGAATAGAAAAAGCTAGAGCTACTTTTACCAAAACCAAAATGAAAACAGTTTTATGCGGAAGAGAGCTAAGTTTAAATCTTAAAATTCGCCTGATGAGATGTTACGTGCTGTCAGTTCTTTTCTATGGAATGGAAGCTTGGACACTGAAAAAGATCGATACAAGGAAAATAGAAGCATTCGAGATGTGGATGTACCGCAGGATACTGAGAATATCGTGGACAGAGAGAGTGACAAACATGGAAGTGTTGCGAAGGATGCAGAAAGAAAAAGAACTTGCGCTTACTATTAAAAAGCGCAAACTGCAATACTTGGGACATATAATGAGGGGACAAAAGTACCAGCTACTACAATTAATTATTCAGGGAAAAATAATAGGTAAAAGATCCATTGGCAGAAGAAAACATTCATGGTTGAAGAATTTAAGAGATTGGTACAAGTGCAGCAGCTGCCAATTATTTAGATCTACGGTATCAAAAATACGCATAGCCTTGATGATAGCCAAACTTCGGAACGAGGACGGCACCTGAAGAAGAAGAAGATTCATCGAGAAAAAAACGAAACTGTTGTCTACATTCGTTACACTGCCAAAGAAATCCAATGCAAAAGAATGTTCAGAACATCGAACAATATCTTTAATGCGCCATCTACTAAAGATATTTCTAAAAATCATCCACAACCGAGTTTATCAAATGTTGGAGTCAGATATTTAGTAATACACAGATGGGGTTCAGAAAAGGAGTAGGTACTCGAGAAGCTCTCTTCGGTTTGAATGTTCTTACACAAAGATGCCTAGACGTTAATCAAGAAGTACATGCATGTTTTATCGATTTTGAAAAAGCGTTTGACAGAGTACGCCACGATAGGCTAAGAGACATTCTTGAAAGAAAAGACATTGATAATAAAGGTCTGCGAATAATTCTCAACTTATATTGGAATCAGAAAGCTAACATCAAAATAGAAAATGAGATATCAAAAGCAATAGAAATACGTAGAGGAGTACGACAGGGATGCATTTTGTCACCACTGCTATTTAATGTATATAGTGATAGCATCTGCCAGGAAGCCCTTTTGCAAGCAAATGAAGGAATCGTAATCAATGGAGAGGTTGTAAATAATATTCGATACGCGGACGACACTGTACTAGTTGCACGAACAGTAGAAGAATTACAGCGATTACTTACAAACATAAATATTGCTTGCAACATTTATGGCATAAACATTAATATAAAAAAAAAACAAGTATATGGTCTTCAGTAAAATCATGACACAACCAGCACATATTAGTATAAACGGCATTCAAATTGAAAAAGTATCAAGTTACAAATACTTGGGAACTTTAATAAACGAAACTGGAGACCAAAACAATGAAATAAAAACACGTATCGAAATTGCCAGGGCCACCTTCATAAAGATGAGAAAATTCTTCTGCAACAGAGATATAAGCATCCCTCTACGATTAGGTAATAATGCTAAGATGCTACGTATTTACCACGCTATTATATGGTATAGAGGCCTGGACTCTCAAACAGAACAACATAAAAAATATTGAAAGTTTCGAGATGTGGTGCTACCGTCGAATGCTGAAGATAAGTTGGGTTGAAAGAATCACAAACCTTGAAGCAATACGAAGGATAGGAAGAGTCCCAGAAATTTTGTTAACGATAAAACGAAGAAAACTCGAGTATTTGGGTCACCTGATGAGAGGTCATAAATACGCATAACATCAAAATGCAAGGAAAAATAGAAGGAAAACGGAATCCAGGCCGTAGAAGAATGTCGTGGTTGCGGAATTTGAGAGAGTGGTTTGGCTGCACCACTAATGAACTTTTTAGGTCAGCTGTAAACAAAGTCAGGGTAGCCTTGATGATTTCCAATCTCCGATAGGAGTGGCAAAAGAAGAAGATTCATTGAGAGGTCCTAGGAAAACGGGTCCTGGTAGAAGAAGAACATCATGACTGAAAAATCTAAGGCAATGGTATGGAAAAGCTGGGCCCAGAGCACGCAAAATAGAATTCTATTTTGCTGACGTCACAAAATAGAATTTCATAATGGGAGAATCGATGGTTGCTAGGCAACGTGACGTCACTAAAATAGAATTCTATTTTGCGTGCTCCCACTACTGGTATTCAGAGCTGCTGTCAATAAAGTCTTCTTCTCACGGTGCCTTTGTGCCTTATCCTTAAGGACGTTGGCCATTACATTTGCTCATTTAATCTTATTTGCAGCCGCACTGAATAGTTATATCATTTATAGAAGTCATCTTAGCCCATTGTCGAAGGTTTTTAAGCCAAGAGTTGCGTCTTCTTCCTGGTCCTCTTTTGCTATTGATTTTGTCTTCGACTATAAGTTGGAGTTGTTCATACTGTTGATTCTGATTTGATTTCTTACGATGTGACCAAAATATTGTGTTTTCCGTTCTTTTATGATAAGCATAGCTCTCTTTCCTTGTTCATCCTCCGCAATACTTCCGCATTTGTCGTATGGCTTATGTTGGATATTCTGAGCATTTTACGGTAACACCAGAGTTCGAATGCTTGGGTGGGTCAATAAAGTCACGATAGCGAATATGGTAGCCAACATGATAGTCAACGATCGTTAACGGTCATAGAACTAGAAGAAAAAGAAGACCTTATCTTAAAAGTATGTTTTTTCATCTCCGAGAAGGGGTGGATGTCAACCCCCAATGAGTAAAACCAATCAGTCCAATAATAAAGAAGAGGGTAAAAGAAACCTAAATCCAAATTTTGATGTAATCCGGTGGTGATACTGAAAATTACACGTTATCGCTGTATTTTACGTTCATATACTGGCCTATATGTAAACAGTGTCCATTACCTGTGCCTGTACCTACTACAACAACAAAAGAATTATGGAATTATCGAAGGACGTTAATGTACTACCTGAAAGTATTTTCTTTTAATACGGTTTTGTTTAGAAATGCCTAAGTGGTTATTAGCTTGATTGTTCGGGATTTGTTTAGAAAGACCATTATTAACAGATTTTTGAATTCTTGCATTGGGATAAACAAACAATATTTACTTACGTAAAATTATATGTAACTGAATTTACGTCCATATATGCACGATCATGTGCAGAAATTGATAAAAGTTTTTAGAAAAGAACCAAGACACAACAGAGAATAGGTATAAAGTAAAGCCTGAAGACCGAGAAGTATTTCAAAAAACTTTGAAGCTGACAAGCCACTGAAGAAGCTGTGGCAAGAAGTACGAATATTAATATGGAAGTAATAAAAGCAATCAAAGTTTACTATAAAATCAACTCATAACAAACAAAAATAAAAACTGGGACCCAAACAACAGCAGGGTTTGTAGCATCAGGGATTTTTTATAACCATCAGGTGGTTTGTGCTATTTAGGAATTTTATCGTATTATATACTAGTACTAGTACTTTGTATCGTATCCTATCGTTTTATATATTTTTAATACTAATAAAAAAGACGAAATCGAAAAGTGTGGGTAACAAACAAAATATCATAGATAAGAGGGTAATATTTTCATCAAGAAGATAAAACAGCCTATAAATAATTAGGTTTACTCAAAAACAAATAATCAAAAATAATTTAGTATAGCTTAAAATAGTGTTTTACGGTTTTCTCAAAACTTATAAAAAAATGTAACTTGTCTCCTTTCAACAATAAACGATTGAATTATTTCTAGGCAATTTGCTTAATCAGTGAAAATATCAGTGTAACTTTAAACGCAATATGATGGCTCGAGGCTCGCGGCTCGTGGCAGTGATACACGTACGGGTTACGAGTAAGATTTCAAACTTGTTGGATCGACGGCGTACTTACTCGGCGGACTTAAAGTACGCGTACTTGCTGTGATACACGCGCGAAAAAGGTTGTCGAGCCATAAGTTCGCGTACTTACTCGCATGTGTATCACCCCTTTTACGAGTAAGATTTCAAAATTGTTGGATCGACGGCGTACTTACTCGGCGGACTTAAAGTACGCGTACTTGCTGTGATACACGCGCGAAAAAGGTCGTCGAGCCATAAGTTCGCGTACTTACTCGCGTGTGTATCACCCCTTTTGATTCACTAGAATGCAGAATAGGTAGAACTCAAAATCGAAGGAATATTTTGTGGACCGAAAAATATAATTTATTTATAAATGCGGTATACAGGTTTTACAGTTATGATTTAACTGTACGATTCTACAATTGTAAATTGTAGAATTCCCTCATCTTCCTTAGTCTCAGCATCCGTATGGCTTGCAAATTGTAGAAGCCTCGGAGGTGTAACCAGAGAAGGTTCCCATTGTTTTCATTCTGGTGGGGTGTTGAATAGCATTATGTTGTTTTATATGCCATTAGAGTGAAAACTTAGTCTTTTTATGATTTAACATTTATACCATAATAGCATTATTTTATTGTGTACTTATCTTCAAAGGCATTTCTTGTTTCAAGTTCTTCTTTTGATGTATATTATTGGTAACTATAAAAGCAGTAGACTGAATAGACAGACATAGACTGAATCATATTTCATAACAACCCGATACTCGTTATAATTTCATCGTCATAAAAGAAGCCCATTCATCCAATTCTACAAAGAAAACACCTGGTATAAAATAATCCTCCCGGTAGGTACCTACTTTCCGAAATATTTCATTTAGTCTATGTTGTGAAGCCGCTCCCGTTTGAATAAAAATATGAATTTGTGGATTGCTGTTCAAAAATCTCTTTAATCAAATAAGAAGAGTGCCGAGCGAAATTTTTGGCAGAAATCGTTGCAAACATTTTTTAAACAAACTCAAAACATCATGGAACATATTTTTTTCCCGGAACATATTTTTTAGGTCATTTAGAAAAAGGTCTCTTGTTATTTTTCTCAACAGTTAATAGTTTTTCCAGTTAGAAGCAATTTGAGATCTGAAAAATGCAAAAATACGCATAGAGACGAAAACTCATAGGATAAATTATAATTTTTGAGTTTGCCAAGTGCCTAAATTGAAGTTTAATTAAACATTTAGTTACAAGATTCTGAAGAGTAATAGGTATGGCTTATTTTAATTTAGACCGTTCTTTTTTAATTGTTAATTATGTGCGTCCCCTCGATTTTTAAGCCGCCACGCCGCCCGAGTTTCGCACTATATAGCGCGTCTCTGTCGCACTATATGATCGGCGTATTTAATTAGCAGTAGCACATTGTCAATAATTAATTAAATAAATATAATATTATTAACAAAAACTATGTTAATAATAAATTATACCAACATTGAAATAAATGTCAAGTAAGTACGTGTAATATGCATAAGTGTGACAGAGAAGCACCATATGGTGTAACGTGTGGTGGCGCCCCACGGCGGTGGCGGCCTCTTAAAAGTCGAGTGCACGGTCACAATTCACAATTAAAAAACAACGGTATATACCTATTGAAATAAGCCCCATAGGCCTGAATCTCGCGTACCAAAAAAAGTTTATTAATTTAGCAAGCTGAAAATTTGTTCATAGCTTAACGGTGTCTAGTCATACAAACTGTGATGTACGGGAACACTGGAACAGGGAAAGTTTTAATCGTGGAACGTGATTTTAATTGTGGAACGTGTCATCGTGACAAGTTATGATTGTGAAAACAATCAGGTTGTTTTTAAGTTTATTCGATAGCAAACTCTATATAATATATGAAAAATGTTTATCCTGTCCAACAAATATGTTGGGCATTTTAATAAGTCCGACACGTAGAACATGTCAAATGACAGGAATTATATTGTGGTAAATAGCAGTCTGATTTTTGCATAAGAGTTTAATGAAAGGGTAACAAATCAATTGGAAGTTATGTCCGACAAAATACATGGGACATTTTCGTAGTCTGGCGTTCGAAATCTGTAACCTGTTCCACAATTAAAACTTCCCCTGTTCCAGTGTTCCCGTACATCAAAGTTTGTCCGACTAGAAACCGTTAAGCTATTAACAAATTTTTTTTTGGTACGCGGACTTTTTTTTGGTACGCGGAATCCAGGCCTACCAATTACTCATCAGAATATTGAAATTGAATGTTGCATTCAATTTAAGTACTTCTTCTTCTTCTTGCAGTACCGTCTCCTATCGGAGGTTGGCTACCATCACAGTAATTTTAACTTTGTTGGCTGCAACTCTGAACAATTAGGCAATCCAAACCACGTGATTTTTAATGACAGGACGACTGGCAGGCAATTCAGCGTTGCCAGAGTTGTTACAATTGTACCAATTTGATACAATTAACAACCAAACTTTCGATACTAAAGTCTCCTAAAGTAAAAACCTAAAATTTTTTGACATAAGAAATTTGCTTCAAATAATATTAAACGACGTTTTTTTAAGTTTTTGTACAAAATGTGTTGGTTTAGTTCTTTGTGTCACTATTCCAGTCATTCCGGTACATTTACAAAAATTTCTCTGGCAACACTGCACACAAGCGATTTTATTGGATACTTTATTTAAATTAAAATTTCAAATTTAAGATACAATGTGGTATTACTAGGTACCTAAAATAATAAAATATATATTACCCCGATGATTGTACCTAAAATCTAATTTTAGGGATGCTCAATATTATTTTTTATTAAACTTATAAAACATAAAATTTGTTAACCTAGCTTTCTTCAATCTTCCAAATTACTTAATTAAAACTTTTTAACTACTTATTAAAATTTATTGACGTAAGCAATATTTTTTACTATGTCACAGAAGTATTTAGCAATATTTACACGGACATAAAATACGAAAATTACTTTAAAATACTAAAATAACACTATACTATCATATGCCTTCAATGTATTCATGCCAGCCGCCAGACATATTGGAATAGTTTGACAGATCGTTGGATTCCCTAATTGTATTGAACTGCACCCGTACCACTCCCTTAAATTTCGCAACCAGGAAATCCTTCTACGTCCCACATTTCTCTTTCCCGAGATTTTTCCCTGGATTATGAGCCTTAGCAGGTAGTACTTTTCCCCTCTCATTATGTGGCCTAGATATTCCAGTTTTCTCGTTTGTGTTGTTTTTATGACTTTATTGCTTTCATGGACTGTCTGTCCATGGTATTTTCCACATTCTCCTGTAGCACCACATCTCGAATGCCTCAGTGTTTTTGATGCTTATCTTTTTAAATGTCCAAGCTTCCATGTCGTACAACAGTACGGAGAATACATAACACCTTAACATTCTCGTTCTTAATTTCAAATTTATGTTTCGGCAGCATAGAAACTTTTTCATTTTGATCAATGATTGCCTCGCTATTTCTATTCGCCTCTTAATTTCTCTTGTCTGGTCATTAATATCAGTGAACCAAACCCCTAAATATTTGTAGGACGTAACTGTAAGTACTTGGCGTTCCTAAAAATAACAATTTATATATGAGTTTTCAAGCTTCCAAAATGCGTATTATAATAGATCTTTTTTGGTGTTATTTTTATATGTAATTGAGCGATAATTGTTGTTGGTGTATTGAAAATTACATTTCTTAAATACATACCACTGTTTGATGTCTCGATTTCCACTTCGGAAATCGTCATCAGAAAATTAAAAATTAAAAGAAAATTAATGTTCTTCTGAAGCTATTTTCTTGTGGCATTTTTGTAATTAACTATTTTTAATGGGAAATAAGCCACAGTTTTACTAGAAAATTATTTTATTAACGTTTCGACGTCGAAATCGGATGCCATTGTCAACATACAAAAAATAATAATCTATTATTATTAATTAATTATTATTAAAAAATAATAATAATACATTATTATTTTTTGTATTTTTTAAATCATTTTTTAAGTAAAATTGTGGCTTATTTCCCATCGAAAATAGTTAAAAGAAAATTAGGTGTTGAAATTTTCGGAAAATTCTCGTAGCCTGATAATCTGCTAACCTGTTAATCTCTTAACGTGGTTACGAGAATTTTTCCATAATTTTCAACACCAACTTTCTTTTAATTTTTAATTTTCTGAGGACGATTTCCGAGTGGAAATCGAAACTACAAAAATTAGTATTTAAAAAATGTAATTTTCAATACACCAATAATTTGTTACTCAATCCCATATAAACATAACACTAAATTTAACATGCCACAAGAAAACAGTTTCAGAACCTACTTCATTGTTTAAAATGACCAAAAGAACCTAAAAAAATTTGTTTCGGAGCAAAAAAGGTAATTGCTTGAATTTGTTTAAACAATTTCTGTCCAAAAATTTCGCCAGGCACCCTTCATGTCTGTTTAAGGGTTTATTTTTGAACAGGAATCCGAAAAGAAACCGAATCATAAAACAAAGTAAGTTATCAATCGAAGTAGCACAGAAAACGACAATAAATATCGTCTCCATACCACCAGATGGACAACAGGTGGAATACTTTCTTTGGTTACAACCTCCCGAGATTTTCAAAAATTATAAATCATACAGGATGCCGAGGAAATTAAGATGAGAGAATTTTAAATAATTCACAACCTATCTGCTCAGCGTGGTAAAAGTTCCAACAAGAAAGGTTCCTTAATACTCCTACGAAAGAGTAAATGAATTAAAAATGTATAAAAATGTCATCATCATCATCATTCTCTTTGCCTTATCCCTATGCGGGGTCGGCTTCCCTAATTGCATTTCTCCACACAATTCTATCTTGGGTCATATCAATGTTAATCCCCTTTACCAACATGTCCTGCCTTATCGTCTCCCCCCAGGTCTTCTTTGGTCTTCCTCTCCTACTCCTTCCAGGAATCTGCACTTCAGCTATTCTTCGTATTGGGTGATTAACGTCTCGACGTGGAACATGACCAAACCATCTTAACCTATGCTCTCTCATTTTGGCATCAATTGGTGCCACACCTAGACTTCCCCTAATATACTCATTTCTAATTTTATCCTTCTTTGTCACTCCACTCATCCATCTAAGCATTCTCATTTCCGCCACATGCATTCGTTGTTCCTCTTTCTTTTTCACTGCCCAACATTCAGTTCCGTGCATCATAGCCGGTCTTATGGCTGTTTTATAGAATTTTCCCTTCAGCTTCATTGGAATTTTTCTGTCACACAACACACCACTCGCTTCTTTCCACTTCATCCATCCAGCCCTAATTCTACTGCATGCATCTCCATCTATTTCTCCATTACTCTGTAATACCGATCCTAGGTACTTAAAACTATTGCTTTTCACAATAATTTCACCATCCAAAGATACCATTTTATTTGTAGTAAGTCCATCTTTAAATGAACATTCCAAATACTCTGTTTTTGTCCTACTAAGTTTTAAACCTTTTTCCTCCAGAGCTTGTCTCCACTGTTTCAGTTTTTGTTCTAAGTCTCTTTCACTATTTCCTATTAACACTACATCATCAGCATACATTAGGCACCATGGAATACTACCCTGTAGTTTCGATGTTATCTGGTCCAAAACTAATGAGAATAAATAAGGACTAAGCACCGAGCCTTGGTGCAATCCTACTTTCACCTGAAATTTATCAGTCTCTCCCACACCTGTTCTAACACTAGTCGTTACTCCCTCATACATATCTCTCACAATCTTTACATATTCGCCAGGGACTCCTTTCTTATTGAGTGCCCACCACAGAATCTCTCGAGGAACTCTATCATATGCTTTCTCAAGATCAATGAATACCATATGAGCGTTGGTCTCTTTATTCCTGTATTTTTCCATCAGTTGCCTTACAATGAAAATTGCATCTGTTGTTGATCTGCCCTGCATAAAGCCAAATTGATTATCGGATATATCGGTTTCTTCACGTATCCGTCTATCAATTACTCTCTCCCATATTTTCATGGTGTGGCTAAGTAGTTTTATAGCCCTGTAGTTTGTGCATTGTTGTATGTCTCCCTTGTTTTTGTAGACAGGTACTAATATACTGCTTCTCCATTCGTCTGGCATTTGTCCAACTTCCATAATTCTATTAAATAGACCTGATAGCCAACTTATTCCTGTCTCTCCCAATGCTCTCCATACTTCCCCAGGAATATCATCTGGTCCGACTGCTTTTCCTTTCTTTATTTTTTGAAGCGCTTGAGCCACTTCCTCGTTTGTTATTCTGGTAACCATTGCTGTTACTGTCTCCGTTAACAGCAATGGTTAGTAACAGCAATGGTTACCAAAAAAATGTATAAAAATGTATAACCAGAGTATTTGCAGCTGCTGCATTTTCGTGTTACAAAGAAATTGAAAATGTTTATACATTTTTAATTCATTTACTCTTTTGTAGGAGTATTAAGGAATCTTTCTTGTTGGAACTTTTACCACGCTGAGCAGATGAGTTGTGAATTATTTAAAATTCTCTCATGTTAATTTCCTCGGCATCCTGTAGTATTTATAAATTTTGAAAATCTCAGGAGGTGTAACCAAAGAAAGTATTCCACCTGTTGTCAATCTGGCGGTATGGGAACGATATTTATTGTCGTTTTCTGTACTACTTCGATTGATAACTTCCTTTGTTTTTCGGTAGATGGCTCTAGTTCATCCGTGACATTTCTTTCTTTGCAATTCGGAAAGGCCCAATGTATGATGCCTGACTGGGGAAATCGGAGAGAAGAGGATATGGGACTACTGATGAGGGGGAAAAGACCTCCGAAACCGGTATAAACCGATTTAACCAGAGTATTATGCAGCTGCTGCATTTTCGTGTTGCAAAGAAATTGAAAATGTTTATTTATACATTTCGAATCAGAAAATTTTTCATACGGCAGCGGCTTCACAATGTCGACTAATTACACTACGGTCCATGCGGAGACTCGAACTCGAGGGCCTATTCCCTATTCCGTATTCGTATTCTTTCCAGCCAGCCACAGCCGACCAGTCAATTTTGCGCTCGCACGCAACAGCTGGCTCGAATTTTTTCTCCGCCGTCTCAGCAGACTTTATTCGGCTGACGGGACGGAGTCGCGACTCGCAGTCAGTCCGCAGTGAATGTGTAGACCGCGTACAAGAACGAACAGTTCGATAGCAACAACGGATGTTTTGGATGTTTTCTTGTTTCGCGCTCAGTGGTTACTATGAAACTGTTACCGATGATTGTTAATTTGAATAAACAGTGTTTTGGTGTTATTTGAGGTATTGTTCTCTGATATGGAGTTCGTGTTGGGATACTACATGGCTTGCCCTGGGTGAGTTTACAAATACAAGTCTACTTTTTACTGTAATAATTAATAAGTAAAATCTAATTACATACCTCGTCTTGCTTACATTTTGTAGATGTCCAAAAACTATTGGATTGTAGACTGAGACTGGACATATAATATTGTGACTTTGGTTTTCTACCAGTTCAAAATCGATAATTTCAAAACTACTTCTCAGCATAATAGTACTAGAGCAAGCAACAAGTGTATAGCCTGTCAATTTGAAAAGGTACCGCCCTTTATAATTTGGTCCCTATAGAAAATCTATGCAAAGCCAAATTTATTTGTGAGGGAGACATTTTGTAGACCAGTTTTCAACTAAATTACGTCAACCGTCTAGCGGGGGCGGACACAACCCCCCAAATTCTATAATGGAAAGGTGGTTTGAGTGATATCTCACTTTAAAGGTCGTTCAACTGCCTTTTCAAAAATATATATAATTATTTCTTTCAATACTGTTGGAAAAATCTTGAACTCAATACTCCAAAAAAAGTTTGCAGTTCTGGACTCGATACTTAATATATTTAAGTACGGTTTTACTTGATTTTTCCAAAAATACTTAAAATACTCCAATATTCCAAAAAAATTGAATTTGGAGTTCAATACTCTAAAAAAATTTTGGAGTTTTGAACTCGATACCTAATATCATTACCGTTTTACTTTAGTTTTCCAAAAGTACTGAAAATAAATATGTATGTGGTATTTTTGAAAAGGTAGCTGAATGAACTTTAAAATGAGGTGTTACTCAACCCCACTTTCCAATAGAGATTTTGGGGGTTGTGGCCGCCACTGCTGAAGGGTTGATATAATTTAGTTGAAAACTGGTCTACAAAATGTCTCCCTCACAAATAAATTTGACGTGTTTTTTCATATTTTTAGATTTTCTATAGGGACCAAATTGAGGGAGCTTTTCAAATTGACACACTGTATATTTCGCTTTTCGTGCAGTAAACGCACATGTCAAAAAAGGTGTCATTCAGTCGTACAGAACAATGAAGTTATATAGCCCACAACAATACCATTCGAAAATCTAAAAAAAGTTGAAAGATATTGTAGAAAAAAATAATTATCAGCTAGAATTTTACAACCGTCTAATTAAAAAATAAGTCACATTATCAAAAATCAATGTAATTCCAATATCAGTCTAAAACAAACTCAAATTACACCTAACCACGATAATAGTAATGTCACCAACTCAAAAGAAATAGCCCTACCATACATCAATAGATTCTCCACAAAGAACAAACAAATTCCGAAAATGTTGGCAAAATACGACATCGATCTTGGACATAAATCATATAGGTCTGGATCCCGCGTACCAAAAAAGTTGATTAATAGCAAGCTGAAAATTTGTTAATAGCTTAAGGATGTCTAGTCGGACAAACTTTGATATATGGGAACACTGGAACAGGGGAAGTTTTAATTGTGGAAAAGGGTAAAAATTTGGAACGGTCAGACCACGAAAACGTCACATGTATTTTGTCCGACAGAACTTCCACGGATTGTTACTCTTTCATTAAACTCTCATGCAAAAGTCAGGCTGCTATTTATCACCAAATGGGCATTATAATGACCAACTCTACAACCGGACATGTCCCAAAAGGTTGTACATATTGATGAGTCTTTAATAAAATTGTTCGATCTCAGTATATTTATGTTCTGCCAATTTTATACATTTTGTCGTTATATAGAGTATACCTATACCGCTATACCTACTACATTTTCCTCTCCATAGAGTGTCTGGAGTTCCTGGGTATGTCTTCTTCTCTGCTCTCCTATTATCTCGTCTCTAAAAGGCCTATAGTTGTTTCACGTTGATTTAAAAAGAGTCCGTCTATCGTGTTCACTCATTATTGTGGGGCGAATTATGCTTTTACATACATACCGTTCGTTACAGTCGCTTTTCTTGAGAGCACTTTTCATCTTATTCTAATTTGGTAGTATATACCTAATACTTTAATTTTATTCTATAACCTTCCAATTTGCAATATTTTTAGCAAATTTAGCATTTTGGAAGGCAATTTGCCTTCCAATATTTTACAAAACACAGCTTTTTATCAAATATTTCCCGTGGCAGAAAATGTTATCAAAAGTGACTCAATATATTTACATCACGTTGATAAAAGAAATAAAGAAACTTGCCTAGCACAATGTAGATAACACTAATGACTTAGTTTAGATACGGATTTGTTATTGTTTTGCTTTTACATGCGATGCCACTACTTAAATTTTTTAGCTGGCGCTTTTTACAATTCAGTGATATATTTTTATACATTCAATATGACAATGTACATTTCTAGTAGATTGCTGACTTCTTTTTGCCGTTAACCATATAGTTTATAGTTCGTGTGCTATTGTTTAAATCAAAATTATTGTGTAGTTAGACATGTCATTCTAAATAATCCTACTTGTGTATTAAAAGATGACAAAGTTGTAGTGTCTAATAAATGAACTAAAAACAATCTGATTTTTCTTTGAAGTTGTAACATTCATTTTATTCTGTTAATTAAGAAATCTTCAATTAGAATACTAAAAAGGTTATTATAATTATTATAATAAATGTTTTTTAATTACTTTTTAAATTGCGCAAAGATTACGCAACAATAAATGATAAAATAAATAGACTAAGTTTTCACTCTAATGGCATATAAAACAACATAATGCTATTCTACACCCCACCAGAATGAAAACAATGGGAACCTTCTCTGGTTACACCTCCGAGGCTTCTACAATTTGCAAGCCATACGGATGCTGAGACTAAGGAAGATGACGGAATTCCACAATTTAAAATTCACGTCCCATCTGCCCAGCGCGGTAAAGTTCCAACGAGAATGGTTCCCTTCATACTCCACACAGAGTAAATGTAAATCAAAAATGAATAACCATTTTCAATTTCGTTGCAAAACGAAAACACAGCCGAACCATATTCTAGTCCAATCAGAGAGTGCTGCAAGCACCCCTACCGGTTTCGAAACTTATTAGTCTCTCATCAGGAGGCACATATGCTGCTCTCCCCGATCCAACCAAAACAAACCCCAGCGTGCAGTCCCGGATTGCAACGAACGAAATGGCATAGATGCCCTAGCGGCAACTGCTAGCAAAAAGACTAAGTTTTCACTCTAATGGCATATAAAACAACATAATGCTATTCTACACCCCACCAGAATGAAAACAATGGGAACCTTCTCTGGTTACACCTCCGAGGCTTCTACAATTTGCAAGCCATACGGATGCTGAGACTAAGGAAGATAAGGGAATTCCACAATTTAAAATTCACGTCCCATCTGCCCAGCGCGGTAAAGTTCCAACGAGAATGGTTCCCTTCATACTCCACACAGAGTAAATGTAAATAAAAAATGAATAACTATTTTCAATTTCGTTGCAAAACGAAAACACAGCCGAACCATATTCTAGTCCAATCAGAGAGTGCTGCAAGCACCCCTACCGGTTTCGAAACTTATTAGTCTCTCATCAGGAGGCACATATGCTGCTCTCCCCGATCCAACAGCGTGCAAACAGCAAACAAACCCCAGCGTGCAGTCCCGGATTGCAACGAACGAAATGGCATAGATGCCCTAGCGGCAACTGCTAGCAAAAGACTAAGTTTTCACTCTAATGGCATATAAAACAACATAATGCTATTCTACACCCCACCAGAATGAAAACAATGGGAACCTTCTCTGGTTACACCTCCGAGGCTTCTACAATTTGCAAGCCATACGGATGCTGAGACTAAGGAAGATGAGGGAATTCCACAATTTAAAATTCACGTCCCATCTGCCCAGCGCGGTAAAGTTCCAACGAGAATGGTTCCCTTCATACTCCACACAGAGTAAATGTAAATCAAAAATGAATAACCATTTTCAATTTCTGAATAACCATTTTGATTTACATTTACTCTGTGTGGAGTATGAAGGGAACCATTCTCGTTGGAACTTTACCGCGCTGGGCAGATGGGACGTGAATTTTGAATTGTGGAATTCCCTCATCTTCCTTAGTCTCAACATCCGTATGGCTTGCAAATTGTAGAAGCCTCGGAGGTGTAACCAGAGAAGGTTCCCATTGTTTTCATTCTGGTGGGGTGTAGAATAGCATTATGTTGTTTTATATGCCATTAGAGTGAAAACTTAGTCTTTTTGCTAGCAGTTGCCGATAGGGCATCTATGCCATTTCGTTCGTTGCAATCCGGGACTGCACGCTGGGGTTTGTTTTGGTTGGATCGGGGAGAGCAGCATATGTGCCTCCTGATGAGAGACTAATAAGTTTCGAAACCGGTAGGGGTGCTTGCAGCACTCTCTGATTGGACTAGAATATGGTTCGGCTGTGTTTTCGTTTTGCAGCGAAATTGAAAATGGTTATTCATTTTTGATAAAATAAATGTTTATACAGACATAGTGTACAATATTATTTTACAGATACTGTCTTGTTATGTTTTCTTTCGATTTTACTTTGATTTTTAAAAGAATGCTATAAAACATCACATTACACAATAGTTAAAACTCCTCTATAACCTGTGAAAATATTTTTTTCCTAAAATAAAAAGTGACTAATTTAAAGTAATTTCCCATTTTCCCCAGTTATTTACTTTTTCCCCAATTTTACATCGATAGAAAAATAAACGTATCTAAAACAGTCCAAACCAATCCAAACAAAGCTGTTGTTGTCATAACAGTGTAAACATTCAACCTCGTCCTCATAAATTTTGTTTGTGTCTATCTCATTGAAAACATCCTAAGTTTAAAAATGTCTTACTCCTCGATACCACTATTAAAGGTGGTTTAAATCCCAAAAAGAAAATTTTTATCTTGGTTTGCATTAAAAAAATTTATTTTACTGTTCAATTTTCTTTATTTTTTGTAGTACTTGAGTCTATTGGTTTACATATTATTTAAAAGAATTAGAAATAAACTATTTATGCGAACAATTTATATTGTATTTTTATTACTCATTTTACTGTTATTGACAGGGCTTAGATTTATAGGCAATAAAAATGGAAGAAAAAGGCGCCTATATAGCCAAAGATTTTTCTTAAAAAATTCAGAAATCTTAACATGCACGCAAAATATAAACAAATAATTTATTATCTACGGTATCCACCAAAATAAAAAGAATACCGAAATTAAGAAGGCTGTGAAATTGCGCACGCAAGTTGCATTTATCATATTATGCTTGTCATTAGTTTGTCAACTTGACATTACGTTACGGTTAAAATCTTTGTCATTATGGTTCTTTCTACCGAAGAAATTTTTTTTAGTAGAACATTATTTCCGATCGTACGGAATTGGTCGGAATAATGGCATATGCTTGAAACAAGTGTCAGAAAGATATTAACAATATTTTATCAAGGCGGTACATATATAATATTGTGACACTTTTTGTCAGAGATTTAAAGGCCGATTGTCGTGCGCGTAATTTAAGAATCCGTAAGCCATAGTTTCAACAGGATAGCGCAACAGGCCATACAGCCGAACGCTCCATAAATTTGCTTCGTGAACATTTTTGTAACAGAATAATATCTTGTCGCACAGATTTCGAGTATCCACCTCATTCACCGGATTTAACACCATCTGATGCCTACAGTTGGGGTATGATGAAAAATTACATATTTCGCTCGGAAAATCCGCCAGAAACTGTTGAAGAACTACGGCAAAGAATAATAACTTATTTTCAACATTTGCAGCAACCACTTTTCTTAAATATGTTTAATGATCTAAAAACGTTATAAAGCTTGTTTGCAACGCCACGCTGCACATTTTGAACGCCATGATGCACCATGTATTATAAAATTTAATTCATAAATATATTTTTTTATATCCGGTACTGTTTATTTTTGCGGATACTGTATTATACGAAATGAATTAACTTAATATCATAATATAAATAAATATATTTACACAACGTAACATTATAAAAAAGAAATAGTAACATAATAAATTAATAACTAAATAATAATTGATAATTAATCATTAAACCACTTAAAATATTTTATCAATCTACAACTAATGCTTTTCAATATTTCCGGTCTTTGAACGATGTCTTAAAATTAATTTGTGCATTGAAAATGAAAGTTCTACATCGAAAGATGTATGTAATTGGAACATATTATTTCAGGGCATATAGTAAACCTGCCTCATTTGTAATGCCTCGGAAAATATCCCGTTCAAAACTTTGGCAACATTATGCCGCGTCCTCATTGGTAAAAATTTGCGACGCTAATTGTTCTTGCGACGCAAATTCTTGTGTGACGGACCATTAGTTCAATACGCACGAAAAATTTGCCAGTGAGGATGCGGCTTTAGATAAAAACGAAAAACCTTATCGTTTCGAAAAACCTTCATTCTTGTCAAAAATATTTGTTTAAAGAGTAATAATTGAATGTTACTTTCAGATGCCGATTTAATTTTTGAGTTTAAATTATCTACTAATTTTGCTGACTCACATTTTACCTCTCTTTAAACAAACTAATTGTGGTAACTATTAATAATATAATCTGATATTGATATAATGCCAATTGCAGTTTTAATTTCGGATTTAAAAAAAATTTGCTTCTCAACTAGAAAATTCTTGATAATCCGTTCTGCACTCTAATCTTACACTGGATTGTTGAGAGGGATGCTTTCACCGATTTTACCTATTGAATTCTACCATGGCTTTGTATAGTGTGTTTATGTCAACACTGTCATAGGTACACACAAAATCCACAAACAAATGGTGAGTATCAATTCCATACTTATATGTTTTTTCCAAAGCTTGTCTTAGAATGAATGTTTGATGGATAGTTGATTTTTCTTTGCAAAACCCACACTGGTATTTGTCTTATTACGTTTTCACAATATCCCAATAATCGATCGTAAAGAATGTAGACCAATATTTTGTAGGTCACGTTTAGGAGCGTAATTCATCTGTAGTTATCACAAATTGTTTGGTTTCCTTTCATGTGGATAAGTCCAACTATACCTACGTTCCCGTCTTCTGGTAGTTTAACCTGCTTCCATTTGTTCTACTCGCCTACTTATACAAATGTCAGATTCTTTGCGCCATATTGGAAAAGATCACAAGGAATGCTTGTCTGTACTTAATGTTTGTATAGCTTTGATAACTTCTCCCTCTGTTGGGAGGTTATCTTTCTGTCTTTCGTCTTCCATGCCTTCGTGCTGAATTTCTGCTTCTCGCACCATTATCTCACTTCTTATATTCAGTCTCCCGATCACAAATAATGTCCTCTGTTCTGTTTCGAACTATTGTTATTCTAGTTTGAATTCCATTCTGTCGTGCTTAACATTCTTGTAAAATTTTCGTGTTTCCATTTGTGTGTTATACTTCTCTAGTTCTTTCAGTTCGAGATCTGAAGATCGAGGGAAAGAGTGGACCAGGAAGGAAAAGACTATCGTGGCTCAGAAATATCCTACAATGGCCATGGCTAAATTTTGAACAGCTAATAAGAACAGCTCAAAACAGAGAAGAGTTTGCAATTGTAGTTGCCAACGTCCATTAAGGAGAGGCCACTTTAAGAAGAAGAAGGAACCTTGTATATGTCTGATTTTTTCTTTGGTTTATTCGTGCACTTCCATAGTACCAGTCCGAATTTGTTTTTTCACGCTTTTGTTTTCCAATCACTTCAGTTGCTACCTCTTCCCATTTGGTTTTACACTGCCTTGAATAGTTGTTAACATTTTCAACTATTCACCTATTCCTCTGGTTTACGTTCCAGACTTTGCTCAAATGTTTTAGCTATCGCAGAGTTTTTTAACGCTTCTACGTTAAACTTTTCCTCTTTAACTCCTCTGACTTTCTTTACATTGGAGAATCTAGCTCTTATTTTAGTTTGAACTAAGTATTGCTCCATATTTCAATGAATAAACTAATAAAAAGCTAGAATAAATTACTATAACAATAACTCCGGTAAAGTACTCTACATAAATGCTTACTGGTAGCTATCTTTACCGCTCAACGACCTTCCGATTGGTTCAGGTATATGCGAGTCGTGTGGTGTCTAATTTCACCAAAGATCCTTTGCAACAGTGCTGTTTGTTGTAGAACCTGTTAATAAAACTTGGAAAAATAACCTTTAACAACAGTGGTAAATTTGACCACTGACACTTAAAATGTTAAACCTATATTTGGAGATAAAATTTACCAACGGTAAAACCGTTAAGAAAAGGGATTATCAGAAGATCCCATTCAAAATCACTGATTCTGTCACGAGAATCGGTATTTATTAACCGTCGCACCTCTATATCGAGATGTAATTATCAACGGTGATAAATCTTAGATGGCGGCGGAACAAATTTTCGAATCGTTAAAACGTTAAATCCAAAAGTGATGTGTGTTGTTACCGTTGTTATATTGTTGTATTTTATATAGTCAGCCATTACCTAATCGTCGAGCGTGTGTCACGTTGTATCGTTATAAACTTCAAATTAATCCAATTGATGATAGCGAACGGTTCTTGGTTCGAGTTTAACGACGGAACGCTTTTATATACATATAGGGTAAACCATCAGGGTCGAATCGAGCTAACATCAAAATATATTATTCAACGAGCATGTAATGATGGTTATTACAAGCCGTAGGCGTAGGCGAGTGTCGTAATTCATCAGAGTGAGTAATAACCATTACATACGAGTAGAATACTATACTTTTTCTACGACCTTTTTTTATTTGGATTAGTAGAAAATATAATTATGAACTACTAACATTATTTAAAATCGAAAGATTTTATTTTTCATAAGAAAAGGTATTTTATATAACTATGGCAACACTGTTAGAATTACCCTTCTTTAACTTATGAAGCAACTGTCATTTGTGTCATGGTATATAATGGCGGTGGCTTTTAAAAATTAGACATTTTTTTAAGCAATTACATGAAAAAGAACATTTGCTCCCAATAAAAATCTATTGTACTTACAATCAACAGTAAGTGAAACATAATTCATTGATATAAATTTCATATCCGTAAACCCTTTTACGGAATTAGTACTCATTGTTTGTATATACCTTTTAATAACGCCAATCTTAAAATGCCAAATGTTAAAATTTAAACGTAAAAAATATACTGACCCATTGTTACAGTTAAAAATCCTTTAAATATTTTTCGAAATTAATTGTTGATATAAATTACAATGATTATTTCATTCATAGGAGATTCTGACCAATAGAAAGCTACAGAAATCTAAATTAAACTGATAACTTTTTTGATAATTGCCCGTCGTCAAGCATATTACGTCAGATGCCCTTCGTTGCTACGAAAAAATACATTCAGGGCCGGTTGTTCGAACGCTAATCAATAATGATCATTATCAAATAATTAATTACTGTCAATGTCAACTTTAAAAACATAATTAATTACAATTCTGAGACTATAATCAATTAATATAACAATAATTATTAACATAATTAATAATAAATCTCATAATTGTAATTAATTATGTTTTCAGCAACCCAAACAAAGTTGACATTGACAGTTTTGGTGACAGTAATTAAATATTTGATAATGATCATTGTTGATTAGCGTTCGAACAACCGGCCCTAAGTGACATTAATGACAAATGTTTTAAAAATTATAAAAGTGATGACTTTCAACCGTCAAGTACATATTTATAACAACTGTGTATTTAATTGTACCAATTTGTACTTACATAAATAAGTTACAATAAAATTTTGGTTTTGAACAGTTTTATTCATGAAATAATCGCAACAAATTGCCCTCGATCTCTAAAATTAATATAGAATTTTAGAGCTCTTGTGCAATTACTACTGATTATTTTATTATATAAACAAGTTTAAGTAATTTTATTTGCTGATAATAAGTAGGTATATTAAAAGTGCCATGCACCACTTGAATCTAACTTCAACCCGTGAGTAATGAACTATATTACTCACTGGTAAAGTAATGGGTGTTCTTATCTATTCAAAAATAGTGAATAATAAGTATATTATTAAACGGTCGTAAAAAAAAAGATATTAAGTATGTATTAGCTGAAGTAAGTTAGTCAAACTGTTTACCTTATTCTTTGCAATCACGAAAAGCTGTCTTGCCATATATGTTCCCTTTTATTATGAGCTGTTCTACATTAGCGGCATGAGTTTCCTGGAGAGCTTGATAATGTTTCCACACTTATTTATTTGGTTCTTAGAAGTACCAATGGTCCCAGTCGTGTTTGAGTTCGTTTCCTTTTTTTCTCGTAAAATTAGCGACCGGTATAACAAAAAACGACTTTCGCAAAAAAAATCCCCAAGGAATTCAAACAGACAAAAATAACTGCCATCTTAAACCTGTTGTTTCCGGGTGCTACCTCTAACGCATGATTCCATTCTTACGTGGCATTTGGTTAGTCAATGAAAGGGTTTTGGAACCAGGAGAGGTCAAATTGTTTTATAAAATTCTGATTTTTCGTGATTCCTTTGTGACCTAACATCTAAATCAAGGATATTGTTACGGCAGCCCCTGATTGAATATATTACGCGTTTGATCCAGATCTCTATTTGTTCTGACGTGACTGGAACTCTACAAACATTGCGATGAATGAGGCTCACAGTATATAAGAGCAATTAGATTTTAGGAGTGAGTCTAATACATTCATTTATTCTGGTGGAGAAAAGGCCGATTTAGTACAATGGCCGAAGAATGCCATGTAAGTAGAGAGTTTTGATCTAGAAACGTATTTATTTGAGGACAAACGTGATGAAGTCAATTCGATTTCATCTCTGGAAAGCAAAATGTCTTCTGATATTTCCATTCGTTAAAGTTTCTACGAACATTGTTTCTTTAGACAAAGAAGAATGATAAAATACAGATACAATCGGATGAAATGCGAGGTATTTGGCAAAAATTGTGTCATCCAATCATCAGCGAGACTAAGACCAGTAACTTCATTTCTTTGCAATGACCTACAGACCCGCTGTTAATGTATCAACGGGCCAACATCTTCATTTCTTTGCAATGACCTACAGACCCGCTGTTAATGTATCAACGGGCCAACATCAGCAAATGTGTGACTACCTTGTCAGAATTATGTGAACGAATTGCGAAGAAGAATAGACAATGTACACAAATGGGTACATTCCCATCTTCAGATCGCTAGCGATAGAATTAAAACGACACGATACTCAAGCCGAAAGGGAATATGTTAAAAAGAATGACAAATTCTGGTTCTATATAATCGAAAGGAACGAAAGGTTTGTTTTTCCAAGTTGCAACAGTTCTGAAAAGGTCCGTTCCTTATTAGGAGGAAGATTAATGATGTCATCTACCGAAAAAGCAAGATTCTGAGGAGGGAGCCGATGATAGTACACCATAACCGGCTGGCTCCATTCGAAGGAGACCACGACGTAGATGAAGAAATGCAAGTAAACTAAGTCCAAGAAGTACCTACCTGACCTCACGCTTGAGGAATTCATGAGGACAGGCGCGGATACAGGGGGAGGTCAACGGGTCCATGGACCCCCCTATTGTATTTAGTCTATAAGTATTTTTTTATTATTTATTTTTTTTCTGTTAACTCGTAAACTTTAAGCCATCAGTGCAACACTAAATTACACAACCGCTTCCAAAGAATTGAAAGAAGCCATAAAATCTAATAAAACACCCTTCTCTGAAAAATAATCTGCAGGCGCTTTTGTTTGGGTACCGGTGGAACCACAAACAACGGAAATATTTTTCTCAATTCAAAGAATAACAAAAATAATATTTTAAAATGCAAATACATTACACTGGGTATAAACCTTATCTCATGAAAAGTCACGTTTCAAATTTGCGATACAATAAAGATATAAAAATTTGTATTTTACTAGATAATCCATGCGTACCTACCCATTGATGGTAGAAAGGTTAATCTTTATGGTAAAGAACGACCAGTGAGATTAATAGTCGTGAATTATCTATCAATCCTTTTGATACCGTAGGTATCTGGGATTATATAGTGTATTTTATTCTTAGAGTAAGTGTGAGTCGTATGGTTAAATCTGGAAAATATAATATTTAGTCAACAAGCTAGTAAAAGCAATTCAAGAATTCTTGAAAATTGGCTAAATTATGTTGCCAAATCTATCCGATAAAAAAAATTTCTAATAATTTTGATTTTTCGGTAGAAAAACAAATCGGTAGATTAATTTGAAAATTAAGAATTTTGATTTTTCGGTAGAAAAAAAAGGAGAATTAGGTAGATCGGTAGATTTGACAGGTATTTGGTAGATCTACCAAAAAATCGGTAGCTGTGGCATCACTGTATTTGAGCTAAGTCTGCTTCCCCTATTATGAATTTCTAGATCCGCGCCTGCATGAGGACATATGGAGGCACCAGTAAAGCAAGACATCGTGTTGCCACTGAAGAATAGCAAGATTTTCTCGCATGATTTTCCTATACCCCATTCCACGAATATACGATTGTTTTGGATTATCTCGACAACGAATATTTTACTGTGCAAAATATGAAGAACGAAAGTAAATTGCAAATTACATTGTTGCTTATTGGAATAATTATTAGAGCCATTTACTTTCGTACTTCTTATGTTGTATACTATCACATTCGTTGTCGCGACAATCCAAAACAGTCATATATTTGTGGAATAGCCAATATTCTTCCAGATAACTACTCACTGGCCAATACCAGTCCGGCCAATATTAAAGTCGCACAAGGATTGGCATCCATCTTTCGAAGGAAGTTTAATCGAGTTGCAGAACTTCATTGCAAACCGGAAAAGCTTCGAAATTCCAAGATGCCTCACGTGTAAGGAATGCATGGGGACATATGGAGGTTCCAGTAAAGCAAGACATGGTGTTGCCACTGAAAAAGAAAGATCTACCCCACTTCCAGATGACTACTACTGGCCCATACCATTCCGGCAGTATTAAACACGCCTATAGATTGGCATATTTCCAAGAAAGTTTGGTCGAATAGGTATATAACAAAAATTAATAGTTTCATATAGGTTTTACAGAGCAAGCCTCAGAATTAAGTTTCCTGAATCTCTCTTAAAATTGATTGTTTATTGATAGTCGTGTTTACGGGTAGGAATACACTCTTGGTTAATTATTATTGTTCAAAACTTCATTTAACTTTGGCTGTCAGTTTGAGACCTAATCCGATCCTGCGAGCCATTATCGGCAATAAAATTACGGGGATTGGAATATCTGAGCCCTATTATCAATTAAGTGTCGACGCTTTTAACACCTAAACTAACGATCCTATCGATCAAACAACCCTACACCCATGTTTAATTTGGTAACGATAATACCGTCAATTAAGCAAATATGAAACCCTTATCGACAAAGCCAAATCCAACAATGTCGGTAACGTCTCGAGAAGGTGAAGGTTAATAATCAAATTTCTTGGTATTTGGGAAGTATGAATCCAAAAATATATCTAATGTTGTGTATAATATGATTTATTGATTCGACTTACATACTTATATGTATTGTAATTAAGTACTAATTACAATATAACTACATACAGTGAGGACGTTTAGGTTGGAATAAATTCATTTTCTCGAGAATGGGCGATTTTGGAGAAAAATCCCGAAACGGGTCGATTTTTATTTTTAAATTATGATTTTTTGGCATACATATATTATATCATACTAATGACGTCATCCATCTGGGCGTGATGACGTAATCGATGATTTTTTTAAATGAGAGTAGGGGTCGTGTGATAGCTCGTTTGGAATCGTACCAGATGATCGGAACATTACCGGAAATACTGCATGTTGAATATCCCTACCTTCGACAGCTTCGACTCACTTTGCAGTAGCTTCACGCCATCGCACTTGAGCGTAGTAAGAGACGTTCAACAGCTGCTCCCCTTCTCTTTTGTAAATTACTCTGCGATTCAAAAACATATTACGGTGTGCATCACTTTACGATTTGACAGACAAAAACAAAATGTAAATAAAAATTGTCACAACTTTAAACGCGTTTTTCTCAAAACTGCTCTTTTTAATTCAATTGAATTTCAATCGGTGGACATTGTATTATAACTCAAAAACTACTTGACCGATTCACCTGAAATTTTGCATTGATTTTCTTTCGACCTTTCGTGAGTTAACGCTGTTGAGATATTTTTTGTTTCTTGCTTATTTTTTGTTTAACAATAATAATAGTTATTTATGATATGTGTTAAAAATACAATTTTAATGCACGCATATGAAGGTTTGCAGAATGAGCGAAGCGAATTCTGAAATTCACATGAGTGCCTTAAAAATGTAATTTTAACACGTATATCATACAATATTTTTTCTACAAACGTCTTATATATCAACAATTATAATTTATTCATTCTCAATTACAGAACAATACCTACAAAAACTTTTACTGGAACTTGACTGACATTCCATTTGTATATTTTTCTTGACATTACATCAAAACTGCCTATACTGTCAATACGTAAATCATAACAACTATAGAATAACATCTACTTTTATTGTAGTATATTCTAACAAATTTTAATAGTTTTTTTCTACAAACGTGTTAAAAATGCAATAATACAGTTTAAATTAAATTTTAAAAAACCTTCTAAAAAACCTTTTTCAAATTGCGCAAGTTGCACTGTTAATATTAATGTTAATAAATGAAATATAAAAAATATTTTGACGTTTGTTTTCAAAATTTGACATTTCAATTTTAACTGCAGTGCCTTAAAAATTTTAAACCACTAGTGCTTTAAAGTAACATTTTTAACGCTCCTATGGAGTGCTAAAAGTTGCATTTTTAACACGTTTGTAGAAAAATATGTTTTCATACCGAATTTTCATACTGAAAACTCAAAAATCATTAAAATTAAAAAACTCGACAGCTCTACCTCGAGAAACTCATAAGCTAATAAAATATTTTTGAATTTTTTGTTTCACATGATCCAATGACACAAGTTCTGGTGTCCACCGCAAATTCCATTTTTTGGAGGTGCCTGTAAAAATTTGCCAGCGTTGGCTTATTTTTCAATATTTTGCCTTGAAAGTCGTTTTTAATATTCTGTGAACTGTTCTGTATCATAGTTTCAAAAAAATTCACAAAAATTTGCTTGAAATGTTAATTTCAAACCATACCCTCCCCCTTAAGCAAAAGTAATTTCCATTTAATGTTTAATTAATATTTATATACAGTTGCGTAACTGCAAGCTCTACTACCAGTATGAACTTTACATAGCTCACGGTACCAGAAAAAGAAGGAATAGATTGATTCCTATCAAGGTAATATAAAAGTTCCATTACATTTTTCCCCAAATCCTTTGAAAACTATTTATAGTTGGTTTATTTCACACGTTATAGTCTCATGAAAGTAATATACTTTAACAACACCAATCAGCACTTAGAATGCCAATCAACCAGGAAAATATCGAAAGCCGTGAGTAATTACAGATACGAATTAAATTGTTAATTAAAAATCAATGGAGATACATAAAAGTCGTGCTACTTGTTTTCAAGCTCTATTTTTTTCCGAAACCGATACGGAAACTGCATAAAATGAAACTTGTCATTTTCATTAAGAGAGCGTGATTTTATTTTCACTATTAAACCTACTTTTGATCTTTTATAGTTTCAATGTGTTTGATCATTTCAATAAAAGCAACGAAGTTAGCAACGGAAGTATATTTTAACTAAAAAGATCAGAGTATTAAACAGCGAGGCATAAGAGGGATATAAATTATGTTCATTTTCATACTTAATTAACTTTTTCATGAACAGATTAAAGGATTCTGCTATTTTTTTATTATTTTAGATTTTTCTTTAGTATTTACACAGTTGTGCAAAGGTTTACTCAAACCTATTTTTTTTGTACTTATACCGGGTGGAAGAAAAAAAATGTTTTTCTTATGTTAAAATGTGACTATATATCGGAATCGTATTGTAGTCTTAATAGTCCAGAAAGCCACTGCGCATCCGCTAGGAAAAATATTCTAATTCGGATTTTTTGCACAGTCTTACTCAAAAAGGACTCATTTTAAGAAATTTGCATGTTGCCAGGACCAAAAGGTGGTCAAAAATTTTTTAAACGTTTTTTTTTCCCAAAATTATTTTTCTTGCATGGAAAAAAGTTTTTTTTTAGGTTTTTTGGATCATTCCAAACAGAAAAGGTCTTTAGTGACTTTTCTCTAAAAATGATAGTTTTTGACAAATAAGCGATTAAAAATTGAAAAATTGCGAAATCGGCCATTTTTAACCCTCAAAAACTATGTGGAAAACTGAAAATTTGAATGTTGCCAAGGTAGGTAGATATTCTTTAAACATGGATTGATGAAATTACGAAGAGTTTTTTGCAATACAATATTCAAAACTCCTTTGTTTCTTAATTGCTAATCAAGCGTGCGCGACACTATTTTCCACCGCGACAGTATGGTGCAAATGAAAGGAATAAATTCGTTATTTCGTAAACAGGCGACTTTAAGGAAAAATCCCGAAACAGGTCGATTTTTATTTTTAAGTTATGATATTGTGGCATATATGGTATACTAGTGACGTCATCCGTCGGGGCGTGATGACGTAATCGATGATTTGTTTAAATAAGAATAGGGGTCGTGTGGTAGCTCATTTGAAAGGTTCTTCAATTCTCTATTCAGTAATGTAAACATTTACATAATTATTTATACAGGGTGTCCTTCTACTTCTTTTTTGTCAAATAATTTAATTTAATAAAAATTTTTTGGACACCCTGTATAAATAATTATGTAAATGTTTATATTACTGAATAGATAATTGAAGAACCTTTCAAATGAGCTAGAACACGACCCCTATTCTTATTTAACAAAATCATCGATTACGTCGTCACGCCTCGACGGATGACGTCACTAGTATACCATATATGCCACAATATCATAACTTAAAAATAAAAATCGACCTGTTTCGGGATTTTTCCTTAAAGTCGCCGGTTTACGAAATAACGAATTTATTCCTTTCATTTGCACCATACTGTCGGTGGAAAATAGTGTCGCGCACGCTTGATTAGCAATTAAAAAACAAAGGAGTTTTGAATATTGTATTGCAAAAAACTCTTCGGGATTTCATCAATTGATGTTTAAAGAATATCTATCTACCTTGGCAACATTCAAATTTTCAGTTTTTCACATAGTTTTTGAGGGTTAAAAATGGCCGATTTCGCAATTTTTCAATTTTTAATCGCTTATTTGTCAAAAACTATCATTTTTAGAGAAAGTCACTAAAGACCTTTTCTGTTTGGAATGATCCAAAAAACCTAAAAAAAACTTTTTTCCATGCAAAAAAATTAATTTTAGGAAAAAAACAAAAAAAAAAACGTTTAAAAAATTTTTGACCACTTTTTGGTCCTGGCAACATGCAAATTTGTTAAAAGGAGTCCTTTTTGAGTAAGATTGTGCAAAAAATCCGAATTAGAATATTTTTCCTAGCGGATGCGCAATGGCTTTCTGGACTATAATGTTTTGAGAACATTTTGTTTTTTGAATGTTCCTCATACCTTTACTGAACTTACACTCACAGAAGCAGCGAGCAGGGTCAGAATCAAGAACGATCTTTTAAGATACTTTCCATTGCAAAAATTGACTAAGACAGGGTGATGTGTCTTTTATTTAACCTAGCTCTGGAAAACAATGGGACTAAATATAAATGCCCAAAAGACCAAATATATGTGTCTGACTAAGTCAAGCAACCAGACACCTAGAGGAATACTAATTGCCGATTTAGAACAGGTAGGTCAGCGAAGAAATTTAAGAAGAATAGATCTCTATAAAACACGAATAAGAACAGTGATAACATATGGAGCAGAAACATGATCACTTACACAGTGTAACGGATAGTTCTTTCAATACAAAATAAAATAAAATAAAACAATATTCTTGTCTTCGCTCCGCTCCCGAAGAAAGCCACTGGGCGGATGTATGTAAAAGAAAAAAAAACAAAATTGTATTTACTACTATCAAAAATGCAATAACAATGCAACTCAACTATAATACAAGAAGTAATCACGCTATTCCTCAATACAGAATCAAAATATTAATAATACACACAGGCTCGCGATCACGCTATTCCTCAATACGGAATCAAAATATTCAACAACCACATACACAGACCTATGCAACATGCAACGGCTCGACCCCTCGACTGGCGATCGCTCAATGCGCGACCACCAACGAAGTAATCCTTTAATGCAGGACCGTTCTGTTTCAGGTTCCGACTCAATACGTCTCAGCCCAATTGGCTTGCTAACTAAGTACCTGCGTTAGTTAGCCAGGGAGTTCAGAACTCAATGCACCGCAAGACTGACTGTTCAAGCAAGCAAGCAATTTGATTCAACCCGGCCTGTGAGAAATGTCCACCCTATCGAAAAGCACATTCGGGTGTAACAATTCATTGGAGCGAGGTGTATTAACCCGAGTAAAAAACAGGAGTCACTCCACTTCGCTCCAATGCTCCAGACCATCCCTTCCCCCCCTATATCACGCTGATGCGCGATAGGGGCACAACTATCAGCCAAATGCTCTTCACATGGGAGTCCTGGGTAATAAGACTCCAATGAGGTGCCCTAATCGATTTCAAAACTAGGCCAGCGTGAAGCGCTCTATGCCTGTCCTCTATACTCAATAAGACTGACTGTTCAAGCAAGCAAGCAAGCAATTTGATTTAACCCGACCTGTGGGAATGTCCACCCTCTCGAAAGAGTACATTCGGGTGTAACAATTCATTGGGGCGAGGTGTTTTGACCCGAGTATATACCCGAGTATATACCTCGCCCCAATGCCCCAGGCCATCCCTTTCCCCCCCATAGCACGCTGATGCGCGATGGGGGCACAACTATCGTAGCCAAATGCTCTTCACAATGGAATCCTGGGTAATAAGATTCCATTGTGGTACCCTAATCGAATGCAAAAAACTAGGCCAGCGTGATGCGCTCTATGCCTTTATCTTCTTTCTTACTTATCCGCGGAACTAAAAATTGCTTGCTTGGGCCCCGAGTCATCGTGCTGAGCCCTAGTGGGCTCCACCCGATGACTCGTTGTTCGAGTTTGTATGTGTTTTATGGTTTTTTATAATTTTTTTGGGGGCTTTCGCCATTTTTTTATTTTATTTATATTTTTTTGGGGGCTTATGCCCTTCTGTAATTTTCTAATATTCACTTACCTTAGAGGCGGTCGTGGTACTTGATCTTCGTATGTAACGCTGTCTTCGGCACTTGTTTTCGAGCTACGAACTCACTACTATCACTTATCACTTTTGTACTCTTATCCCACTATTTGTTGCTTTGGACGTCTGTGCTTCCATCGGTGGAACTCATCATACCTTAGCGTCTCTCGCAGTATGTAATTTGGGTGGTGCTCCAGTTCCGCGAATTTGGTCCTTGCCTTATCTGTCATGATTTCGGTGACTCTCACCTGTTGGAGTTCTCTGAACAGGAATCTTTCAGCTACATATCTTGGGACTCTGGCGGCCTCCCTCAAGCTGTTGTTGTGGGCTGCTTGGATCTTCTTCTTGTGTGTGTTACTTACGTGTCCCCATGCGAGAGACGCGTATGTTAATACCGGTAGGATTATACTATTGATCAGTCTTAACCTTGTTTTCAGTCTTAGTTTGCTTTTCCTGCCTGTGAGTCCTCTTAGTGTTGCTTTTGCTATGTTGGCCTTCCGGACTGTGGCTTCTACGTGTTTTTGGAAGGTTAATCCTTTGTCCATGATGACTCCTAGGTATTTAGCTTCGTTTTTCCACTCGATGGGTCTGTTCTGCACCGTCAGCTGTTCCTCTGGCTGTTGTCTTCCTTTCTTGTATAGAACCGCTTGCGTTTTATCTGAGTTGATGGCTATCTTCCATTTTATACTCCATTCTTCTATTTCTTCTAACGCTGTTTGCAGGTTGGTCACTGCTATATCTACATTTCTATGTTTGGCCGCTATCGCTGTGTAGACTGACTGTTCTTCCTCGCTGGCTTGCTTTTATACCTTTGACTGATCACCTCTCTCTACCTTGACTGCTTCGTGTTGTGATGTAGATCGAACGCGCACACGGTTCGATTCTTCGACATATTAGGCAGTACGCGCTCGGTATATACAAATCATTACAACAGAAGGACCAAAAATTGCTTAAACGTTTCGATGGAAAAATCCTAGGAAGAATATCCACAGGAATAAAAGAGCATGGCTTGTGGCGCGGGCAAGTTTCGAGGAACCTGACGTTGGAAAATTCATTGAGGTAGCACACCTTTGATGGATAGGGTCTGTAGTCAAGCGAGAAGAAGATGGAACAGTCAGTAAAGTTTTTCGCCGAAGAAGGTCGACTGGACAACGAGCCAGAGGAAGACCGAGACTGAGAACCTAGAGGACGACTTAAAATCTATTGGAGTTAGAGCATGGAAAAAAGGTGCCAAAGACAGGGATAAATAGAGGTTTGTTCTGAAGAAGGTTTTGGCTCATAAAGAGCTGTGATGTCACTGATGATAATGATGGTGATTGTTTTGATGGACAGGTGAAGGTGAATGAAATTCCTTAGAATTCACATCCTCTATTTAGTTTTCGAATCTCTACTCTTCAACTAAACCCTTTGTTATCTGTATTAAATTAAACAATAATGTTAAATAAAACAATTCGTTGGTATGGTTTGTTCAACAGTAAATGGTTTGAGTTCAATTAGTGCGGTCGTAAATATTATTAAATTTATCTGACCTGCCCATTGTTAAGACCCACCCGGAGCGATAAGCCACCGAGGTAGACAGAGTTGGTATTTTGCAATTAACACTGACTAGACGGTACTCCCGTAATAAAGCCTAAAATAAATTTTACCTGAAACCGGGCCTTTTATACTATTATCGGTTAATCCGGGCTGTTTATAGTGGTAACTAATTGAACTTAACCATTTACTGTTTAACATACCATACCAATTTTTTTATTACACATCGGTAGACACTCCCCTACTATCGATCATACATACAGCTAGCTCATTAAAGCCAGATACGTATTGTAAACATTGAAACGTGTATTATCTCTCGATCATTACCGATTTTTGATTCGAAGGATGTCTGGCTAGTAAAAGTCAGATATAGACTGTTGTGTACACAAAAAATGAATCAGTTCATAAAACATCGATTGCCAAATCGTACTACGCTACACTGCCGCTGATTAGTTTTTAAACGATGATAATTAAGACCTCTGTTCGTATCCTTGTAACAAATTACGGAGCCGAAACAATGCAAATTCGCGCAATTTACATTAATGAAAATATAAGGACACTATTGTCGTATTACACAATTTCGTGAGGTCTGAGAACGAGATAATTGGTACTCGTGGAACAAAGAAGGTTCAAGACGATTTTTTGCTTTGATTACCACAACACCGAATTTTTTTGTGGATGTCTTTACGATGCTACGAGGATGGACCAAGGAAAAGCCTTTTGCAAAGAATTACTCACTTGTAGAAATAAATTAATTGAAAGTATAAATAATTTACGTGCAATGTCAGTTATAATCCAAATAAGTTATTATTTTCATTTATTAAAGTCTCATTTTGTGCTCTCGCGTCTGATTAAAAAAATGCACAATTTGTATGACACAATATAACGATCAAATTGTAGAAATGTCATAACGGCTAAAAAGAGAAGAGAATTATTTTTCAAATCTAAATGTCAATTTTAAAAACAAAAAAGATTTTCGATGCCGGGAATCGAGCCCGACTCGCCTGGGTGAAAGCCAGGAGCCAGGTAATAAATCTAATAGATCCAATAAATCACTATGCCATTATGGACGTAAGACACGGAGAAAAATTTTTGACATATAAGTTGTAGAGGGTTTTCCATCTACTTTCATATTTTATCTTTTCTTGCCTAAAATCCCCGGAGGCGCGGCAGCTGACAGACATTTTTGTTATGAAACAAGTACTATCTATTAATTGTAGTGTGTTTGGGACATATATAGGCCTGGATCCCGCGCACCAAAAAAAGTTGATTCATATCATCATTCTCTTTGCCTTATCCCTATGCGGGGTCGGCTTCCCTAATTGCATTTCTCCACACAATTCTATCTTGAGTCATATTAATGTTAATCCCCTTTACCAGCATGTCCTGCCTTATCGTCTCCCCCCCAGGTCTTCTTTGGTCTTCTTCTCCCACTCCTTCCAGGAATCTGCACTTCATCTATTCTTCGTATTGGGTGATTAACGTCTCGACGTTGAACATGACCAAACCATCTTAACCTATGCTCTCTCATTTTGGCATCAATTGGTGCCACACCTAGACTTCCCCTAATATACTCATTTCTAATTTTATCCTTCTTTGTCACTCCACTCATCCATCTAAGCATTCTCAATTCCGCTTTTCACAATCATTTCACCATCCAAAGATACCATTTTATTTGTAGTAACTCCATCTTTAAATGAACATTCCAAATACTCTGTTTTTGTTCTACTAAGTTTTAAACCTTTTTCCTCCAGAGCTTGTCTCCACTGTTCCAGTTTTTGTTCTAAGTCTCTTTCACGATTTCCTACTAACACGACATCATCAGCATACATTAAGCACCATGGAATGTTACCCTGTAGTTTCGGTGTTATCTGGTCCAAAACTAATGAGAATAAATACGGACTAAGCACAGAGCCTTGGTGCAATCCTACTTTCACATGAAATTTATTAGTCTCTCACACACCTGTCCTAACACTAGTCGTTACTCCCTCATACATATCCCTCACAATCTTTACATATTCACCAGGAATCCTTTCTCATTGAGTGCCTACCACAGAATCTCTCGAGGAACTCTATCATATGCTTTCTCAAGATCAATGAATACCATATGAGCATTTGTTTCTTTACTCCTGTATTTTTCCATCAACTGCTTTATAATGAAAATTGCATCTGTTATTGATCTACCCTGCATAAAGCCAAATTGATTCTCGGATATTTCGGTCTCTTCACGTATCCGTCTATCAATTACTCTTTCCCATATTGTCATGGTGTGGCTAAGCAGTTTTATAGCCCTGTAGTTTGTACATTGTTGTATATCTCCCTTGTTTTTGTAAACAGGTACCAGTATACTGCTTCTCCATTCGTCTGGTATTTGTCCAACTTCCATAATTCTATTAAATAGATCTGCTAGCCACCTTGTTCCTGTCTCTCCCAATGCTCTCCATACTTCCCCAGGAATATCATCTGGTCCTACCTCTTTTCCTTTCTTTATTTTTTGAAGCGCTTGAGCCACTTCCTCGTTTGTTATTTTGGTGATCATTGCTGCTACTGTCTCCGTTGACTCTACAGGCTGTCTGTCAAATTCTTCATTTAATAAGCTGTCAAAGTACTTTCTCCATCTCTTTTTGACATCCCTTTCGTGAACTAGTATTTTATTATTTTCATCTCGGATACATCTAATCTGATTAAAATCTTTTGCTTTCTTTGCTCTCTGTTTGGCTATTTTATATATCTTTGAATCAAGTTGATCGTATAGGTTTGAATACGCTCCTGCTTTGGCTTTTGCTACTGCTACTTTCGCTTCCTTTTTCGCCACAATATAGTTTTGAAGATCTGTGTTGGATATGGTTTCTTGCCACTTTTTATATAATTTTCTCTTCTCTTTTATTTTTCCTTGTACTTCGTTTGACCACCACCAAGTCTCTTTACCCTCAAACTTTTTCCTGACGTTTTCCCAAGTATTTCAATAGCAGTCTCTCTAATACTACTGGCCATTTTTCTCCAAATTGTAAATACTACTGGCCATTTTTCTCCAAATTGTATTAGGGCTTTCTTTCATGTTCCAACATGAAAGGAAGTTGATTAATAGCAAGCTGAAAATTTGTTAATAGCTTAACGGTGTCTAGTCGGACAAACTTTGATGTATGGGAACATTGGAACAGGGGAAGTTTTAATTGTGGAACAGGGGAAGTTTTAATTGTGGAACAGGTTAAAAATTTGGAACGTCAGACTATGAAAACGTCCCATGTATTTTGTCGGACAGTACTTCCAATTGATTTGTTGCCCTTTCATTAAACTCTCATGCAAAAAAACAGACTGCTATTTACCACCAACATAATTCCTGTCATTTAACATGTTTTACGTGTCGGACTTATTAAAATGCCCAGTTGGTGATAAATACCACTCTGATTTTTGCATGAGAGTTTAATGAAAGGGTAACAAATCAATTGGAAGTACTGTCCGACAAAATACATGGGACGTTTTCATAGTCTGACGTTCCAAATTTTTAACCTGTTCCACAATTAAAACTTCCCCTGTTCCAATGTTCCCATACATCAAAGTTTGTCAGACTAGACACCGTTAAACTACATAATATTAACAAATTTTCGGCTTGCTATTAATCAACTTTTTTTGGTACGCGGGATCTAGGCCTAGTATGTTTTTAACAAATTTCGTTAAATTTTTTTTGTGGAAGATAAAAATAAAATACCACAAATTCGGTTATTTGAATTTTTTACGTAAATTTTGAGGTTCTGTGAACAAAATTTAAATAAAAATAGCCCGTAAATTAGTTTTTCTTTAAAGTCGGTTATAATTTCTTCGTGTTGCTATTTTTTTAGCTTCAAAAATTCGACTCTGGTCTAGTACGTAATTATTGCCTTCCTTTGGGCATTTACAAAAAAAAGAATGGACCAAAGAGTTATTTCTATTACACTAGAACGTTTTTTGAACACGCACGCATTGTTTACTTCTTAATAACTGGATTCAAATGAAAACACTCCATCCTTTTACAGTTATAACACAATGCCTGGCGTATTTTTCGAACAAAAGACCCAATTTTCTTCTAGAGGAATGCTAACACATCTTAAAAATTGCGGCCCCGTTAGAAGCTATTGTGTGGCTTAGCATAATAGACGCATGCACGCTACCAGCATCGTTATGCGGGTATAATTTGGAGATTGTTAAAGAAGAAGAAGAAGATAAAAAAAGTTGTCGTCAACGATAAAAATATGTTTGTGCACTGAACCGGTAATTTAGGTCTGAAAATGGGACAAAAATGAAGGTGAATCATAAAAAATAATACATACAATGTTTTTTTTTGGAGGTAAATAACTTTTGTTAAAATTAATTAATTAAAAAATTTTCATGAAATCGGATCTTTTTTTTAATAATCTTTTGCCATTTTTATAAATATCATTTTTGACGTATGCTCGCGGCGACAGATTCCATTGCAGCCCAATCTGAGGTCCAAACATTGTTGACTTTACGAAGCATTTGGAGGCGTGTATCGATACGGGGACGATCCTAAACTAATGGAATGCTTACAGAAAAAAAGAACATCGATGCCAATAATGTAAACATAATACGTGAACTCTATTGAAACCAAAATGAATTTATTAGAACGTAGATGGGGGGACACCGAGACCATAAAAATCCAAAGGGGAGTTAGACAAGGTTATATAATCTCGCCACTATTATTCAATCTGTACTCAGAGAAGATATTTGCACCAGTTCTGGATGAGGCACAATAATAACATAACCGAAATGCCGACGATACAGTATTAATTGCCGGAAACGAACGAGAACTACAAAATCTGCTTAAATAGGTAGTGAGCGAGATAGAATAGGTATAGAGCGAGATTTCTTATGGATTCTTGACTGCTGATTACGAATTTCGAGGGTAGATTTCTATCCGAGTGGTCAAAAAATTGTTATAAACAATTTAATTGTTTATATGGCTCTGGCTCATAAACTAAAAGAGTTAAAAAAAATGTTTCTAATAAAATTTGTTCCTTAATAAAAAACGAAGAAAAAAACGTTTACTAAACTTAAATTCAACAATAAAACACTAACAACGTTTGTTTTCTATACTTCCACAAAATTTATTACAACTATGTGACTACAGCTGTTTCGGCAGAGTGCCTTTCTCTAGAGATGATACGAAATACTAGAAACAGGTATTTCGTAATAGATATGACCATATAACGTAACGTAACAGTTACCGGTTTTCTAAAATACTAGTTCCAGTTCCATTTGTTCAAACGACAAGCCGGTGGTATTTAACTGGTACTTGTAGACAATACAATAAGGTCTATAATCGTTACTCGATACGCGCTGTGGTGGTATTTGTAATAGGTACCTGATACGCACTGGGAACAGTTTCGGTTACATTTTGTGGGCAGGGTATTACTTTGTAGGTAGTTTTACTGAGGTTTTTCGGGCCCTACAGGCTCGGGATTATTACGGTTTACGGTGGGGTATGCCAGATGTGAAATTAAACGTATCATATTGGTTCTTTCTTTTTACTATAATATTCTAGTCTAGAAGTATTTTAGTTTTATTTTGTTTGTAGATTTGACAGGAATTCGGTAGATCTGCCGAAAAATCGGTAGCTGTGGCATCACAACCGACTGCGACTCTGTGACAGGAAAATATGAAAAATACTAGGTTAAAAAGTAACTAGTATTTGGAACAAGTATGAATATGGAACCGGAACGTAACGTAACTGTTAACGAAAAATACTCATTTGTATCATCCCTACCTTTCTCAAGTGATTTAGATTAATATGGGTTTCCTTTTTTAAAGTCTTTAACTAAAGAGGTTGAGGAGTGGGGAGCTGTTTGTCTCGAGTTGGTCATTCAGAATTATATCTTTATTTTTCAATTTAATAATTTCCATAGATTCTAATAAAGATCGCTTAACGCCTTTATCTTGAATATGCAGAATTTGAAACTCTTCATTAAAAGAATGATTATAATCTAGAAGGTGAAGTGCGATGTAGAAGTGTCTGTTTTTCTATTGTTGAAAGCCCTTTTGTGTTTCAAGAATTCCAGAATCTAACATGACTAGACCTCCATAATACTCGTAGTAAGAAAAGCATAGGATAGAGATAGTCCATTTGGTGAGACCGCTCTTGTCTGGAAAAATTTCTGATTCGGTATCTTTGTTGATTCCTATTCAAAAATGTCCCCTTTAAACAAATCTAAAGGGTGCCGGGCGGAATTTTTGGGCAGAAATTGTTTAAAAAATTTTTTAAACAAATACAAAAGATCACGTTTTTTTTGCTCTGGAACATATTTATATTTTTAAGTTTTGTGGGTCATTCTAAACAAGAAAGGTATCTTGTAAATTTTCTCCAAAATTGATAGTTTTCGAGTCATAAGCGATTTAAAATCTGAAAAATGCGAAAATACGAATTTTCGAGGCTTAAAAACTCATATTTAAATTAGTATTTGTGAGGTTTCCATATACTTAAATTAGAGATTAAACATTCAGCTTCAAGATTCTGAAGAGTGATTGCGTCTAACCTTAATTTATACCGTTGTTTTTTAATTGTTAAATATGCGTGTTTATCTGATTTTTTTGCAGGTGCGGCGAGCTCTATTTCAAAAATCTTCTATTTTCCTCCGAAAAATATTTTTTCTAGATTCTTGACATTTTTCTCAAAAGTTTTTTTTTTTTATTAATGGTTTTGATATAGCCAATTAGCCAGACTATTTGTTTTTTTTTTGTATGGTATTACAATAACAATTTTAAGTTAATATCTAAGCCTACTTATTATCTAAATTTACAGGGTGTTATAATATATTAATGGATACATTTTTCAATTTTGTGTGATATTTTTACAATTTTTAATTTTATTATCTAAGCCTATTTAAAATTTAAATTTACAGGACGTTACATATTCGTAAAGACATTGTAACGTCTGCTTATTTTTTGGAAAAAGAATTTCGTTTAAATTGAGAGGTAAAGGACAATTTAGATTAATTAACTTTTCATACATTACTTTAATATTTTGTCTGTACTGTCCACACTCCAATATGAGGTGCTGTAGATCTCCCATTCCACCACAGGCGTTCTCAAAAGTTAATAGTTTTAAAGTTAGAAGCGATTTAAAATCCGAAAAATGCCAAAAAATCGCATTTTTGGATATTAAATCGCTTATAACTTCAAAACTAATTACTTTTGAGAAAAATGTCATGAAACTTATTTTATTTAGAATATCTCAAAGAATCTAGAAAAAATATTTTTCGAAAAAAAATAGGAGATTTTTGAAATAGAACTCGCCGCACCGGCAAAAAAATCGGATAACATGCATATTTAACAATTAAAAAACAACGCTATAAGTGAAGGTTAAACGCGATCATTCATCAGAATCTTGAAGCTGAATGTTTAATCTTCAATTTAAGTATCTGGCAACCTCAAAAATACTAATTTAAATATGAGTTTTGAGGCCTCGAAAATGCGTATTTTCGCATTTTTCAGATTTTAAATCGCTTATAACTCAAAAACTATTAATTTTTCAGGAAATTTACAAGATACCTTTCTTGTTTAGAATGACCCACAAAACTTAAAAACATATGTTCCGGAGCAAAAAAAGGTGATCTTTTTTATTTGTTTAAAAAAATTGTTTAAACAATTTCTGCCCAAAAATTCCGCCCGGCACCCTTCAGATTTGTTTAAAGGGGACATTTTTGAATAGGAATCCACAAAGAAGCCGAATCAGAAATTTTTCCAGACGGGAGCGATCTCACCACATGGACTAAGATAAATTTGCTGAAGTCATCAGCCAAACTCCATGAGACGGCACCCAAGGAGGAAGAAGGATTTTTTATTGTTCTTCTTATACTTTTTTGTCACTTCTCTTAAATTAATACTCTATATATTCTCCATTGCCTTGTTGTCTAAAATTAATTGTCATACATCAAAACCGAAGAACAAAAATTCTCTACGCTGTTCCAAATCTGTTAACTACGCTACTGACACAAAAACATTACAAAGAAGTCCAGTTATACTTGCATAATTTTCACATTTGATAATGCAACAAAAAGTGAGCTAAATTTTAAATTTGCGTAACTGTTTTGGTCGTGTTTCAGTTGTTAGCAACACCGAAAAAACTAGCAATAAATATTTAAATCTAGCTCATTGTGCGTTGAAGCGAATACAACAAATTATATTTTCAAGACTCGGATAATTACTATCCTCCTGCACGTGCGCTTTTTGCTTCTTCGAGAGTAGGTCAGTAAGTTTAATTAGACAGTTTATTAGCAGTAGTCGGTTAGAAGAGATTTTTTGTTGATTTCCTGGGATATAAATAAAAAAAAAAGTATCGATGCAGGTGTAGAAATGTGTCTAAAAAGTACAGCAAGACCCGGTTATTTCTGTCAAACAAGATATGGGTATGTGACATACATACTTTTGTAAAGATATCTATTTGAATAACAAATAATATAAATTTACATAGTGGTCTTAATATTTCAATCACCCAGTACATTTTTGTGTGAACTCCGTCTGGAATGACTGTTGGACGGATCGAGTAGCTTAACAGTCATTCTTACTGGTCCCAAGTCTGGATAAAGGAGGATTATAAAAAACTGTTGGAATCTAGTATTCAACTATAATTATTATTTTTTGTTAGAGTTGCTTAAATAAATACACGCAGTCTTCAAGGGTCGCCGACTTCTCAAAATCAGAAAAGTTAATTCGTTACACATCTTACGTAAAATTGTTGGTGTCATGTTACATATGAATGTGGGAACTATGTTATATTTTTGTTTGGTATTCAGTCTCTTCCCATATTTTATAGATTAAACATCTCTTAATTTCTTTGTATGTATTATTGTAATAATTAGGTTCGGTTAAAATAAAAATAGTTTATATTTATCTTTTATTTGTAGCTTTTATTATCCTATATTTCTAATAAAAACAACCTGTAATGAAAACTGGAAATGGGCCTTATAATCGAACGGATACATATGCAAAAAGAGAATCACAATGGAAAAGGAATGTTAATTCTGTTAATTTTTCATATGTTTGGGGCATATTTTTAAAGGTTTTTGGTGATTACCTCTGTGTTCTGTTTCCTTTACATTAATTTTAAGACCATATTTGTTACCCTATTTCACTAACTTATTCAGAAGATTTTGTAGTTGTTATCTAACTCCTCTTTGGATTTCTATATGGTCTACAACCTTATCTAACTCCTCTTTGGATTTCTATATGGTCTACAACCTTATCTAACTCCTCTTTGGATTTCTATGTGGTCTACAGTCTACAACCTTATTTAACTCGTCTTTGGATTTCTATATGGTCTCAGTGTCCTCCGGCTCTGTTCTAATAAATGCATTTTCCATCCTATAGAGTTAGAGTACAATGAATCCTATAGAGTACATGTATTACGTTTATTTATATTATTGGGATCAATGTTATTCCTTTTATCATCATTCTATCGTTCATGCTTGACTTTATTAAAAGCCTTTTCATAATCTATGAAACACAATTTCATATTATTATTGAAGATTTTTGCAAGGAAAAATTGTTTTACACACACATTTGACTCAAACGTTTACCTTTTTAATAAACTATTTTTTTTTTATTTTCAGGTAAGAATACGTGAAACATCTGACAACAACAGTAATTTGAAGGTAGTATATTTGTATTGTGTTTAATTATTAGACGAACGTTATTAGCAGGCCAGCTATAATTGATAACAAAAAAACTCAGGATGCAAACAGCCAATGAAAGAACGTAAAGACACCTTTTTCTTTGTTCTTCAGTAAGTTCATGTCTGGTTTTGGTTCTTCCTTTTTGAAGTTATACTTCTTTACGATCGAGGGTGAAATTTTATAATTCCCTGGCGCATGCGCAGACAGACAGTATGTAGTTCGTTGCTAATCTTTCAAATTATGTATGTACCAGCGCAAATAAGTCATTAAAAGAATATATTAGTGTTTTTAGTAAATGAATTATTTATTATAATTTTTGTGCCTTTGGATTTGTCTTCCTCGGGAATAAAATATTTTATAATAATAGTAAGTATATTTACTTTAAATTTTAAAGTATTTTTATACTTCACTTGGTCTATTAAATTTGTCAGTATCTATGAGAAATCTTGTAACCTGTCAAAGCAAAGGGAGTATAGCTCAGTGGTAGAGCGTTCGACCGGAGATCGAGAGGTCCTTGGTTCAAATCCGTGTGTTAGCTAACTTTTTTTTTTATTTTTAGTATTGTTTTAATAAAAATTTTTGGAAAGTAGTAAATAAAAATTAGTTTAATCTTTAAATACAAATAACCTGTTGAAAGTATATTTATTTTGTTGAAATCATTTAATAGAAGTATAACTTCTTACGTGCGTACAAAGTACACACACATTCTTGTTTTTTATTCTTTTTAGTTTATTTTTAAATTTGGCCACAAGCAAGGTGTGGTCGGTGGGAACATTTGCACCGGGTTAGGTTTTTATACTGATTTAGCTATTTCGATATCTCTGATTTATCATTATATAGCTATCTGATTTCTGATGCAATTTTTATTGTCTTGTGGTGATTTCCACGTGTATAATCTGTGAGCTGGTAGTTTGCACCATGTAGGTATTCATAATAATCATGTTCTGTTCTTTACAGAACTAAAGTATGTATACTGTCGCCTTTTTCTTCTGCAGTCTCAATCTACATATTTTCTCCAATGATGTTTTCAACTTTGCCTCTCCGACTTTTGCATTGAGATCTCCCATTATTATTGTTATTTCATGTGGTTTTGTTGCTCTTCATGAAGACTTGTAGATCTCTATCGAACTGTTCAATCTCAGTATTTCTAATATTCCGGGTGGATCCTAGCTCTCTTCTCGGAGATTCTTAACACCCCCTGACTATCTAAGGTCTGCCACGGACAGATTTGGGGACCAAATCTGTGATTATCCTTTGCATAGTCATTTCTTTTGAGAGGTAGTGTTGTAATCTCCCCTTACTGAGTAGTAGCAAGGCTTAGTCTCTACACCGCAGTTTTACAGCTGGTTGATTCTATATTTGATTACCGTGTGTAAATGAGTGATATCAAACTTGTGAGGATATTCTCCCCCAGCCTCCATTTAGTCCACGGGTGCTCTTTTGGTAAGACCTTATTTACACCTTTCCTACATATTTTTTAAGACATCGTCCTATCAGCCAACGAGACGCACCGTGTCACAAGCTGGGACGGACACGAACACATAAATTTCAGAAGACCGAAAAATTGAAGGGACACCACAAACATCTTGCTTTTTAAGATACAAAATACAGAATATTTTTCTGTGGTAGTATCGGAACAGTTGTATGATCATTGATATATAATTAGTTACCAACATCGATAATTTCTCATCTTTGATGACTGTTTTTTTATTGTTCTGAAATTATGTTCACTTAACATTCTATTTATACTTAACATTATATTAAAATGTTAATAGATTCTTTTAACTTGTTCAGTTTTACTACCACTAGCGCTTACGTCCTCGGTCGTAAAAAAATTTAACGGCTTTTCCAACGTGGCTTCCTGGCCGACTGCAGCGACTAGTATAGATCGGAAACATGTAGGTCATGAACATAAAACGACTATGTACAAAAATACTACCAGAGATGCAAAAGACGGCCCAATTTGTAAGAGTTTGTCAGTGGTGTACGCCGAAATATTTCATATTTAATAACTGCGTGTAAAACTTTTTCAATGGAATTATTTAAATAACTTTTCAAGTTCATCTAGTTCACTTTCCGCTATCGTACATACACTTGTATTAAATTTATGTTTCTGGGTTTCGGGTTCAACTGAGTCTATATAACTCATTCAGATACCTGGCGTACAGACCTAATACATTTGCTAACTTCCCTTAAGACCACGAGTCCTACACCTTTACGGTGATAATTGCTGTCTTCTTCTTAATAATATACTTCATTATTATCCACATTACACTGGCCAGATCCGACCGAACTCATTTCACCAATACCCAGAGTTGATATACCTATGCAGTCTTCTCATTTCATTTATTGCTTTATGTGTCTTGCTGGATTCATATAAACTCCGCATATTCCACGTGCCTATTCTACAACTCATTTCGATATTAAATTTGGCCAAGCGGGAGTTTCTTCTCGGCCCTACTTCATTTAGGAGGTACCATCATTTAGTTCCGCAGCCATATTGATAATCCTGGGAAAAATAGTGTAGTAGTCATTTTCTTGGCTTTTGACAACGCTCTTTACACGTTGTTTAGGTGGTTGCTATCGCACCTGGTACTGTTGTATTGACCGTTTTGGCCTACGTAACTTTCGCTCAATACAAATAGTGAAAAACACCTAGGGCTTGCTCAGGCAGAATCATATCATCTCGATCTGCTCTGATATCAAACAGCGCAAAAGGCATTGGAAGCTCCGTTAGCTCTAAACCGGGTTTTGGATGTAGTCTCAAGGAGTTTCTTTTTCGGAGGTTCCAAGACTCCTGGGCCAGTTGTAAAGGTATGAGACAGGCTAGGCTCCACATTGTGGGGCCATACAAACGTCTTACAGCCCAACTTCCCTTTCTAGACTTCAGAAGATGCTCTCTGGTGGTCAGTATGCTTACTGGCTCAGGTGACTCAGGTGGCACCTACATCTGCTTGGATTGGCGGATGGCCCACGGTGCCGTCTATGCGGTATGTCGTCTTTTTGAAGTGAGAAATGTTACTGTGAGTGAACGTAGCATTAGAAGAAGACTGGCAAAAAAGGCTTTCCGTTCAGCTCGCCCCCACAACTGCTCCCACAACACCGTAGAGCTAGACTTGGTTTTGTGCGAGAATACGCTGACTGGGCCGTGGCGGAATGCAAGAACATACTGTTCTTAATTCTTAGCTGAGGGCAGAATAGCCCTAAGAGGTCCAGATGGTCGTCAAAGTGTCTACAGACGTCAAAATGAAAAGTTTGCTCCATGCACTCTAATCGAAACAGTGTCTTACCGAGGAGGGTCAATAATGATTTGGGGAGGTATCTCTTACGAAGCTCGCACTAATTTTGTTGTGTTCGATAGAGGTAGTATGAATGGTTTAAGATGCGTGGAAAAGTTCTCCAAGACCGTGTCATGCCTTTCGCACCGTTCATTGGTGAGAATTTTAGATTACTCGTAATTCATGGCAATGTACGTTGTCATACCGCAAGATTCACCCGTGAGTACCTTAATGAGGTTGGTATTCAAGTTTTACCAGGGCCGGCACGCGGTCCTGATCTTAACCCAATTTAACATATTTGGGACTTCAAAAACGGGTAAGAACAAGAATACCAGCTCCTTCATCATTCGGACAGCTTAAGATGGCTGAGGTAGAGGAGTGGCACAATATCTCTAATCGGATAGATACCGGAAGAGTCTATACCGGTTTCGGAGGTTTTTTCCTCCTCATCAGTAGTTCCATATCCTCTTCTCTCCGATTTCCCCAGGTACCATGCTTTGGGCCTTTCCGAATTGCAAAGAACGAAATGCCGCGGATGAACTAGAGCCATCGACCGAAAAACAAAATAAGTTATCAATCGAAGTAGCACAGAAAACGACAATTTCCCATACCATCGGATTGACAACAGGTGGAATACTTTCTTTGGTTATAACCTCCCGAGATTTTCAAAAATGACAAATCATAGAGGATGCCGAGGAAATTAAGATGAGGGAATTTTAAATAATTCACGTCCCATCTGCTCAGCGTGGTAAAAGTTCCAACAAGAAAGATTCCTTAGTACTCAACAAAAGAGTAAATTAAGAGGAAACAGTAGCGATCAACAGGTAGCAAAAACGCGTTCCAAGATTGCGGCTGTAATTTTGAATATTTTTTAGAGATATTTGGCACACGTATTCGTAATATATCAGAGAATGGCGGTACAGAGCCCAATTTGAAAAATATATTAATATGTGGAAATTACTCTGTAATTAAATACAATATTAAAAAAACGAGCCTGTACCGCCATTAAGAAGAACAAAATAATACACTTTCTTCAAGTAAACTTTTTTATCCGATGCCTAGATTTTGTGTCATTTTCGAACTACTAAAATTTTTTATTTCATTAGTAGTTCCAAAATGACAAAAAATCTAGGCATCGGGTAAAAAAGTTTATTTGAAGAAAGTGTATTTTTTTGTTCTTCTTAATGGCGGTACATGCTCGTTTTTTTAATATTGTATTTAATTACAGAGTAATTTCCACATATTAATATATTTTTCAAATTAGGCTCTGTACCGCCATTCTCTGATATATTACGAATACGTGTGCCAAATATCTCGAAAAAATATTCAAAATTACAGCCGAAATCTTGGAACGCGTTTTCGCTACCTGTTGATCGCTACTGTTTCACCTTAATTAAAAATGTATAAACATTTTCAATTTCTTTGCAACACGAAAATGCAGCTGCTGCATAATACTTTGGTTAAATTATTTTGTTTTACTTTTTTTCAATAATGTTATTGTTTTCTTTTTCTCAAAGATAGTTTTCACCGTATTTTTTATAAAATGTGGTCCAAGATCGACAATTTCTGCAAATCGAAAGATATACAAGGTGGGCGGTTAATTGTGCCGGTGACTGTGAAGCGTATAATTTACGTAATAGTGCCCTTTGTCCATTACGATCCGACCTCATTACTGACAGTCGACTCAGCTCTAATGATTAATAAACTTTCTTTTGTTTATGGACGCGAAAGAAAGCGAGGAAGTCGAAATGGCGCCTACTTTAATAAACCATTTAATGAGCCGACAGTCTTCTCGATGGCCACAAAGGCATTTTTATTGTACTTGAATGTATGTCGCTATAACAAAAGGCCATTGCCCTTCCAAGTGCATGCACCTCGTTCAACCCCATGTAACGAGCATTGCGTGCTTATACCACAACCCCCGCATAACTCATTATTTGTTCTACCTATTGTACGATTGGCGGTGTTGCCGAATTGGAATTTTGTTACCAGAACTACGATTAATAAGAGAAATTACATCAGGCGCCTCTTTTAATTTATTTGCTACTGCAGATTATTCTTCTTCTTCATGTACCATGTCTCATTGGTATTCCTTTCAGAACGTTGGTGTTCCGTTGGTGGTGTGTTGACGGAAACAATTATGAAATTAAAGTAAGTGTAAAACAACGAACAGTAATATATTTATTTATTTTGGGTAAACAAGCGTGCTTCGTTTATATCTCGTAAGGGTTTGTTATTTTAGCGAGGGTGTGACTGCGCTGCGTGCCCGCTGTGTCGATACTGACCGGGACCACAACACTATTATGTCATCATGTATGCGGTTCTACCATGTGGTCAGAAAAGGCGATAAATTACTAAATCTGGCGTTTTAAAAGCTGAGAACCTTTCTGTAGTTTTTAAGAAGTTGACATAAAGAGCGTGGCCGATCTGGCAATTTGTGTTTCCCTGAAAAAGCCATTAATTTTATACAATCTGGTTTTGTATTTTAGGAACGAAAAACACATGTGAATTTAACATGAGACGTTTTCTTTCGTTTTGAGAAAGGTTAATATTTAAAATTAGTAATTAAAAAATAATAAATGAAGCGTGTCGCTATATTGGTTACCATCATAGCTATCTTAATTTTATTTACTGTCAACTTAAATAGTATGCTTGTATCAATACCATAGCAATCTCGCGAGTTCTTCAATTATGAAGTTATTATTTGTCCTGGACTGCGTTTGCCTGCTATTTTCCTTTTTATAATATTTTATAGCAACCTATATTTAGGACTCCCATTACATGTCCGAAGTACTCCAGCTTTCTCTTATACCTACCTACCGTCCGTTGTTTTTACCGACCGTCCATTGTGTGAGGACGCAGAACCTCAGGACGTGTTCAACTCACGTGGGAAGTCAATGGTGTCTAGTGCTAAATCTAGGATAATTTCAAACATCCATGTTATTTAATATCAACATTGTATCTGTTTCCATTATTGTAACATTTTAGAGGGTTTTTATTCTCATATTTTTAATTTTGGTGACTTGGCATGTGAACATCCTGTTCAGCACTGATGATGATATATAATAGATCGAAAACGTTCTGAATTTGTGATGTAGCCCTTTAAGGAACTTTTTTTAAATAAATTATTTACCTTTTATAAAGGATTTTTATAGGTTAAATTTTTGTGATATAATATGGTTTACCTACAGCCAGCTACAGGACATCATTTTCCTCGTGGATTTGAAAATAAAAAAAGTTAGACCTACAGCAGTTTTCAATAAAAGTTATACTATTTTTTCGAAAAGAAAATGCATTTTTAGGTTATGTAAACTTAACTTGTAGACCAGTAAGGATCTGTTTTTAGGTGGATGTGAGAGGTGGCATTCAGATTTTTGCGGATAAAGCTAGGTGATAACTTCGTTAATAATAATTGATTTATGCTCCTTCTCAAATATGCCAGGAACATTAATAAAACAATTCAAATATTTAAAAATTTCGAATAACATCGATTTTTTTCTACTTTTTTTGTTTATAACTTTAAAACGATTCATTTTGGAACAAAGTCGTATAGGAATAAAACAATGATAATTAAATTTTCTATCAGATACGATTGGTTAAAAATGTCTTAATTTATCACCCTTGCTGCAAAATAGCAATAAATATAAAATAAGGGGGCAAAACAAGCCTGTCCTTATTCAATGATTTTCCATCACTTAGGTTACACTTGGAATCTTCCTAATTCGCTTAGAAAATTTTTGTAATGTGCTAAAACCGTACACAAAATTTCATTAAAATTCACTTACTAGATTTTGAATAATAATTTTGCAATCTAAACTTTTTTAAAAAATTAAAATTTTTTAAAATCTTGCACAACAAAAACTAGAACATACAAAGATTTGTCAATTTTTTTACATATAAAGAAGCACTCCACCTATCTACTGCCCTTTTTGTTTTAAAGTTATAAACAATTTTTTGGCTTATAAACAAATTAGTGCTGTGGCCAGGAGGAGGTGCTACGGGCTCCTTTATTTAGATGGACTTACCCAAGATTCTTATGTATTTTTTGACCCGTAGAACACAATTTTTTTGGGGAACAGTTGATCCGGATGTCGATAAGATTGTTATAAACAAAGAACTTGAGGAATTACATAACATCGATTTTTCGCAAAATAAAACATTTTTTTGTATTTCTTGGGTAATTCTAAGCAAAAAATGTTCTTAAAAGTTTTTTCGTAGGATGCATAGTTTTCGAGATAAACGCAGTGGAACTTTCAAAAAATCGAAAAATTGCAATTTTTGAACGCAAATAACTTTTGATTAAAAAATAAAATAGCAATTCTGCTGACAGCATTTGAAAGTTTAAGTCAATTTATACCGGTTTTAATTATGTATTTGCATTGCTAAAAATTATTTTTTTTTTTATTATTAAACAAAGCTATTTGTTTATAAGCCAAAAAATTGTTTATAAGTTTAAAACATTGCTGAGGCCCCTTTAATAATCCGATTTTAATTCTGTAAAGTGTATTAGATAGGTAGAGCACCTCTTTATATGTAAAAAAATTAGCCAACTTCTAAATGGTCTGCTTTTTGTTCAGAAAGATTTTAAAAAACTTGAAATTTTTAAAAACATTTAGATTCCTTTATTATGCAAAATCTATTAGGTCGATTTTAATGAAATTTGGTACACGGTTTAAGTATGTTACAAAGAATTTCCTAAGCGAATTACTAAAGGTTTAAGTGCCACCAAAGTGGTTAAAAACATTGAATAACAACAGGCGTATTTTGCCCCCTTATTTTGTATTTATTGCTATATTGCAGAAAAGGTAATACGTTAAGACATTTTTGACCAGTCGTATATCATACAAAATTCAATTATCTTTATTTTATTTCTGTACGACTTTGTTCGAAAACGAATCGTTTTAAAGTTATAAGCAATAGTCCTGTCGCCAGCGGGGGTACATAGGCCTCCTTAATTCAGATGGAGTTACCCAAGCTTTTTTTAATATATTTTGACCCGTAGAATACGAATTTTTTGGGTAACAGTTGATCCGGATGTCGATAAGATTGTTATAGACAAAGAACTTGAGGAATTACATAACAGCGATTTCTCGCAAAACAAAACATCTTTTTGTATTTTTTGGGTCATTCTAAGTAAAAAATGTTCTAACAAGTTTTCCCGTAGAATGCATAGTTTTCGAGATAACCGCGGTTGAACTTTCAAAAAATCGAAAAATTGCAATTTTTGAAAGTTTAAGTCAAATTATATCGGTTTTGATTATTTGCATTGCTAAAAATTAATTTTTTTATTGTTAAACAAATCTAAAAACACATACAGCGTTATTAATAAACACGGACTAACGCCCGACTAACTTTAGTCCGAGGACTAAGTCAATACCATTCATTTTCCCTATTAATAAACAGCGACTAACGATGGACTAAGCTAAACCCTCTCTAGTCTCGGACTAAAATTTAATCCGAGGTAATAGTAGGTTTAAACCGAGACTAACTTGACATTTTGTATTCATAACCTTACAAACTTGCTAAATGCATTATTTGCTTTTGCTTGCTTGTATAATAAATATATAATAACATTATTATGTTATTATTGATAATGGAGAGATATTATTTTATTAATGATTTAAGATAATTAATAGACGAATTAAATGAGGATAGAAATCAGCGGAACGATATTCCTATTGTGAGTCACATCAAAATATACAAAATTATAAAAAAAATCTTTAGTTTAGAGGAATTAGAAGGTAAATTTAAAGTCAAATACCGATTTTCAAAAGGTACAGCAGTTAATATGAATATGAAATACAAAACAATAATACAATAATATAAAATATAAAACACCAGGTATATAGCCAGTGGCGGATCCAGCATCATTAAGAGGGGGGGCCGATTGCCTAAATTTCTATATACAGTAAAACCTGCGTTACCGGCCACCTGCTAAAATCGGCCACCTACACTAGCGGCCAGTTTAAAAATTCCCCAAACCAATTATACGTAGACTACAAAAACTGGAAATACCGGTCACCTTTCTATATCGGCCAATGGTTCTTTCAATTTTAGTGGCCGTTACTGACAGGTTTTACTGTAATAACAATAACAATAATAATAATTTGGCTTTAAGAATACGAAGACAATGGAGAATGCAAAATACCCTAACAATACCGATTATTATGTCTACTACTGGAGTCATTCCGAAGAACCTCCTCGAAAACATAAAAAAGCTGAGTCTCTAAATGAATATCTTTATAAGACCATGCAGAAAGCTGTACATATTACTCTCGGCTCGACTGCCAGATGTGTATGAAAATTGTTGGGAGATACTCCAGCCAGCATACCACGTCACCTAGGTCTCGATAACACGGAAAAAGTCACACCAGAGCTCAATCTTTTTGTTACCGCAGGTATTGGGATAAGTAAATTTTCCTCTTAGAGGGAGTGTGAACAGTATGGCTAAATCTGGATAATAATAATTATAATATAAATAATCATGTAGGCGTAAAAATGTAGATAATACAAAAGTATATTTAAAATTTTTTAATTTTTCATACAAAAATGAAATCATTTCATTTTATCTAAGTACTTAATTTGTAATAACATATTGATAATGAATAAAAAATTGAATCAAAAAATATGAAAAAAAAATTTTAAGAAACGCTTTTCTTTAGTTACGATTGACCAAAATTAAAAGTATTATAAAAAAATCAACTAAAAACCAAAAAATAATAAAAAAATGAAAAAATCTTACACATTCGTCAAAGAAAAGCATGGTGCGTCTTGATCGAATAAACGGTTTTCGCCCCACGCTTTTCTTTAACGAATGTGTTAGATTTTTTCAAAATGTTTTATTTTTTGGTTTTTAGTTGATTTTTTTATAATACTTTTAATTTTGGCCACTCGTAACTAAAAAAAACCGTTTTTTAAAAAATGTTTTTTTATATTTTTTTATGTGTTAAAGACATAGGTGTTAAAGAGATAAAGAGACAGAAGAACTTAAAATTACAAATTGGAAAAATAAAGCAGCAAGGAGGAAAGAATGGAAAAGAATAATAAACCAAGCCATGGGCCTTCTAGGCCTGGAGCTCTGGAGAGCTAAACTATATGTATATACAGGGTGTCAAAAAAAGCGGAACGGTCGAATATTTCGCAAAATGAACATCGGATCGAAGAACTGAAAAATGCCTTTTCAGTAATTTTTAAAAATCTATCGAATGACACCAAATACGACCCCCTACTCCACCCCCTGGAGGTGGGGTATAGGCTCAATTTAAAATCGTAAATGGAAAACCCCTGTTTTTATTGAAGATTTGAACTTCTTACGTAAAAGTAAGCAACTTTTATTCGTGACATATCTTCAAATTCTGGATAGATGGCGCTATAATATATAGAATATAGAAATAGAATAATAAAGAAATAGTCTTTCTCGAGCAATACACTTCCAGATAAAAAACTAAACATCACGTGTTTAATATTTTTCAAAAACCTACCGAATGGCATCCTGTCGTGTTTGGTGGTATTCGATAGGATTTTGAAAAATATTAAACTTGTGTATTTTGATTTTTCATTTGAGAGTGTTTTTAGAGAGATTAAACCATTTCTATAAATTACCTATGGTATCACGATTAATGGTTTTCCGATTATAGCGCCATCTATCCAGAATTCGAAAAATGTCTCGAATAAAAGTTGCTTACTTTTACGTAAGGAATCCAAATCTGCAATTAAAACTGAGGGTCTCCATTTAATATTTTAAAGTTACCCCCATCCCACTTTCAGGGGGTCGAGTGGGGGGTCGTGTTGGGTATCATTTGATAGATTTTTAAAAATTATTGAACACATATTTTTCATTTTTTCGATTCGATGTTCATTTCGCGAAATATTCAACGGTTCCGCTACTTTTGGGTTGGGACACCATATACATAATACATAAAGTTGATGAAAGAAAAATAAATATAATATGTAGTGAATTATCATTAATATTAAAAAAAAACCTACAAAATGAGACTTTATAAGTTAACAACTTACAGTAGTTTCGGAAATGTAATAATGAATTAAACGAATGTAATTCTCAAAAAATCAAAATAACTACTTTTCTTTTTTCAATGCAAACAAATTCAAGTCTAAATAGTTTTAATGTTATTTCGTAATGGGAAAGTACATCATGTGACACCTCATTTAAAAGCGTTTGAAATACTGATTACAAAAATGTATAATACCTACATGCGCAAAATTTTGGTCAAATGCTTTTTAAACACATTCATTTTCTTCGAATCCTGAGAAAGCTAATACGAGAATTTTTGAAAAATTTAAACGCAGAATAAAATACCTATTAAACTATTACCGATGGCCGAAAGTCCATTAGAATAAACAAAAGGTTTCTTGTGAATGATATAGGTATTTGAAATTAAAAATCATACTCAATTTTCTCTTCTTTTTCACCCCTGTAACTTATTAAAATAAACATTATAGAAGTTTTCAGGGACTTTCGTCCCTCGGTAATAATGTAATCTTGCATTTTGTGTTTAAATTTTAAAAAAATACTTATTAGTTTTCTCAGGATTATAAAAAAATGAATGCATTTAAAAAGCATTGGACCGAGATTTTGCACAAGCATTACCTATACATTTTTGTAATCACTATCTCAAAAGCTTTTAAATGAGGTGTTTAAAATTTAATTCATTACCATAATTTTATATGTGGATGATTGCATCCCGCGACATAAAGGATCCCCCAAACCAACGCGAAACTTTCGCAACCGCAACCTACGCGGAATCGCGGCGAATCGTTAGGCACGGCGGATTATGAACGTGTTCAGACCACTTTGCGCGGAATCCGCAACGGTCGCGGCAGAACAGCGTTCCTTTCATGAAACTCTGCATGCACGGTTTTTTCCGCTACCGTTGTAGTTTCGCGTGTTTTAAAATGGTTGTTACAGAAAAACTCATTGAAATTGTTAAACAATATCCTATAATATATGATTTAACGGACGAAGATTATAAAAATATAAGAAAAAAGGATAAAATCTGGAATAGTGTAGGGTCAGAATTAGGAGAAAATGATAAGTTTTCATTATATATCATAATATTATTATTAATTTGCGTGCATAGAGATTACGCCCACTTAAAAATTTAGTCATTTTTGATGTCTTGTATTTCCTAAACCTGTTGGCCGATTTAAAAATATAATTTGTTCACATTTGTATGGCGAATAGTCGCGTCGGATTTCGCGTCAATATGGAGAACCCTTGTCCGCTACCGCTCCGCCTGCGAATGTTCCGCTACGGAAAATTCGCGTCGCAAAACTTTCGCGTCGGTTTGGGGGATCCTTTAATGACTATCTATCGTACTCGTGCATAAATACTCACGTCTGTCAAACGTGATATAGAATAAACTTATATAATATATAAGACATACATTTCATGCATATATACCTAAGACATACCTTTTTCCATAAAACTCTCGAAAGTAGAATTGGTATTTACTGCATCATCGTTTAGTTGGTATCGGACACACTGAAAAATCGCATGACTTGTTTTGAATGCTCTCAGAACTTAAATTTGCTCCAAGATCAGTAGGTGTCAGTCATAGTATGATCTATCTGATAAGATATACCTTGTACATATTTATTATCTTCATTACTATTAATATTATCACTATCACCCAAATTACGTTGATTTTTAACAAAATAATCAGCTATATTGCGTCATTTGAATTTTTACTTTTCAAGTTCTCGGTAGAAGCTTATATTAATCACTCTAACAATTTACAAACTAAGATCTGTACGAATCAGTATGTTACTTGCATCAGAGATGTTACTTACTTGCATCGAGACACAAAATACACTAAAATGACTAATAGACTAATAATTAATAAGCAAAGGGTGTTTTTTTCGTGGTCAGCAATCGGCGTTTGAACATAATACATTTATATTTTCGGCAAATTAATATAGTTTTGCTGAGCGCGCTATTTTCGAGAGATTTTCGAAGAATCCGTTATCTGCAACCGATTTTATAATTATACGAGAGTGGACATGCTTAGGTATGCGTTCACAGTATATATAAGTACATTACATGTTTGTTTAAATATGCTTATTGTAATCATTTTTAATTCTTAACGTAGGTATACCTAAGAATTATAAATTACTCATTTCAAAAAAATATATTTATATGTAATTCATATAATATTGTAATTTTAAAACATGTATAGTTATCCATTTGAAAAATAAATGAATGTTTTTGTAATCTTTATACAGTAAAACCTGTCAGTAACGGCCACTAAAAATGAAAGAACCATTGGCCGATATGGAAAGGTGGCCGGTATTGCCAGTTTTTGTAGTCTACTTATACTTGGTTTGGAGATTTTTTAAACTGGCCGTTAGTAAAGGTGACCGATTTTGGCAGGTGGCCGGTAACACAGGTTTTACTGTATTATAATTAAAAAAAATAAATCACTTGGGTTGAGAGGGGGGGCCGATCGCCCCCATCGCCCCCCCCTGGATCCGCCACTGTATATAGCACCTTCTCAGAACTAAGTCCAACAAAAACTAATTAAAATTTATGCAGAAATGGCACCGACCGAACAGCTGTTCGGTTTAGAGGAAAGAGAGGTTAAATCCTCTACATTTTCTTCTTTTTCGCAAAATTCTCTCCATTTCTCTTCTTTTTCGCAAGGGTTGCCAACATAAATTTGTTGTAACTAGGACTAAGGAAGGTTTAGTTAGTCCGAGCTTAGTCCGTGTTTATTAATGACAATCTTAAAATGAAGTTAGTACTCGCTTAATCTCGGACTAAGTAGTCCGAGACTAACGTTGGACTAAGCAATTTTTATTAATAAGGCTGATAGTGTTTCCCGTGCCTAATACATGCGTTTTAACGCATGCTACGTAGAAATTGCCTCGCTTGCACTTGTAGCTACTCTACCTACTCGTTCGATTTTAAATGAGAAATCATTGAAAACATCACTCACATACTAGGTGCTTATAGCTTTGTTTAACAATAAAATAATAAATTTTTAACAATGCAAATAATCAAAACCGATATAATTTGACTTAAACTTTCAAATGCGGTAAGCAGAATTGCTATTTTATGTTTTAATCAAAAGTTATTCGGGTTCAAAAATTACAATTTTTCGATTTTTTGAAAGTTCAACCGCGGTTATCTCGAAAACTATGCATTCTACGAAAAAACTTGTAGGAATATTTTATGCTTAAAATGACCCAAAAAATACAAAAAGATGTTTTGTTTTGCGAGAAATCGCTGTTATGTAATTCCTCAAGTTCTTTGTCTATAACAATCTTATCGACATCCGGATCAACTGTTACCCAAAAAATTCGTATTCTGCGGGTCAAAATATATAAAAAAGACTTGGGTAAGTCCATCTGAATTAAGGAGGCCGTTGTACCCCCCCTGGCGACAGGACTACAAAGAAAGCAGTAAGAAATCGATGTTTTTGGAAATTTTTAAATATTTTAATTTTTTATTAATGTTCCGGGCATATTTGAGAAGGAGCGTAAGTCAATTATTATTACTGAAGGTGTCACCTAACTTTATCTGCAAAATTCCGAATGCCACCTCTCACATCCAAAAATACACGTTTTTTCACAGATCCTTACTGGTCTATTGCGGGTATACAAAAGAATAGACAACTTTTGTAATAGCTTCAAGTACGCGTGTACATTTTTTGAAATTTTGAAATTGTTTCCAACCCATCGAAAAAATTAGTAATAAAAAATGACTTTTTGGGGAAGGGGGAGAGGGGGGAGAAAAAAATGGCAGTGAGGGCATTTTGCCTATCTTAACGGAGGGTATCATTTATAGAAGATAAACAATGAAATAAGTAATTAAATAAGGTCATATTATGTTAAGAATATTAAGAATAATAAAAAATAAAATTTTAAGTAAACCCTGAATACTTTTCCAAATATTATACTTGCCTTGTATATTAGGTGGGATAAAAATTTTGTAGGCTGACACATAGATGGCACTACTGGTGTTAAATCCATATGCTTTTTAGTCAGCCTTAACATTCAAAAGATGCCAAAGATGGGTTAATAAATTTGACAGCTGTCAAATATTACTATTAGGCCTTTCGCACACACAGCTACTAAAAAGAAACTAAACTAGTTGGTAACTAGAATTATCAACTGGTTATCAACTATGGCTCGCACACTACGCTACTGAAAATTAATAAAACGAGTCACTTCTTGACTGTACTTTGTCCTGAGTAGCTTTGTTAGGTGGTGTTAAGTTTATATATTATGTTGTTCTGAAGCTATTTTCTTGTGGAATTTTTGTAATTAACTAGTTTTTGATGGGAAATAGCCACAATTTTACTAAAAATTTATTTTATTAACGTTTCGACGTCCAAATCGGATGCTGTTGTCAAAATACAAAAAATATTAATGAATTAAAGAAAAATGTTGTTGCTTAGTAAAAAATTCTTCTAATAATTTATTTAATCTGACATTTCAATTCTGACATATATTATACATTATTTTAAAGTAGAAGACTTTAAAATGATATTGTTGTTATTATTTATTGTCACCGTTGCATGTAGTTGTATTTTTAAAGACTGATCACAATGTTATGATTTTTTTGTGACAGATATTCTTGAGTTGGTGTTGATTTCATGTAATCGAATGAACTATCTTTCAGTAAAGTCGTCCCAGGAACGCAACTCATACATATTGGCAATATCATTTTAAAGTCTTCTACTTTAAAATGTATAATATATGTCTGAATTGCCGATATAAATAAGTCAGATTAAATAAGTTATTAGAAGAATTTTTTACTAAGCAACAACATTTTTGTTTAATTCATTAATATTTTTTGTATTTTGACAACGGCATCCGATTTGGACGTATCGAAACGTTAATAAAATCATTTTTTAGTAAAATTGTGGCTTATTTCCCATCAAAACTAGTTAATTAAGTTTATATAGGCACGGATGTTTTTCAGTTCTTGCACTAATTTTATATTAAACGAATCTTCTGCCAATTTCGCGTGTTAAACTTTAATAAAATATCACAAAAGGCTAGAAACTAGTCCCCAAGCGACCTGCATGCCCAGTCCACTTTCGACTGATCACTCCCGCATTATAGACCTGCTGCTAACTAGTAGCGCTGGTTTCTTTTTAGTAGCTGTGTGTGCGGATGGCCTTAGTCTACGAGATATAGCATTTTAAGTGAAGCAACTTGTGTTAGTTTAAAAAAATGAATAAAAAGGAATTTCTTGTCTTATAAAAGCATTGCTTTTTGACGAAAAAAAAATACTGTTGAAGCCAAATCTTGGCTTGATAAACATTATTCGGACCCTGCACCAGGAAAATCAACCGTTTGGAAGTGGTTTTCTATGAGGCGAAATGAGCACCGAGGACGATGCACGCAGTGGACTCCTCAAAGAGGCTGACATCGTCTAACTAAAACATAAAAAAAATTTCACAAAATAATTGGACGACCGTAAAGTGAACTTGTTCGAGATAGCTGACACACCAAAGATGTCAAAGGAACGTGTTGGATATATTGTGCATGATGCATGAAAATTTGGGTATGCGAAAGCTCTATGGGTGTCGCGAGAGCTCACAAACGATCAAAAACAACAATGAATTGATAATTCTGGGAAGTGTTTGAAGCTGTTCAATCGTAATAAAACCGAATTATTTTTTAGTCGATATGTTACAACGGATATTAAATGTCTCCATACAGACTCCAAAGCGTGGAAAGACGCCACAGTTGACTGGAAAGATTATGCCATCAATATTTTGGGATGCACATGGTATAATATTCATTGACTTTCTTGAAAAGGGAAAACCATTAACAGTGACTATTACACATTATGTTATTGGAGCGTTTAAATGACGAAATCGCGAAAAAACGACCTCATTTGAAGAAGAAAAAGTGCTATTTTTAAGACAACGCACAGTATCACAAATCAATGAAAACGATGGTAAAATCTCATGAAGCTTCCGCAGCCACCGTATTCACCAGATATGGCTCCCAGCGACTATCACCTGTTCGCTGACCTCAAGAGAATGTTGCCTGGAAAGAAATTTAACACAAATGAAGAGGTAATCGCCGAAACTGAGGCTTATTTTAAGGCTAAAGAAATTGTATCATAAAAATGGTATTGAAAAGTTGTATGACCGCTATAATCGTATCGGCCTCAAAGGTCTGTCTATATTGAATAATAAAATCAATAAAAAAAATTTTTGTGTTAGCCTACAAACTTCTCAGCCCAACGATTCATATACTCGATTGATTGATAAGTAGGAATCTCTAGCGCGAGAATTTTACTGCCATCATTGCATTTGTTGTCTTTTTAATGATAAGTAGGAGTTAAATAATTTTTCCAAACAAAATATATGCTTTGTATATTTTGTCATAAAGTTAATAAATTTCATGTACACGATATCGGCAACGTCGCGTATTGGTCGCGTCTTATATCCATCACTACTTGTAGTTCCACGCGGTAGCGGGTACCTTTGTTCTGGATTTTAAGTGTTCTCGAACTGTTTCCTTTCGATCGAGTGTCAGGAACATCTCCGGAAAGGATCAAAGGAGACAGGTAATTTCCTTTAGAGGGGTCTCTATATAGAAAGAATCTGACAGTGCTCGCGGTATATTGGCAGCTCGACGTATTTCATCCCTTCGGGAGATAACACAATGGGAAGTAACCTACCAACCAAAGTGTGCTACCAGTTGAGGTGTATTGATTGTAAACATATTGATAGGTATTAGTATTGATAACATTTTTCTTTTATTAAATAAATAATAAATATTTGTATGTGTATTTACTATTTTTTCAATTCGGCTAAAATTTAAATTATCCAAATTTAGTGCAAAACAGGGAGGATCGTCAATCTAATTCTTCGTAATATTGTGATCAATAAAAAAAGTCGCTGGGTCTGAATGTTAAAAAAATATTTCTGTGCATTTCACTGTGGGTGTATGAGTATATTTGTTGTATAAATTCTATCATAATTCTAAATAAAATAAAATATGTTTATTTTGACATTTTGATTTACACTTCTATCGTTCTAAAAAAAGATTTCCGAAGTTGAACTCGAAACCTCAAAATAAACATAATAGACGAGGCGAAAACGGCGTGTTCGTTGGAAAAAATATTCCCATGAGATTTTTTTGCATAATCACATTCGTGAGACACCCCAGAATAAGGTTCAAGAAGTCGCCCACGCGAAAAGTGGTCCAATTTTTTTTAACATTTTTTTTAATCAAATTGCAAAAATCAACATTTTCGGCCCGAACAAATTTATTTCGATTTTTCGGACCATTCCGGACAGAAAAGGTCTCTTGTAATTTTTCTCTAAAGTTGTTCGTCTTCGAGTTATAGGCAATTTAAAATTTAAAAAACGCGAAAATGGTCATTTTTGAGACTTAATAACTTGGTTAAAAATGATTATTATGAAAGTCAGAAAGGGACTAAATCAAATTTAAAGCCCCCCCTTCATGATCCTGAAGAAATTTGTGTCATTAATTTATTACTAAGCTGTTATTTTTAATTATTAATAATGAGTGGTAAGATCGTATTGACGCGGCTGTAAATGTGAGTGCGAGTGAGATACGCCATTGGACTGCCTGAATGGCATCTCTTTCGCACTCATCATGGACGGCCGCCTAATACGCGCATGGCGCTCATTATTTTTACTTAAAAATAACAGCTTTAAGCAAATAATGACAAAAATTTCTTCAGGATCTTGTAGGAGTGGCTTTAAACTTTGATTTAGTCACTTTCTGACTTTCATAGTAATAACTTTTAACCGAGTTATTAAGCCTTGAAAATCGCCGTTTTTCGTTTTTTTTTCAATTTTAAAATGTTTTTACCTCGAAAGCGATTAACTTTAAAGAAAAATTATAATTGACCTTTTTTTATCCAGAATGGTCCAAAAAACCTAAAAAAAATTGTTCCGGACAAAAATATTGATATTTGCAATTTGATAAAAAAATTGTTAAAAAAATTTGGATCACTTTTCACGTGGGCGACTTCTTGAACCTTATTCTGGGATGCCTCACGAATGTGATTATGCAAAAAAAGCTCATGGGAATATTTTCTCCAAAGAACCCGCCGTTTTCGCCTTGTCCATAACCAAAATTGTGGTTTATTTCCAATAAAAATAGTAAATTGTATTAAGATGCCGCAACAAAATCGCTCAAGAACAATAAATGTTGATTCACTTTACTTTTTTGTTATACATAATTTAGTCGGCGATACCTGGGCAGTTTCGGCAGATCAGTTAATGTTCAATGTTCTGTATGTTGCCACATTTTCATTTATTGTCTGTTTCGTGTAAAATCTCCACTTTTATTTGATTAGTTTTCACTGAAGCTACAGTGTTCTTATTCGATTCAGTGTTCTGGACATTGAACGTGTTTCCTCCCATTTTTGAATATCTTAAAGAACTCAGTTATTTCAAATTATATATAACTATTAAAAAAACCTTGATTTTATCTATTTCGAAAAAATGGGGAAAATCCCCAAAAACCCATAAAAAAACAAATCTTTCGGTTTTTGAAGATGGCGCACCTTACGACAAAATTTGAAAAAGATTAGAAATATAGTTTTTGATAAAATACACAAAATAAAAAAAATAGACCTGCAGTACTCTCAAAAAAAAAACTTATACGCTTTTTTCGAAAAAATGCTTTTTGAGGTTATTTACACTCAACCTATGAGTCTATAAAAATAGATTTTTTTTGAAATTTTTAAATTTATTGCATTCCTCATAAAAAAAATAAAAACGAAAAATTTATTATTGGTAACGGAGGTGGATGGTTAAAATTGCACTTTTTTAATTTTTTTAATCACAGTACGTAAAAAAATAAAAAAATTGAAATCTGGGAATGATAAAATTTTGCTATTTTAATAGGGGATACACTTTAAAATGTTTTGCCAATGATGTCATGAACTGTAGAGATCTGCGCATATAGAAAATTAAATTTCATTCGTCTAATATGTAGTGTTGGCGCAGTGAAGTTGTTAGCTTTACCTGTTTTTCAGATTTTTTGCATTTACAAAATGTCCAAAATCGCCTAGTATTTCCAAAAGTCCAAATAACGCTAAAACCGTAATACTTATGATTGAATGTATGCCCAAGAAAGTAACCCCTAAAAATCTAACTGAATTTAAATGTTAACAAGTTGAAAATGCGAGCATTATCATAACGAAAACTTTGGTTATTTACGTATTTTAATCCATAATATGGAAAATTGCTATTATGAAAAATTGTTTAGAATTAATAATTATGTTTTAATGTGCAATTATATCATTATAATTTAAATGTTATGAACTATAAAGATACTTTACTCTTGATCGAAATTCATATTTTTTGACATACCTCGTATAAAATTAATAAAATTTTATATATGATGGTTGCATCATAAATCTTAGGACATGAAGAGCTTTTTATGAATAATAACTTTTCTTCGCCAAATTAAAAATAAAAGAGTTATAAATGAAAATGTTGTTGGTATCCATAATTTGAGAAAAATCTTCAAATATTTTTTTCCATTAGAAGGATGTAATTGCACATATCAGACCATAATTTTTTATTCCAAGCAATATTATTTCATATAGTCGGTTCGCTAAACGCAGACACAACTGGCTAGTGATTTTAGTCAATGATTTTGCCAATTTGTCAAAAAAAATTACTAAATAGTTAATAAGTACTAAATAATTAATAATTTTGCCAATTTTGGCAAAATTCGCAAAAAACAAAAAAATTACCTACTAAAATCACTAGCCAGTTGTGTCGAGTTTAGCGAACCCACTATAATAACAATTTTCATTTCATAACAAATGGAACAGTCCATTTATCATTAAAGGGGAGGCCGTATACTCGTATAAACCTTTTTAAAGTTGTTAATAAAAATAAATTATTGCTTTTAAAATATACTAAATTGTATTTTTGAACATCTTATTTATTTTATGTAATAATTAAATTCACTATCAGATGTCATTGATACTTTATTAATACTTAATTTAAAATTTAGTTTGACATTCACGAAGTGTCAAACTCAAATGTAAATAACCTATGCTTTGCTTAACAAATCGAGATTAAAAAACTAGCGTACTTATTAGCAACTATTTCAGCTGACGTTTAGTGTGTCGGCAGAAAATAAATAGATTGTTACGTCACATTTTAGACTTTGAGGTCGATTATCTCGAAGACGGTTAGAGATATCGAAATGCCGTTTTCAGATTTGGATTCAGAAGAAAAAACTACATGGGGATCCATCGATAAATCTGATCTGAGTATTGCAGGAGCGGCAGCGCAATAACACACAGACTTTGCGAGCTTATAAACGAAAAGTTTTCGTTGAAAAGTCGCCTACTTACTAGAAACGATTTCAGCTGACGTTTAGTGTGTCGGCAGAAAATAAAAGGATTGTGACGTCACATTTTAGACTTTGAGGTCGATTATCTCGAAGACGGTTAGAGATATCGAAATGCCGTTTTCAGATTTGGATTCAGAAGAAAAAACTACATGTGAATCCATCGATAAATCTGCTCTAAGTATTGCAGGAGCGGCAACGCAATGACACACAGACTTTGCGAATTTATAAATGAAAAGTTTTCGTTGAAAATTTTTAGTAAGTAGCAAATTTAGGAAAAAATGAATAAAATTCGAAATCTAAACTGATATGGCTGAAATTCTAATAATTTATTGGTTTTGACAAGATAAGCCAGTATTACCTACTAATAATTTATTATTATTGTTTCGATAGGAAGCGAATCAAAATCGGAAGACTTCAAACTAGACCCTTAACACCACTAGTTTTCGGTTTTTTAATTTGCTTTAGATTAACATCGCAAGCGTTGACAAAGTGAAATGTTAAAAACATCTGCCAATTTGTGGGCATATGACCGTATCGATCGTATGCAGCTAATTAAAATGTTTATGGTTTTGAACAACTAATTGGATGCAGAAAATTAAGAAAAAGAGAAGAAAAAAAATGTGCTCGCTATATCGACCAGTTTGAAGGCTGTATAAGCATTCAAATAAAAAGATTTTCCGCCGATTTTGCGTTGAAATATTTAAAAAGTCTGTTCATTGAGCTGCACAATAAAAAATATTGTTGAATCAGTCTTATAGTCCAGTCGCCAAAGATATAATCTCTAAAAACGAGACGAGCAAGCTGAATTTTTCCATTTTTGGGAACCCAAAAAGATGCAAAAAATGTTTGTCAAGGAAAACGGGGACACGGTAGGCGCCAGACTTCATGGCTTAGAAATATCAGTGGCCTTGATTCAACATCTTTGTTTAGAGCCGCATTGGACATGGATAGATTTTCCAGTGTAGTCTCTAACTTCCACTAAAGGAGATAGAAACCGCAAGAAGAAGATAGAAACTTACTTAAATTGCGCAAAACGGCAAACGAAAGCTGCACTTATCACCTTTAAAATGCATTTTGATTTTTGTCGACAGGAGAATCTGATCAAAAGATATCGAATTTTAACCGTCGAGTAGGTACAAATAAATCATCCCAAATGTTGGCATATGCAGATGACGTGGACGTAGCCCGCACAACACGCAAGCTAGAAGAAATGTATACCACCTTCTCAAATGCCTCAAAAAATATGGGCCTGCAAGTAAACGAGGAGAAAACTAAGATGATGGCATCAGCACCCAACAATAGAGCCAGAAACATCGGTCACCAATTCACTGTTGATAACTCTACCTTTGAAGTGGTGGATAAATTTACATACTTAGGCTCCCTGATCAAAGGAGAACGTTATGACGGAAGAACTCAAGCGAAGGATAATCCTAGCAAACAAATGCTATTTTGAACTGAGTAGACATATGAGAAGCAGAAACTTAAGTCAAAAAACAAAAATAACCATATATAAAACCTTTATACAACCAGTGTTAACATAATATGGATCGGAGACATGGACCATCTACAAAGCAGATGAAAACCTCCTGCTTATATTTGAACGAAGGATCCTGAGAGGAATATTGGGTGGCATCTGTGAAAATGGTGTTCGGAGGAGGAGGTACAACTACGAGGTACACCACAGATATAAACATATATTTGGTGGTAAAGACGTAGTATCTCTTATAAGAATAGGAAGACTAAGATGGGCAGGGCATCTAGCAAGATCACAGCAGAACAACCCTCCTAGAAGAATTCTTATGTCACAACCTGTGTGAAGTAGAAATAGGGGTAGGCCAAAAACCTCAAAATAGGGGTAGATGGAAGGATGGTGTGGATGAGAATGGGAAACAAATAGGCGCAGCAAACTGGCAACGGTTGGTAATGGATAAGACTGACTGGCGTAATATATTTGGGAACGTCGAGGATCTTTCATAGGGCTGTAGCACCATCGATGATGTGAGGTGAGGTACAAATTTTATTTAAAAAAAGAATGTGTGTACTTTGTACGCACGTAAGAAGTTATACTTCTATTATATGATTTCAACGAAATCAATATATGTACTTAAACAGTTTATTTATATTTAATTTAACTATTAAACCGAAAATTAAAAAAATAAAAGAATAAAACACACACAAACACATTGAAAAATGCCACAAAGAAACGATTTCTGAACAATAATTGTTGCCAAAAATTTTAACTAAACACATATTTTCTGAAAAAAATTATATAATAATATACTTACCATCATAAAATGTACAAAAAAAATAAAAAAAAATAGTAACTTGCATTGGGGATCGAACCCACTTCCCGTCGATCGAAAATCGAAGTTCTTTCCCATTGCGCCACCTTCGCGTATCTGTCATGTGGGAATATACACCAACTGAACGTTTACACCATAAACTTTTTGACAGTTGTTTATTACTTATATGAATTTAATCAAATTAGTTTGATTTTTGTGGAATTAAAGGAATATTTTGTGGAATAACAATATATTAGGTGAATATTGGTAGAAATTTTGATGGTAATCAAATTATGTAAATCAAAGCATTACATCCTATTTTGGTAAATTCATTTTAAATTTTCCAAATAGGTAGGTACCTCTGTAATTTTTACCTGTCGCTTTTAAAAACTTTTTACAAAGTTACTACAATTATAAACTTGCTTTTTTCTCTGTCATCACAACAATAAAAATTAATATACACAACATTTGTTTATCCATAATCTCCATATTGAATAATTATTGAAAGATGGTTGTAACACCCAATCAGATCCCGTATAATGTTTGAGCGACTAATACCATACTGTCGGTGTGCACATGCGCCCGGGAAAATAAAAATTCACCCTCGTGCCTAATGAAGTTTAACTTCAAAAAATTGATTTCACGCACGTAATTGACATTCAAAATCGCCTCACTTCAATAAATGTTTCTGAAAGAATGGTTTATTGTACACAAAAAGTGCTATAGTTATCGCCAGTTAACTTGGCGATACGCACAAACCCAAAATTGCAGAGTGGCTTAGGGGATGGTCATCAGTCTCTGTGACGTGCGTATTGTGTCGCCAAGTTAACTGGCGATTGCAGTAATAAACATTTTTGTTCAAAATTACCTCAGCTACGTTTTTTGTAGGAGTAACAAACGTGTTTGCATCTTTTTTGAGGTCTCAATATTGACATTCACAGCAACATTTAGCTTGTTCATATGATTGTAAGATAATTAATTGATTCGATAAAACAAACATCTTCAGTGACAACCTTTGACGTTAACGTTAGAGTCGTTAGATGATTTCAACTACACATTCAAGAATTCTATTGCGAATATATTTAAAAAATTTATTTTTGACCTTGTTTATCTTTCTAATCTAACCTATCACTGGAATGTGCTTTACAATTGGTTTTAGTTTCGTTATAATCGGCGTTCTGGGAAGATTGTAATTTACAGTTTATTATTTGTTGTTTCCGGTGGTGGACAATATACGCCACGATTATATTAATATAAGTAATAATCTAAGTACATATTTCAATTGTTTTTTAGTCTTTTTTAATTTATTTTTTTTTATTTAATGGCATAGACATTAGTCATTCAGCCAGTTGCAATAAAGAATATACAATCCTATCCCTAATACAAAATTAAACAGAAACAATATAGTGATACAATAAATAATACAATACAATAATAATACAATAAAAACAATAATGATCTCTGATAAAGTGATATAACATTTATGATAAAAAAGGATGCAAAACTGAACTTAAATCATAAAAAATATCATGCCCGAGTATCTTATAAGACCATGCGTGTATCTGACAAGAAATTTATAATGATATTGTAAATTTGTTGTGAGCCTGTAGCCAGCAGAGACTGGATATTGAATGGTGCATGCATATCAAGTTTAATTAAATTTTTATAGAGAGAGTTTGAATGCTGTATTATGGCACAAAATATATTTTTCTTTATAAACAATGCTTTTTCTCCTGTAAAAAATCACATTTCAAAAAAAATTTATTAGTAATTTTATTTATCATGGAATCCAGTTATAAATCCCAATTGGCTTACTGAGAAGGAACTCCAAGTATTCACTGATCCCGAATAAGGTTTATAACAAACAACGAAGTGTATTTTTTCAAAAAAAAACAAATCAGCTGTTTTTAAGTGTGTTTTCTTGTGGCGTATAAAGTACGCCACGCGTGTAGTTAATGCGCGGGTAGTTAAAGGTTAAGATGTTCACTGGCATTTTCGTCTCTTGCGACTGGACTGAGAATTAAAATCGAATTAAAATTAGTAAAAAACGAATGATACTTTTTTTAAAAGTAACCCGTGTATGGAAATAATATTGTACGTCCTCGGGATATTAATGTGATACAACGACATATCGTATGTCGTGTAATAATATACCCTTTAAATTGACCTCTCGCAAAAATATTCGATTTGAGCACAATGACCGAAATTCTATGGATCGAACAAAACATAAAAACGTTGTTGGAGTTGCCAAAACCGGATTTCTTTCTTTCTTGTTGCCTCCGAGTCGCCTCGCGGCCGGCCTACATCTCTCGACAGAAAAAAGTAAAAACACGAGAAATTCACTATAAGATGAGTCAGTGTGCGTGTGTGACATAGAAAACTGACTGAATGAAAGGGGCCTTTGTGTGCTAATAAATGGAGGATGTCAATACGGAAAATCTTTTTTTATATAGGGTGAACACAATAATCTTCGCATAATATCTGACTGAACATTTTGTTAAATGTATCATATACACACACCCAAACTTATATGGAATCACCATGTATTTCAAAGTTATATTTATTTAACAAAATGTCGAAACCCAAAAGACTCCATCTTTAAACAAATAAATGTTTAAAAACAATAAATCTTTGGATTTCTTAGTTCGGAAACACATTCTCTCTTATACCTATTCCCATCCTTCTAAAAATTGCAAGGAAAAGGGTGATGAATGTAGAGACATGGGAAGTCTACATAGTTGCACTCCACAACATATCAATTCACCGAGGTAAAGATCAACAAATCTGCTTCCTAGTACTCGATACGTGAGTAGAGTAGATAAAAGGCATTACATATATTTAATTTCGATTCAGAGATCATTACCATCTTTCTATGGACCATTTCGAACTCTTTTGTTCTCGTCAGGAAAGCATATGTAATGATGCTGTGAATCGAAAAATAAATATCTTTGCCATTCATGCCAATTACAAAATATAATTAACATTAAGACGCTATAGCGACCTCTATTAACAAAATGTCGAAACCCAAAAGACTCCATCTTTAAGCAAATAAATGTTTAAAAACAATAAATCTTTGGATTTCTTAGTTCGGAAACAGATTCTCTCTTATTCCTATTCCCATCCTTCTAAAAATTGCAAGGAAAAGGGTGATGAATGTAGAGATTATATTTATTTCTTTTGAAAAACCTTGTTATTGTTGCGAATAATAAAGGTTTTTATTGAAAATAAACATCGTAAGACAATCGGATAGTATAGCTCGGTACGGTATAGGTTATTTTCTTGAGTTGCAAATTGAACGAAAATAAATAAACTAACTTTTGCGTCCAAAAACGAAAATATGCCTCATGTGGGGTTATAGAACTTAGAGCGAGGAAAGATTATTGGTCTTGTGGAGAAAGTAATGTTCTCAGAGGGATATAGCTGTAGAGCTAGGCGTAATACAGGGCGTTCTGTCCAAAACCTATGCTAGATAACAGGAACTAGGAAAGCTCAAAAACAAAGTAAGGGAAAGTCGCCAAAAGTAATAACGGCTCTCCACGATAGTTTAATTGTTCAATCAGCTGGAAGACACCCAACCATTTCTCACCTGCAGCTCCAAAGGCAGCTTTTGGAAGCTACAGGTGTAACTGTTTCAGTTGAAACGATAAGAAGAAGAGTTCGTACCAAGAAGTATACGGCAGGAGACAGTTATGGGTTCCCGAGTTATCCAGGCAGCACAAGATTGATCGCCTAAATTGGTGTCTTCACCACCAAAACTGGAACATTGGGAATTGACAAAATGTGCCATTTTCAAAAAAAGTCAGGATTTGTGTAAAATCAAATGACCCACGAAATCGTGTACTTAGAGGTCGAGGAAGACAAGCAAGAACGAAAACTGTCAGATCTGTTCACAAAGCTACAAGGGGAAGTGTAATGTTCTGGAGAGGAATTGTGATCCGTAAAAAAACTCCTTTAATTTTCATCCAATTAACTTTAACTGCTCACAGGTATATTGATAACCTGTAGCATTGATTATAAACCACCACATGGGTGTTTATAATCAATGCCTGTAGTCAGGCTCTGGAGAGGTGCAACAGGATAAAATTTAATTTTATTGCATGATAATGGACCTCTACATACCATTAGAGTAACTACAGACATCATTAAAGCAGAAGGTATCCCTTGTTTGGAGTGGCCTGCTTCTTGCTCACCCGAGCTGAATCCTTTTATCCTATAGAGTATTGGTGGTATATGCTTAAAAGAAAAATTAGACTCGCCGGGATAATCCACAAAACACCGCACGGCTAGTACAAGCTGCTCTTAAAGGATGGAGCAACCTACCACAACAAAATGTTGATAATTTAATTAGGAGCGTGTCCACGCAAACTGAAGCTTGCATAAGGACTAGAGGTGATTCACAAGATGGTTCCTCCATATGAATATGTCCTTACACAATTTACTGTTTTATTTATGATACAATGTTAAAATCGCTTAACAGCAAATACGGATGAATGTTTGTGTAACAATATGTGTCTTTTAAACTAATTGATTCTTCCTCATTTCTGTTCTGGTAATTTCTTGATGTGTTCCTGTATTTTTTGCTGATGATGGCTCTTGTTGAGCCGAAACGCGTCCAATTTTGATCTTTTAATAAAAAACTTTGTGGTACCTACTTCTTCGAGTTTTTTGTACTTTGTTACCTCGAGACCACATTTGTGAAATATGGATACTTTTCTTCATGAAATTTTATAGTTATTAAATAATTTGCTTTTCTTGCTTCCTTGCTTTTTTGCTAGAGCTTTTTATGATTTCCGCCAATATCTCTAAAAAACTGTGTATAATTTGCAAACTACCTATTAGTCAAACACTAATATGTAATTCAAAACATTCTTCAGGAAAACCAGTTGTGCACAATGTATGACTGATTTCATTGCAAAAATTTAGACGGTTTAATAAAACCCAATGGTGGTATTTATCAATATACAAATTTGTATGGGAAGAATTCGAAATGTCGACAGACCCATCTCTTTAAAGAAGAACCATATCAACCGTTAAAAATAAAATACAGACTGAATAAAAGTGAAACTTCACCAGCATTTATTTATGAGCAGATAACGCGCTCCGATAAGGAACACTAATTAATTTTTTTATCTTTTTTTGTCATGTCCTTAATAACTATAACTATATATTACACAGCTTACAGCTTTTTATATCTAGTTAATTTAAATATAATCATCTGATATGTAAATAAAACATTATTTACCGATGGGAAATGTATTCTGATAAGGAAACAGGATTGAAGAAAAAAACGGAGAAATCGACGATTTGTTTGTGAGATATTTTTTTACCTTGGGGTAATCAGTTTTGAAATGAAATCATTTCGTAATAGTCTTCAGTTTAATTCGTCAACAAATACTGAATTTTTGATTAGGAAAAGTTTTTAATATACAGAGTATCACACAGATATTCTTCTTCTTCTTCTTTTCGTATAGACATGACTCTGTCTGTTTTTTCAATGTGCCTCCAGTAAGTTATCGTTTTCGTGGTCTTCCCACTGGTCGTCTTCCTTGGGGAACCGTCTCTCGCCGTCCTTACTACTCTATTTGTTGTCATTCTCTCTATGTCATACTCTTATATTTCTTACCCAGTTATTAATGTTATCCACCTTGCACCTCCGTCGTATATCTGTACTTCTAGTTCTGTCCCATAGTGTCTTACCATCGATTTTTCGAAGGGTTTTCATCTCCGCTGTTTAGAGCAATATTTATATCCTCTCTACAATCGAGCAATCTACTGTTCATTATAATCAGTAGTCAGTAGCTCGACAATCCTTTTTGTCCCTGGGTTGTTCTAGGATTTTCCGCCATTCTGTTCTGTTCCTTGCTTTGTTCTTTCAGTTGGTAATCTCAAGTATTTTCAGATCTTATTCCCCCCGTGTTCCATGTATCTAAGTTTGGGTCTTCCCTTTGACCTTCTCCCTACTACTGGTGTCTGCCTCATTATATGTTTTGGTGTTTCAGTCTCCAACATGCGTTCAACATGGCCCATCCAGCGCAGACGTCCGATCTTTATGGATGTTATGACGTCAGGTTCGTTGTATCCTGCTTATAGTTCAAAATTATATCTTCTGCGCCATACGTCATTTTCTTTCACCCCCTTATATATGTGTCTAAAGCGCGTGATACACACGCAAACTTTAAGTACGCGGGTTTAAAGATCGCGGACTTACTCGGCTCGCCGTCGGTGATACACGGCAGACTTAAAGTACGCGGTTTTAAAAATCGCGGTCGACGTCGGTGGTTTGTGCTATTTAGGAATTTTATCGTATTATATACTTCGTATCGTGTCCTATCGTGTTATATATTTTTAACACTAATAAAAAAAGACGAAATCGAAAAGAGTGGGTAACAAACAAAATATCATAGATAAAAGGGTAATATTTTCATCAGGAGGATAAAACAGCCTATAAATAATTAGGTTTACTCAAAAACGAATAATCAAAAAAGCTTAAAATAGTGTTTTATGTTTTTTTTTAAACTTATAAAATGTAACGTGTCTCGTTTCAACAATAAACGATGGAATTATTTCTAGGCAATTTGCTTAATTAGTGAAAATATAATGCCCGATTTCACCAACGATACCTAAATATTTAAGAATTACCTAAGTGGGTTTAGGTATTTCCTAACTCTAAAACGGATTTCACCATACGATAAGAATTGCCTAAACTGCTTAAGCATTACCTTAAGTTAGGATACGGATTTCGATCTCCCTAAACTTTAGGTATTACTTATCGTTGACAGTCGGGTTATATTTTTACAATTTTGACTAATGTACTTGTGACGTTTGTCAATAATTTGCTTCTTACCTTAATTTTTCTGTTATTCTGTAATATTAGGTATATTATTAGTTGTAATTTTGTATTTTCTTTAATATTATTAATACAATACGCGTTGGAAAATATAGAAAATCCTTTGAAGTTTTTTACAGGTCTGTTGACAAAATTATGTAGTCTACCTACTACCTAACAAACTAGTGTTGTGTTTCAAAAACCCATTCATGATATAACTAAAAGTGTGTCATTAAAAAATTAATAATAAAAAGCAATTTTCAGCATATTATATATTTTAAAATTATTTCAATAATGGCAATTCAACTAACTTCAATTTTTCGTCATATGTGAAATTTACAACTCTTTTCTTTTCCTCCATTTCACTGTACATATACAAATAACATACAAGACTATATTTATTATATACAAACTTAATGCACAAATAACTAACTACTAAATAAAATAACTATAACAGTACAAAACTGAATAAAACCAAATTGGCAAACAAACAATAATGACAAATAATCGAAAAAGTAAGAAAATGTCATCTTATTCTTCTTTTTATTTATCAAAAATAGTTCAAACGTACCCTAGGTGATACCTAGGAAAGCATTTCCTAGATAAGCAGTTTTTTTAGTTGTGAAATGCGATTGTTCCTAAGTATTGACTTAAGAAGTTCCTATCGATAAGAATTACTTAATAAGGCAACTGTTTAGGTATCGTTGGTGAAATCGGGCATAAGTGTAACTTTAAACGCAATAACATGATTGCTCGAGGCTCGCGGCTCGTGGCAGTGATACACGTACGGGTTACGAGTAAGATTTCAAACTGGTTGGATCGACGGCGTACTTACTCGGCGGACTTAAAGTACGCGTACTTGCAGTGATACACGTGCGAAAAAGGTCGTCGAGCCATAAGTTCGCGTACTTACTCGCGTGTGTATCACCCCTTTAAGGATTTTTCGTTCAAACGTACCTAATAAGTTCTCATCGCTTTTCGACAGTGTCCACGTCTCTGATATAGGATATAGTGATATAAGGACCGGATTTATCTGGGTTTTGTATATTTTGCATTTGGTTTTTCTCGTGATGTTGTTAGATCTTAGATGTTTAATTAGTCCATTATATGTTTTATTAGCAATATGTATTCTTCTCTTAACTTCTTCGCTGACATTGTTATTTGCGGCAATCTACTGTTGCCAGGTTTAAAAAAAGGTTTTTTTCTGATCTCATTTTTTTATCACGTTTTTTATCCTTTCACTATTCGTTTATTATAATGCTCCTTGGGTGTCTCAGTTAACTCGATGATGCCTATTACTTCTTTGGTATTTTATTATTTTGTTCTGTATCAAGGTCTCCGATGATTGACAAGAAATTTCAAGTCTCGGATGATATATTGACCTTGATGACTCACTATGCCGGTACTTCAGCTCCACCGACCATAAACCTCGGTAATAAACTGGTTAACTGGTTGTCGTCATGTCGTCGTCCATTCCTCGGTCGCGAACTTCGCGAGTACGCAAGTACCGTCCTACCTAGAGTACCGATACAGTTACACATACGTGCTTTCCCGCGCCACCGTCGTACCCAGCCGCAAATCTAACTAACAACAAACAAAACAAACACAACGAAAAAAAAGGTTCTCACACATTTATGCAAGAACGTTGTTTGTTTGTCCATGCACCATGCCGATAATGGTCGTTCACCTGCTCAACTAACTGTTTGCTCGTATGCGTTTGAATTTTTACGAGGGAATGTGACCTTTGTGCGGGGATCCGCACGAAGGAAAAAGAGGTCGTCAAAGATGGAGCACGAAGTTGTAGAAAGAGATGAAATATAAAATAGAGACTTATTGAAATATAATGAGTATTTGAAATACACACACCGGCAAAATTAAAGGAACACCTTAAAAATGGGACATGTTTGATGTCTCGAATTTCCTAAACCAGTCGTCCGATTTGAGTGATTTTTTTGGTATGTTGTAGCCTTATTATTTAATAATATCAGTGTAGTAATATTGTTGCTAGACAGGTAAATGTCATTTTATACCGGGTGTAACAATCATACTGTGTTTTTTCGTTGAAAGTTCGGAACATCCTGTGGAATATGCTAGCCTATATAAAGTATTGAAATTAAAACTTTGTTGTAGCCTTAAGCTTTCTTCACATTTTCTTTTTTGATTTATTTGCTTATGTTGGATAATAAAAAAAGTTAGGTATATTTTAACAACTAGCCATGTTCTTCATCAATACAGGGTGTTTCAAAATAAGTGCGAAAAACTTTAAGGGATAATTCTGCACGAAAAAATAATGACAGTTTACTTTATAAACATGTGTCCGCAAATGCTTCGTTTCCGAGATACAGGATATTAAATTTTTTCTTGCAAACTGACGATTTACTTATTACTCTAAAACCGGTTAAGATTTGCAAATGAAATTTGGTAGGTTTTAAGAGGTAGTTATTGCGCATTTTTTGACATACAATTAAGAATTTTATATTCACCATTGGCGTGCATACGGGATATATCTAAAATATTTATACCTGTGATATATTGGGTTTGGGTTATTTGTATTTCGCGCGGTGTCACTGCTCATTTTTCTTGAATACCGGTACTATTGGTGTAGCCCAGGGACTGTAATCCGTCGGTGATACCTAGAAACAAAAGACGATTTAGTTCTTGTTCAACTTGTTGCCTAATGGCAAAAGGTATAGGCCTTGCCTTTACAAATTTTGGAGTTACATTGGGGTTTTTTAAATTAATTTTTACTAGCCCTTTTTTAAAATTACCTAATCCAGGCGAAAAAACGTCATTATATTTCTTTACTAAACCTTCAATATTTTTGTCATTTAAGTTACCTTGTTTAATATTATTTATGACTGATAAGCTTAAATTATACATTACCAGAAAATCCCTACCAAGCAAAGGTGAACCTCCATTTTCCATAATAAAAAAATCTAAATAATTTTCTTTATTGTTATATGAAATTTTCAGTAGTAATTGCACAAGAGCTCTAAAATTATTGAATTTTTCCCGAGTGACACTTTGACAGTTTTATGTCACGAGGAAACATACACTCGTGACACTTTGTGTCAAAGTGTCACGAGGGCAAAAATTCTATAATAATTTTAGAGATCGAGTGCAATTTGTTGCGATTATTTCATGAATAAAACTGTTCAAAACCAAAATTTTATTGTAATTTATTTACCTATGTAAGTACAAATTAGTACAATTAAACAAACAGTTGTTATAAATATTAATTTGACGGTTGAAAGTCATCACTTTTATAATTTTTAAAACATCAATTGTCATTAATGTCACTGAATGTATTTTTTCGTAGCAACGAAGGGCATCTGACGTAATATACTTGACGACGGGAAATTATCAAAAATATCGATTTAATTTAGATTTATGTAGCTTTCTATTGGTCAGAATCTCCTATGAATGAAATAATCAAATTTATTACTCCTAGGGGCTCAACTTGCACCCCGTTATAAAAAATAAAACGTCTATTGGTTTGTTTTATGTAAATATCAGAAAGACATTTTAAATAACACTCCTTAGACAAACAAGAAACACTGCTACCCGTATCAATTTGAAATACTAAATAATAATTGTGTACTAATACCTTTAACGTAAACAAATCCTCTAAAACATCCGTATTTGTGCTTTGTAAATCGAAAATATTTCTGTCTGATATATTAAAAAGGTCAATGTCATCATCATCATTTATTTCGGGAATGTTTTTTGCCTGATCTTGGGTTTGTAAAAAAGTTTGATGGGAATAAAAATATTTCTTTTTACATTTACAAACTTTTGATAAATGACCTATTTAATTACAATTATTACAAGTATAATTTTTTTAAATATACTTTATGATTCCTCCTCCCGCAACTGTCACATGCACCATGTTGTCGTTGTTGAGGTTGAATGTCATGGGCGTAACGTCTGTGCTGCTCCTCATTTTCTGCTCTCTGCGTCTCTGTAGTTTCCCATTTCCTTGGAGTCTGCGCGTTGCTCCAACGTCGCTGCGCATCGAACCTTCGCGCACCTTCGTACCTTCGCCTACCTTCAGAGCTGACGTGGTTAAGAGGTTCTGGCTTAACCCTTACCATTTCCTCGTGGATTTCTCTGGCAACCATCTTGGAAGCTGCTAAACTGACCATTTTTTCGAGGTCGGCGCTTACATCTTCTTCCATAAGCCGGTCCAACACGGGTCCCTTGCCGAAACCGAACAAAAATCTATCTCTTGGGCATACTTTTAACTCGCTGCCGAACTCACAGCCTACCGCTAATCCTCTTAAGCGTGCAGCCCACTCACTCGCCGATTCTGTCACGTCTTTCTGAGCACTGTAAAATTTAAATCGCGCTGCAAACGGACTCTGCTGTGGTTTGAAATACCCGTCCAATGTGGCAAGAAGCTGATTATACGTTTTTTCTTCTGTTTTTTCAGGACTTACCAGATCGAAAATAAGCTGATATGCGTTCTCGTCTAAAGCGTTTAATAAAATAGCTCTCATCTTATCTGCGTCCGTATTGACTTTGACACCGTTTGCTGAGAAAATTGACAAGTCTGAACTCTTTAAACAGAACTCGCGTAATTGACCACATACCGATTCCGCCATTTTTTACACTTTTTTCACTACGTATTTTTTACACTTATGGCCGAAAATAAAAGTTATCCTCGTCGCCAGTATGTAATGTATCAACCCTAACTATTCTGCTGACACACACGTGCTCGAGACGTTACTACTTTAAATAAAAGCCGGACATTGGGAAAGTGGGATGGTAACTGATGTCAAAATGAGCAGTGACACCGCGCGAAATACAAATGACCTAAACCCAATATACACGCAATACAATACCTATATGCACGCCAATGGTAAATATAAAATTCTTAATTATATGCCAAAAATGCGTAATAACTACCTCTTAAATCCTACCAAATTTCATTTGCATATCTCAACCGATTTTAGAGCAATAAATAAATCGTCAGTTTGCAAAAAAAATTCATCTTGCACCTCGGAAACGAAGCATTTACGGACATATGTTTATAAAGTAAACTGTCATTATTCTTTCTTGCAGAATCATTACCCGTTAAAGTTTGTCGCACTTATTTAGAAACACCCTGTAAAAAAATCTTAAAACATTTCAGTTTTAATTTTCTAATGGTCATCAATTGCTATAAACATGTTGGACTTAGCGAACCACTCTGCAGCGCTACTCTTTGGATCCATCAAGTGGCTTAGGTGATTTTGTAGCGCCAATAATTTTGTAATGGACGCCACAGTGGCGAGGATCGGCGACAGTGGCTGGCCAGTGGTTCTGCAGCCTAGCGCTGCAGAGGGGTTCGCCTGTTTCTGCGCTTACTTTACTTTTTCGAGTCTGGATCTGACTACAGTTTTTCTGCCCAGTATCGGGCTACGTCTACACCCTTTCTATTAGCGAGTCATAAATCATCGAGGGTGCACTGTGATGGACAAAGTCTGCATACTTTTAAGATGCTCCACATTCTGTATTTCTCTACATTCACAAAGTGCGTCGTTGTCTGTCGTTATACCCCATTTAATGAGGTTCTGTTTTACAGGGGCAGTGCCGGCGCGCATGCGGTTGAGTGTCCTCCAGGATCTCCAGTCCAGCTTCATTCCATTAGGTGGTTCTGGGTGTAAGGGAACAGTTCGGGTGGTTCGACCCTGACGTTTCTCATAAATCCTGACAGTTCGTCAAACCCGTATAATTGGTGCCTTTCATCGAAAGTTTGCCTGAACTTCTCCACATATTGCGAGGCACATCTACGGTCTTCTGGTGATGCGAATCCAGCTGCCCGGTACAGTAAGGATAGAGGGGTAGATTTCATACAGCTGGTAGTTTTTTTTTTCTCTCTGATTCTGGCTTTGGTTTAGAACTAGAACCTTTAGCCACGTAATTGTATAACTTATTACTAAGTCAGGGGAGTAATGTGTAGTGTGTGTGTTGAGTAAGTATCTTGTTACTTTGCAAAGTCGACGTCATTGTCTTTGCAAAGAGACGCTAATTGTTTCCGAACGTCTGCGGTCCCTCCGGTGAGTACCGATCCCACAAGGACAGAAACTATTTTTCATTTATTCTTCTTCTTCAGGTGCCGTCCTCGTTCCGAAGTTTGGCTATCATCAAGGCTATGCGTATTTTTGATACCGTAGATCTCAATAATTGGCAGCTGCTGCACTTGTACCAATCTCTTAAATTCTTCAACCATGAATGTTTTCTTCTGCCAATGGATCTTTTACCTATTATTTTTCCCTGAATAATTAATTGTAGTAGCTGGTACTTTTGTCCCCCCATCATATGTCCCAAGTATTGCAGTTTGCGCTTTTTAATAGTAAGCGCAAGTTCTTTTTCTTTCTGCATCCTTCGCAACACTTCCATGTTTGTCACTCTCTCTGTCCACGATATTCTCAGTATCCTGCGGTACATCCACATCTCGAATGCTTCTATTTTCCTTGTATCGATCTTTTTCAGTGTCCAAGCTTCCATTCCATAGAAAAGAACTGACAGCACGTAACATCTCATCAGGCGAATTTTAAGATTTAAACTTAGCTCTCTTCCGCATAAAACTGTTTTCATTTTGGTAAAAGTAGCTCTAGCTTTTTCTATTCTGATCTTGATTTCTTCAGAGTTGTCGTTGTTTTCATTAATCACAGTTCCCAGGTAATTATATTTTCTAACACTCTCAATTCTTTGATCATGTACGGTTATGTCAGAAAAATTTTGTGGAGATTTCGACACCATCATTATTTTTGTTTTTTTGATGTTAAGTGATAAACCGAACTTTTCGCTGCACTCTACTATTCTGTTTATCAGTGTTTGGAGATCTTCCGGGGTTTCTGCTATTAATACTGTGTCATCAGCGTATCTCAAATTGTTTATTTTCATTTATTAATTTATAATAAATGAAAAATTTCTGCCCCTACAGCTGGTAGTTATTCTACATATTTCATTTAGAGCCGTGGTGACTTGTTGGGCGTGTCTAGATATACCCCAGACGGGCCAAGCATAAAACCTCAGCTGTTGACTTTCTGTGGGTTTCCACTCCACTTGCTCCCTACAAGTTTCCGGAGAAGGTTGTTTCTCGTAGAACCTTTTGTCTTGTACTCTGACAGTGGAGTTTATACAGGGTGTCCCGAAAATATTGGTCATAAATTATACCACAGATTCTGGGGTCACAAATAGGTTGATTGAACCTGACTTACCTGTATGCAATAGTGCACACAAAAAAAGTTACAGCCCTTTGAAGTTACAAAATTAAAATCGTTTTATTTTCATATATCGAAAACTCTTGAAGATTTTTTATTGAAAATGGACATGTGGCATTCTTATGGAAGCAGCTTAAAAAAAAATTGAAAGTGAAATTTGTGCACCCTATAAAAATTTTATGGGGGTTTTGTTCCCTTAAACCCCCCAAACTTTTGTGTACGTTCCAATTAAATTATTATTGTGGCACCGTTAGTTAAACACAATGTTTTTAAAACTTTTTGGCTCTTAGTACTTTTTCGATAAGGCAGTGTTTATCGAGATATTTTGAATATTTTTCGAATCCACCACATAATTTTAATTGGTTAAGTACGATTATAGAAACTTATTAATAATCTGAAAATTTATTTGTAATTTATATTTTTAGGTATATTTTGAAAAAGAAGCCACATCTCGATAAAAGATGACTCATCAAAAAAAGACTAAGAGGCAAAAATTTTTTAAAAACACTGTGTTTAACTAATGGTACCGCAATAATAGTTTAATTGGAACGTACACAAACATTTGGGGGGTTTAAAGGAACAAAACCCCCACAAAATTTGTATGTAAACATTTTAAAAAAGAAGACGTATCTCGATAAAAACTGACTTATCGAAAAAATACTAAGAGGCAAAAAAGTTTTAGAAACCCTGTGTTTAACTAATGGCACCACAATAATGAATTAATTGGAACGTACACAAAAGTTTGGGGGGGGGTTTAAGGGAACAAAACCGCCATAAAATTTTTATGGGGTGGACAAGTTTCACTATAATTTTGTTTTAAAATGTTCCTGCCATAAGAATGATACATGTCCATTTTCAATAAAATCTCTCTAACAGTTTTTGATATATTAAAAAAAATCGATTTTCATTTTGTAACTTCAAAGGGCTGTAACTTTTTTTATGAGCACATTTGTACTAAGGTAAGTTAGGTTCAATCGAACTATTTTTGACCCCAGAATGTGTGGTATAATTTATGACCAATCTTTTCGGGACACCCTGTATATTAGTGACCTGTCTAGTATGACTCCAAGATATTTGGGCCTATCAGTATGTTCCAAGTGTTATCTCTCCCAAGATATATTCAGTTTTACATGCGTAAAATGATTGTTGAAATTGAATGCACATACATACATCATACATACTTGGGTTTTAGTAGGGTTTGGTTTTAATGAGTTTTGTTCGTAGTAAGTTGACATCATGTTAAGCCTCTTCCATTGTCGACTCTACTTGTGTAAGTTTTCCCTTTTACAGTGATACCAAGGCCATCAGTGTAATGGTAGGGGAGCCCAAGCGGGGATTTTTGCAGTTACTCGAGCGCGTCAGATTATCATATGGGGAGAAACCTGGTGCCCTGCAGATGTACCTCTACCATATATTGGCTCTTAACACAGGGGAGTTCGTTAAGGGAAGCCCGAAAAAAAAATCTATCCTTAAAAATACTCGAAATTGTCAGATTAAGATAAGGTAAGTTAATTACATGCAAAAGAGTGTATATTTAAAAAATCTGACGATTTGAGCAGGGCGTAAGGAAATGAGTAAGTTAAAAAGTTTCACAAAAAAAAAGCGAATCATTCGCAAAATGAACGTTAGATCAAAAAACTAAAAAATACGTGTTCAATATTTTTCAAAAATCTATCGAATGATACCAAGCGTCACACCCCACGGAGAGGGGTGGGGGTAAATTTAAAATTTTAAATACAAATCCCGCGATATTTCGCAAAATAAACATAAGATCGAAAAACTGCAAAATACACTTAATCAGTATTTTTGAAAAATCTATCGAATGGTACCAAACACGACCCCCCTCGGAGGTGGGGTAGGGGGTTACTTTAAAATCTTAAATAGGAGCCCCAAATTTTTATTCCAGATTTGGATTCTATACGTAAAAATAAGCAACTTTTATTCGAAACATTTTTTCGAACTATGGACAGATGGCGCTATAATCGGAAAAAACGATTGTTGGAAATGGAAAATTAAATTAAAAAATGGCAAGCGCCCACTAAAATGGAAAACTTTACTTAACTTTTTTTGGCTTTAGGGCCTACTCTTCACAACGCAATAGGTCCCCAAAGCGCTCGAGTGACTGCACATTTAGCATACTTTGCTCCCCTACCATAAACAAGACTCTCAGTTTGAGGGAGCATTGACTGTTCGTTGTTGTAGATGTTAAATTAATAGGGACGGCGCCAAAACGCTTCCTTGAGGGAGACCATTTTTTGAGTTCTCCATCTGCTATTCTTTCTTTTTAGCACAACGTAGAAGCGTCTTTGAGGTCTGTCAAGACTACTCCCACTCTATCTTCCAATGCTTCTATACGGAGTAGAAACGTGGACATTGAAAACGGAAACTCTATCGAAACGGCTTTTGAGCTATGGTTGTACAGAAGGATTCTGAAGATACCATGGACAGACAAAGTCACCAATGAAGAAGTACTACGGAGGATGAACACAACCGCAGATTTGGTGAACATCGTGAAGGGCCGTAAGCTGCAGTACTTGGGACATACAATAAGAAATCAAGCCAGATCCGAACTACTCCAATGCATTTTGCAAGGGAAAATTGAAGGAAAAAGGGCCCCAGGACGAAGAAGAATATCCTGGCTTGCTAACCTGAAAGCATGATATAGAAAGATCTCAACACAACTACCAACAAAATCATCATAGCCAGAATGATCGCCAACGTTCAGAACGGACAGGCACCCTAAGAAGAAGAATGTACTCCGTCAAGTTCAGTACTTGGCCTGTGCATGATTTACCTGGCCTGAAGCCTGCTTATTGTGGGATTAGTGCATCTAATTTTTCCTGGATGCGGTTCAAAATGAGGTGTTCATACAATTTATACAGGGTGTCCCATAATTAATTGGGCATTAGCTAACGGGTGATAGAAGACTTAACTAATGGGTGATAGAAGTATTAAGATTTAACCAAAATCGCTTAAATAAAGTTAAGGATTTAATTGTTTGTTTTATTATGTAATAACAGTGATAACAGTGATAGTTTTAATAAAAATCGTCTTGCAAAAGATTCCTTTAATACATTAATTTACCGCCTTCAATCCATCATAAAATGAATATTTTTAGACACAAAAGAAAAATTATTCTCCGGCTAGAGCAGCGCAGAAGTTCAATCATTTATTTTTTTATTATCTTTGAAAGGAGGATATTATTTGTATTCTCTATTAATATATCAATCATCATAACCATTATAGCGAAGCGAGTTATTGTTAAAAAAAGGATTAAATGAGTTGGGCCACCTGTAGAGTAATAATTATTTTATTACAATATTGAAAGCATATTTAGGAAAGTAATATAGAAACTTTTTAATTGTATTACATAAAATCGATTTCACGAAATTGTGGGTTTCAATTATTATTATTGTATAATATTAATTTGAAATCTTATTAAAAATATTCGACAAATATTTAAAGCAACGTCAAAAATGTGGATCATTTTATAATTTTATACAGGAATCTGCTTTTTCTAATTTTCGTATTTTGTGGATTAATGACATAAATATATTTAAACCTAAATAGTGTCTGAGGATTAGAGATCGATAAAAAAATACTGCTGAGTAAATCATCAGTTGCAAGTATGAACGTGGGTATTGAAAATATTGAATTGAGACCGTGGTAGCTACAAATACTGGGGCCCATAGATGACATCAACTATAGGCCAAACCAAAGAAATCAAAATAGGCATTGTAACAGCATACATATCATTTATTTGACGTAAAAAGTTACTGATGTACTTGTCGGGATATAAGGTTAGATTTACGCCTAAAGTTGATTCGGTGTTAAGCCTGGATCCAACGGCGCGTTCAGTGCCACTCCCCACTCCAGCATTGCCACTTTACACCATTGAATGGGGCAAATTGGCGATCTTCGGTCGGGGGGTCTTGCCTGCCAAGGTAAAACAGTATATGTGAAAAAAATCGATTTTTGAATTTGCCGCCGAAACTGGGTAATTTTTTCCACTCTTTCTTATGCAATTTTTAGTTTATTTCTATCTCATTTAGTTTTCAAAATGTGACATTGGTAAAACAGTATACGAGTACATGTACTTGCGTCTCTGTTATGGTAAAACAGTATATTCGACAAACTCTACAAAGGCAGAATAGTTATACATCCTCATACACTGCTTATCCCTGGTATTATGTTATATTTATTTTTTGAAACTCTACTGGTAAAACAGGATATATGTGGTATATGCTGTTATACGGTAACATATTTCGTAAAAACGGTGTCCCAATTCCAATGGTAAAATAGTATAAACATTTCATATACTCTTTTACCATAGTATGACCAATGGGAATTTTTATCTCCCCCGACGGTATATACGTATAAAGTCTTTTATATACTCTTTGGGTATACTGGAAAAATGGTAAAACAGTATATGTCATTTTACAAGCACATCTGAAAAAACTATACATATTTGCTGTTATAGTAATTATTATAATAACATGCTTTTTTATATTCCAAATTTCACTTGTCTAACTTTATAAATGACAAAACGGCACAACAAAAGAACAAAAAGTCATTTATCTCAAAACTCACTTTTTTCACATATACTGTTTTACCTTTGCAGGCAAGGGGTGTATCCCGTCATTTGTTGACAAAACAACACAGTTCAAAGGAGCTTGGAAGCTGGCGTGCAAAACTAAACGCAATTCTCTAGTCCGCAGTCGGACAACACATCACGCGCTCTACGTACAATAAGAATAATTATTTCGCATTTTTAAAAGAATCAGATTTTCACTATTTTGGTTCTCGTCTTGAGGAAAAAGAACATTCGCAACAAATGGTTTTTTATAACGTGTTGTCTATTTAAATTATGTCATATATATGTACACTCGGAAAAATGAAAGAATACCGATGAAAAATCACATCAATCACTTATTTTATGATTGATGCGATCAATCAAATACAAAATAAGTGATTGATGTGATCGTTCATGGGTATTCTTTCATTTTTCCGACTGTATATAACAATATAACTGACTTCTATTAAGCAAAAATTTGAATTATAGAAAATACAGATAAAATACCACTCATTATTTCATAATCACAATAATCCTGCATATCTTCTCCGCACTGTATGCAATATATCTCCTTTTAAGCAATACGAAAACTATTATTTCTCTGCTATATATACATACACGCTGCAAAATTAGGAAAAATCTTCATTTAGCACCTCTGTGTAAACTTCACAAAGCTACATTGTCGCTAATGTAGAAAGAACGAAAGGCATTAAGAGCCAACTGTAAACACAAACAGCTGAGCAAAAACAAAGAGCAACCAACATTATTTCTATGTTGCAGTTTGCAGTTCGTGTAGAAACTGTTTTATTTTCGTGTAAAAATAAACATACAAGCTTCTTTTTGCATTTATATTTGTTAGAAATTGCTATACCTCGGCCGTTTTAGTAAACATTTACTAAAACAGTTCAGTTTACACATTGTATGTATGTTTCCAGATTTGACAAATAAAAATTAATCACAATAGTAATGAATATACTGCGAGGAAAGTCGGAGACACTCTGTAGGGAGGAAAAGGTTCAAAGGTGGGTGGGTATCTATCGAAATGTTGTAGTCTCATATTTAGTGAACATTTAATTTTTTAATTTCTCTGGTATCTTTAATAGCAAAGAAACTGGACTGTTTTACTCTTTAATATGTCTTTTAATTGACGACATGGGATATGTGAGAAGATCATGTTTTATCATACACCTAAGATGAAATTGTTTCCTATATACATATAGCCTAATAAAATAAAAAAAAGTCAAAATGTAAATTCGTACAGGTTAAAACAAATTGTATATCAACGTTTAGGTGGGTACAAAAAATATTTTCAAGAAAGTATCCAAATCATACAAGGGGATCATTGTTTAAATAATTAAAAAGGGGTCATTTTTGCAAAAAAAAATACTGTTTTAACTGCTGGGGTAATTCACTTATTAATGAAGGTCTATGGGATTTCTTTCTGCAAAACTGAAGGCTAAATCTTTCACATATGACTTACTAAATTAAATTTGACCCCCTATTTATTTAAATAATTGTATATAAAACTTTAAAAACAAATTTGCAAAAAATTATTTTTAGCGTTTTAAATAAGCACTATAAAATATCTTATTTTACAGACTGAGTTGCGCTATGTTACTAGTATTAAGCAAAAAAAAATTGGTCAAAAAATATTTAATATTTTTTGAGATATTGAATTTGTTTATTAAATGTTACTATATTTTCAATTGCCAAAACGCGGTTGTTACCAAAGAAATATTCACCTTCTTTAGATGTATTTATTTTTATTTTTATGTATATTTTCGATAAAAGTATTGATAAATTTAAATTTCAATTAAACTCCCCCCTAAAATGGCATTTGAAAATTATTTAAATTTTTTTATAATTTGTTTTTTTAATAATGTCGCGGGGATTAAGTATTTTGAAATGTCGTTTCGATAATTGGGTTCCTGGGAATTTTTTACTAATTAACAAAATTTTTTTGTCGGTTTTTCTTCTTCTTTTTATTCTTGGAGTTATATTACTACGGGCCCTTTTAGGGTTAAATTTTATTAAGAATGTCGAATCTCTGAGTTGTAGATTCTAGAACTAAAAATATTAAGATTTAACTAAAATCTCTTAAATAAAATTTGGCTACTTACTGAGTTACAGGGTGTTTTATTTAAAAATTATTGTTACCAAGTACCTTAAAACTATTTGACGTATCCTTATCATACTTGGCAGAAAGTGTGGCTATTATACACCCTACTAAATTGTGATAAATAAAAGTTTCTAGCTACTACCAGAGGCGTACGACAGGGGATAGTTAATGGTTGACCCTTCCCAAATTATACGCCACTGAGTGAATTACTATTTTAGCGAAATTTTTCGATTCTCCAATACTTTGTATGTTAATAACTTTATTGGTATCGATAAAGTCATCAGTTTGAGAGATATTGGAAGTTTAAAATGAATGAATGAATGAATCAAAATAACTATGCCGTTTCATATTTAACGTCCAATATCTCGAAAACTAATGACTTAATCGTTACCAGTAAAGAGTATGTTATTTACATAGAAGGTATTGGAGAATCGAAAAATTTCGATAAAATAGTAATTCCCTCAGTGGCGTAGAATTTGGGAAGGGTCAACCATTGACTATCCCCTGTCGTACGCCTCTGGTAGTAGCTAGAAACTTTTATTTATCACAATATAGTAGACTGTATAGCACCCACACTTTCTGCCAAGTATGATAAGGATACGTCAAATAGTTTGAAAGTACTTGGTAAAAATAATTTTTAAATTTTTAAATAAAACACCCTGTAACTCAGTAAGTAGCCATATTTTATTTAAGTGATTTTAGACCAATCTTAATATTTTTAGGTCTAGAATCTACAACTTAGAGATTCGACATTCTTAATGAAACTTAACCCTAAAAGGGCCCGTAGTAATATACCTCCAAGAAAAAAAAAGTAGAGGAAAAAAGACAAAAAAATTTGTTAATTAGTGAAAAATTCCCAGGAACCCAATTATCGAAACGGTATTTCAAAATATTTAATCCCCGCGACGTTATTAAAAAACAAATTATAAACAAATTTGAATAATTTTCAAATGCCATTTTAGGGGGAAGTTTAATTGAAATTTGAATTTATCGATACATTTATCAAAAATATACATAAAAATAAAAATAATAAGATTTAATACAGGTGAATATTTCTTTGGCAACAACCGCGTTTTTGCAATTGAAAATAGAGTAACATTTAATAAACAAATTCAATAACTCAAAAAATATTAAATATTTTTGGACCAATTTTTTTTGAATAATACTGATAACATAGCTCAACTTTTTCTGTAAAATAAGATATTTTATAGTGCTTATTTAAAACGCTAAAAATAATTTTTTGCAAATTTGTTTTTAAAGTTTTATGTATAATTATTTAAATAAAGAGGGGGTTAAATTTAATTTAGAAAGTCTTATGTGAAAAATTGACCCTTTAACTTTGCAGAAAACAATCCTATATACCTTCATTAGTAATTGAATAACCTCAGCAGTTAAAAAAGTAATTTTTGTGCAAAAATGACCCCTTTTTAATTATTTAAACAATGATCCCCTTGTATGATTTGGATACTTTTTTGAAAATATCTTTTGTACCCACCTAAACTTTGATATAAAATTTGTTTCAACCTGTACGAATTTACATTTTGATTTACATGTATGTAGTGTAATTTTATTTTACTAGACTAATTTTGTTATCCAGACAATTACCATGTCGAAGTAAGATGAATAACATGAATTCGTCAATTCTTTCCTCAGTTGTGGTCTCTAGATCTTAAAAATGTGCTTTAGAGCCCAAAAGTCCTATATATTTCACGCGAAAGGAACAGAGTGTTAAATTTTTACAGAAGCTATTTACAGAGCCTCAACATAGACACCAAATCCGTACTTACTCTCAAGAAAATTCAGGGGTGTAACCAGGATGATCCTAAGGGGGGGGTTACATCTACCTTGAAGGTTTCTGGGGGGTATGGAATAATAATGGTGTTAAGCGTATAGAGCTGAAAGTACATCCAAAAGGGGGGGTTATAACCCCCAAAACCACCCCCTGGTTACTCCTATGAGGAAATTCCACCCCAAAACATCACACAGCCTGGAGTAACTGTAAATTTAGCATACGTTCCTCCCCTACTATTACTTCCTCCCCATTAAAACCACTATACACTGACAAAAATAAAAAAACATACAAAATGCAAATGTCCGGATTTTTTTGACCAGCAAATTTCTTAACCCAATTTTTATTCTAATCCTGGGACATCATTTAGCGATGAGTCTACATAAAAATCGTGTAATGCTAGTTGTTACATCAAAAGTTTATAACAATATCTATTGCATCCTGGTTGATAAACAAACATTGCAGAAATATGACGTTGTCTTCAGATATGCATAACCTTGTGATTAGTGTGCGAGTCGACGCAATTTTGTCTGGTTGGTTGATCAGTACTTTACGAGAATTTCGATGACGTTTACTAACCAGATTCTCGAGTTCTTGGTAAAAGTTGATAGAACAAAAACTCGACAGGGCCGGATTTAGAAATTTTTAATCAAAAGTGATAATTATTATTGTTTTCCTTTCGACCTGATTATTATTTTCAACCGATTTCTTTGCGGCATGCTAATATTGCTGTGTCTTCTATGAAGTAAGTGACGAATTGTAAAATGAACTCTTTTTATTGCAGTTTCATTTTCCAGACACAATTTTTAAATAACTTTTGTTACGATGGAAACGAATCAGGTATGGTCGAAGCGAAGATCGGTGGGATATGCGCATTTTATCAATGAAATTCGATATTTTTAAGACATTCCAGAAGCCGCTACAGATAAAATGTTTTAACAACCCATTAATCATTCAGAATTAGTCGACGGATATTAGTACAGTTAAAATAATTAAGATGATAACTGGACGATAATGATTTAATGAGTGAAATTTAAAGTTTTTTCTACTTTAATGAAAAAAAGCAAGCTCATTAGCCGAACCCAATTAAAAATTATTTTGCACATCATATTTAAAACATTATTTGGTTGAAAAATCTCATTTCTGTTGACAAGAAATATATTAATTTGTCTGGACTAAATTACAGTTCTCTTTATCTTAAAAGGGTTATGTTACTATCAACATTCACACAGTGTTGCCAAACTGAATTTTGTTATTTTGAGTGTAAATTTTCCCAGCGATCTCCGAGGGTACAATAATTGGGACAATTTACGCTGCATTTTAAATAAAAGAGAAACTAACTGAGGCATCGGAATTAGAACATATAAATGACAAAAATTCAGTAAATTTTGCAAATAAAGAATCAATATTAGTATGAAATATATTTTTAATTTTGTGAATTTTAAATTATAATCATTTAAAATATCTGTTATGACTATTGCTCGTAAATGAAATCATCTATCTTTGGCTCGATAATCCTTTGTGGATTCTGGCATGCTCTAAAATTCCTGGTCATTCTGTTTGGTTGCTGGCCACCTATTGTCATCTTATGATTTTTAATATCCCTGAGTCGATCTCAACCTCATCTAACCAACTAATACGTGGTAGCCCTCTATTTATTTTTCTTACTGGTGTTCATGTGGTTAGCTTTCTCGCAATCGTGTCCAACTAAGTTGTTGTGATTGAATAAAGCTTAAGACGCCAGGACCTCGATTTTTGACCCTTCGCTTCGTTATCGATCATTTGCTATCCGTACACTAAACAAATACGAAGCGAATACGTTCGATAACGAAGCGAAGGGTCAAAAATCGAGGTCCAGGTTCGTTACAGAGTTAGTATAACTCGAAGTTATATCTTTTGCGCCACTGCCCTTGGTTGTTGATAGCTCCAAATATTTTGCGGAGTATTTTACGTTCAAATTTTCCCAAAAATTTTTCATCCTTTTGCGTTAGGGACCCTGTCTCTACCACATAAGTGAGGACCTCAGCAGTCAGCAGGGTTTTGTATATAATAATTTTAGTATTTCTTTGGACGTTTCACCTCACTTGCTTCTAGATGACGATCTCCACAGAGCTAACTTCCACGCGTTTTTCAAAAATAAAAAGCCAAAATTCTAAAAGGAATTGTTTGCTACCCAAGGAACTTGTACTTTCGTGGCAGGCTTTGTACAAGAACACAACGGAAGAAGAGCTAGGACATGGAGGTATTGGGAACTCAAGCTGATGTTGAACTCATCCCCACACAATAACCCCCTATATTGAAGAGACATATAGCCTAAGCCCTAAGCAAGGGTTCATAACGTTCAGGATTCTATTGGATGTTTCTTGAGTGGAACCGTTTTTGTAATTTCTTTACTTGTTTTGTTGGTAGACTTCCAACGATTATTTCCCGTTCCTTATTTGCTATAGGATTGTTAGTATCCATCATGTACTTTGTTTTGTCTTCGTTGTTGACTAGATATAGCTCAACATTTCGCTTGTTACACCCTATTATATCAATATCATCAGCGTATGCTAAGATTTGGATCGATCTATTGTAAATAGTACCGCCGTCTCTAATTTTTGTGTCCTGGACTGCTTTTTCCAAGGTAATATCAAATAGATGGCAAGTTAAGACATCCCCTTGTCTGGTCCATCTAAATATTTCTAGAATTCTCTCCCTGTATCTTAACACTTGCTTTTAAGTTAAATATTTGCTAGTATTTTGTAAACAGTTGTTATAGTCTGGGCTGATTATCGGAGAATAGGCCATTTTTGGGAAAAGTTATTTACCAGCAATTTTATTGCTGGAATCGAATTATAAGATCCTATATATTAATAATATAGGTATGCAAAGTCCTCAGATAGTGTGCTACTTTTTTTATAAACAAAATGGCGCACGAAAATCGTGTTTTTTTCAATTATTGCTCTATAACTCCGAAGATTTTAACTTTACAACAAAAACACTCAAATAAAAATTCACCGTGATTAAATTCTGCATAGAGACGTGTTTTCCCGATCTGCTCCGACAAAAATTTTCTTCGGAAAACGCGGGTTTTCCCAACAAAATCTTTAATTTTCAAATAAAGTTTTAGATAAGTAATTATCTACCAATAATTAAATAATTTGGTGACTTAAAAGCCTTCTTGGTTTAGATTATAGTTCCAGAAGCTGGTGAAAATTAAACGAATATTTTAGCCACCATTCAATTGTTAATTAATAATTTATAGTCGCAATAATAACCAAAATAATTATGATACACTGATTAAACTTTAATTATTTAAACGATTTAAACTATTAACAACATCAGATATGCAGACGACACCGCGATCATGGCTGAAAACATCGAAGATCTTCAATTCCTTATAGATCGAGTCACTAGAGAATGCTCCAATAACGGACTTAACATAAATGCAACAAAGACAAAGTTACTTGTGGTTAGTAAACAAGACGTCGGCCCTATGCAACTAATTGTCAGTGATGAATCAATAACAAAAGTTAACCATTTTAAATACCTAGGATGTTGGATAAACGAGACACTAAATCCGGATGAAGAAATTAAAACTCGTATAGAAATTGCAAGAGGAGCATTTATGAAACTTAGATTTATTCTGAGCAACTCTCAGCTGAACTTACAACTAAGAATCAAGTTCCTGTATTACTATATGGATGTGAATCCTGGATCATGAAGGTTAACATGATGAACAAATTAGAAGCCTTTGAGATGTGGTCATATCGTAGAATGCTCAGAATATCTTGGGTTCAACGCATTTCTAACAGAGAAGTCTTAAACAGAGTAGGTCAAGGCGAAGGTGACTTAATGAAGATGATAAAAAAGAGAAAACTTGAATATCTGGGGCATATAATGAGAGGTAGCAGATACAGGATGCTGCAGTTAATACTCAATGGAAAGATCGACGGAAAAAGAGGAATTGGTCGAAAGAAATATTCATGGCTCCGAAACCTTCGTCAATGGACTGGCTTATTAGCAGATCAATTGTTACATGCCGCACAAGATCGAGAACGATATCGGCAAATTGTTATGGAAGCTACCCACGCCTAAAAATTTGGGCACGGTACTTAAAGAAGAAGAAGATTAAACTTTGAAATCTTATAAAGATGAGATGCCTATTAACATATTGTCGACAAAATATAAATTTTTTATTTTTTTGCATAATCTTTAAATGTTTAAAAAAAATAGTTATAAACAAATTAACGTTTCTCAGAAAGTTTTTATTATATTATAATTTTAAAAAATAGCTAAAATGCGCATTTCAAATATCTTGAAAATGAATGCTTTAAAACTTTTTTGCAACCATTTGCAAAAAAGTTATGAAACAGCAAAGGAAACATACGATTACTACGGTGTTTATAATTTTTTTAATTCTTTCAAAGCGTAGAAGTGAGTTTAAAGTACAAGCTAATAATTATTTATAAAAAATATCAATTATAAGTTTAATGGTTATATTTTAATTAAAGATTATAAATATATTTTTTTGTAATTTACACGCGCGAAAGTAGAATAATACAGTACTGTAGCTAAAATTTTCACTCGGAGCGACGACCGGCGGCCGCGCAACGTACACTTTTAATAAATAATGTATGCTGCGTGTCAGTCGCTTCGAGTGAACATTTTAGCTCCGACTCTGTATCAGGCCTACTTTTGCGCTAAAAATTACAAAAAAAAGTATTTTTAATCTTTGATTAAAATATAACCATTGCACTAATTTTTGACATTCTTTGTGAGTAATTAGATTGTACCATAGACTCATTTTTAAGCTTTGAAACAATTAAAACAAATTATAAACAACGGAGAAATCGTATATTTACTTTGCTGTTTCATAACTTTTTTGCAAATGGTTGGAAAATTTTTTTAAAGCATTCATTTTCAAGACCTATGAAATACGCATTTTAAGTATTTTTAAAATTAGAATATAATAAACAATTTCTGAGAAATGTTAATTTGTTTATAACAATTTTTTTAAACATTTAAAGATTATGCAAAAAAATGAAAAATTTATATTTTGTCGACAAAATATTAAATAGGCATCACACCTTTATAATCTTTCTAAGTTTGATCAATGTCTCATGATTATTTTGGTTGTTATTGCGACTGTAAACTGTTAATTAACAATTGAATTGTTGCTAAAGTATTCGTTTCATTTTCACCGGCTTCTGAATTTATAATCTATACCAAGAAAGCTTTTATTTCACCAAGCTATATAATTATTAATAAATAATTACTGGCTCAAAAAAATTATTTGGAAATTCGAGATTTTGTTGGAAAAACCCACATTTTCCGAGGAAAATTTTCGTCGGAGCAAATCGGGAAAAACATGCCTCTATCTAGAATTAAATTGGGGTGAATTTTTATTTGAGTGTTTTTGGTGTAAAGTTAAAATCTTCGGAGTTATAGAGCAATAATTGAAAAAAATACGATTGGTCGGCGCCATTTTGTTTATAAAAAAAGTAGCCCACTATCTGCGGACTTTGCATACCTATATTAATAATATATAGGATCTTATAATTCGATTCCAGCAATAAAATTGCTGGTAAATAAGCTTTCTTTGTACTTTACTAATTAGACCAGCGTATTATAACTATTTTTTTTTCAAAATGTAAAGATTATGCAAAAAAAAAAGAAAAATTTATATTTCGTCGATAAAATATTAAATAAGCATCTCATCTTTATAATCTTTATAAGTTTGATCAATGTATCATGATTATTTTGGTTATTATTGCGATCATAAATTGTTAATTAACAATTGAATTGTTGCTAAAATATTCGTTTAATTTTCACCGGTTTCTGGAATTACAATCTATACCAAGAAAGCTTTGATGTCACTAAGTTATTTAATTATTGATTAATAATTACTTACCTAAAACTTTATTTGAAAATTAGAGTTTTTGTTAGGAAAACCCGCATTTTCCGAGGAAAATTTTCGTCGGAGCAAATCGTGAAAAACACATCTCTATGCAGAATTTAATTGCGGTGAATTTTTATTTGGGTGTTTTTGTTGTAAAGTTAAAATCTTCGGAGTTATAGAGCAATAATTGAAAAAATACGATTTGTCGGCGCCATTTTGTTTATAAAAAAAGTAGCACACTATCTGCGGACTTTGCATACCTATATTATTAATATATAGGATCTTATAATTCGATTCCATCAATAAAATTGCTGGTAAATAACTTTTCCATGAATTTTGCTAATTAGCCCAGAGTATTAACATAGTTATACTTTATACTAATTAATTATTTTAACAATTATTTTGATCTAAACAGAAAGATAGTTTATAAAAATGTAAGATAATAGTCTTTCGATTGCGTTATCTATAAACTTTTACATTCTCCTATAATCTTTTTCTTTGCATTGACCAACCCACCAAAACTGTTTCTGTTTAGTAACAGATCGTGTATTCTTTGTAAACTAATACTCCTCAACCTCTATTCAAATTTCAATAATTATTAAAATGTGATTAAAAGTTTAATTGATAGTTTTCACTTCATTATCGATCGAGTATTTAATGAAAATTGACAAGCAATTTAAGAGAAATTCCAATCGGTTGGGAAGGAACAACGATTTTGGAAATACTTTCTAATCTATCAACTATAGACGCCTGCCTGCGCCTCTTTGCTGCCAATATCGAGTTACTGTGTCTGTGTCAATATTTGGGCAGATACTCCTATTTCACGGCGACGAATAATCGCTTGGGTACATACTTAGTGATGTAACGAATATTCGTATTCGCATTCGCATTCGCGAATATTCGCATGTTTTTGCATATTCGCATTCGCATCCGCATTCGCGAAATTTGCGCGAATGTTTTGCGAATATGAAAACCAGAAAGGAATAATTTTAAGATAATATTAGGTTAATAAAATCAAAATCTATTCACGTCTCATCTTTTTTTATTAAGAAAAGGTAACTTAACCTCAAACATGCAGCTACTCTCAAATGGAAACATGCAGGACACAACAGCAGACAAACAGAAGGGAAGATGGAATGAAGCGATAACTCACTGGAGACCTTGGGACTACAAAAGAGGAAGGGGCAGACCACAGACGAGATGGTCGAATGAGCTAAAGAGATACGCAGCGACCAGATCGACAGCATTAGCACTGAACGGTGAAGAGTAGAAAAGTAAGGGGGAGGCCTACGTTCAACTTTGGACAAATGAAGGGCAATAGATAGATAGAATTTAACCTTGTATAATCACATTATCAGCCTTCACTTTTTTTTATTATTTGGTATTATGTAATAAAGCTTAAGATTCAGATTGATTTACACTAAATATCAATTAACTTTTCATTAAAAATTTAGGAAACATTACAAAAATAGAAACAAATTTAAAAAAAAACTGGACATTCGCATTCGCATCCTCATTCGCGAATGTCAGTAGCAGATATTCGCATTCGCATTCGTATTCGCGAATGTTAAAAAAATGACATTCGTTACATCATTAGTACATACTACATACTGATCAATTGTTTGGAAATTCGAAGGTCGATTTTAGAATGAAAATTAATACCAGCAAAAATGTAATCTGAGAGATAGACAGCCTATCAGCTTTTTAATGGCAACTATTATCAAAGAATAAACTATTACATACTCACATATTAACAGACAATAATTGTCCGACTTCAGTTAAGTATAAAATTACTGATCTTATACAGAGTGGCCGGACAAAAACGAATCAGGGGCATTATTAGGAACTAGACAACATTTTTGAAAAATCCAGCGACATCGACAGGTCAATTTTTGATTAAAGGAGGACACATTTTTCCGGTAATTTCGATTTTTTTTTTACTTTCACCCTAAGCCAGCGTAAGAATCACGCTTAGGCTCACTATGGAGCCTTTCTCACTAGAGGTGGTTGGAACTTTCGGTGAAGTCTCCGTGTTTATACCGTCCCTTGCTACAACAACAGACGGCAGCCGTGCCGTCTTTACGCACCCAATAATATAGGGGACTTAATGCATCCTTTCATATTATACTATCGTTCAGTCGCACGAAGGTAGCTTCCTTGGTTGTTTGGTACATTATTTTAATTTACACTTTATTGCTCTTTGAAGTAGGTGCATATATTTTATGATGTCTCCGGTTGATAGTGAAATATTAATAACATTAATTGAAGCGAGACCTGTTCTTTGGGACAAAACAATAGAAATATATATAAAGATAGAAACTTGACGAGAAATGATACGAAATTATATTTAGTTTTATAAGGTAAACGACTCGGTGAAGACTGGAGTAGGGCGGCCGTCACGTCTTGTGTGAAACTATCTAAAAACAACATTTAAACGAGTAGAACATTATTGTACATGAAAAACATAGATTGTAATGTTGTTCTGAAGCTATTTCCTTGTGGCATTTTTGTAATAAACTATTCTAAATGGGAAATAAGCCACAATTTAACTAAAAAAATGATTTTATTTACGTTTCGACGCCCAAATCGGATGTCGAAACGTTAATAAAATCATTTTTTTAGTTAAATTGTGACTTATTTCCCATTTAGAATAGTTTATGTCATAGATTGTATGAGCTAATTAGTTGAGCTAATCCAAGATCCCACAAATAACTTAGTAGAACAACGATTATAAAAGCAAATTAAGACTTTTAATTAAAAACATAAGAAATAATAACTGACAAAATAGAAATTGCAAATGAATTAAATACGCATTACAGTACATAAGGACAAAAGTATGGACAAAAAATACCCATTTGTAATGATACATCGTAATGATACATATCAGACATCGTATCATATACCTACCTCAGCCACAAAGTGTAAATAAAAATAAGATACCAAACAACACAGCAAAATATCTTCGTGCGACTCAATTCTTATTGTGTGAAAAGGATAGGTGCGTCAAAACTACCGCACGAGAAAACCCTCGCACGTCCAAAATTCTTATAATGTGAAACAGCCCTATGAATTTGAAACGTGCGAGGGTTAGAACGCACGATGACATTCCAATAGTGGCTCGAGCAATCCTATGGTACCTTTCTCGTTACACGGCGATTGGAACGTTCGGTGAATTTGAACGTGCGATCGCTAGAACGCACGATAGCATTCCATTGTTACACCAAACGTTCCAACCGTCATGTAATGAGAAAGGTTCCATATGATTGCTCGAGCCACTATTGAAATGCCATCATGCGTTCTAACCCTCGCACGTTTCAAATTCTTAGTGTGTGAAAGGAGCGTAGGCTTTGTACATATGAGGGCGGTTTGCAAGCGGTTGACGCCGTAGTTAGCCGACGTTTGTACCGTACACATGACAGCGTTTGACTGGTGGTCCCATTCCTCCCCTAGTAACTTACAACCGCCTCGGTTTGACGACGTTGAGCGGTTGCATGTGTACGATATTATGCGGTTGCATTTGTTCCTTGGTAACTTAATCGCGGGGTTTGGGTTTGTCAGGTAACACGCGACGTAACCGTTGGCAACCCGCTCCTATGTGTACAAAGCCTAAGCGCTCGTACAGATGCAGGCGGTTACGCCGCTGTCTACCTAAAAACCCAAAGGCCGCGGTTCAAGTTAACACCGGAACAAATGGAACCGCTCAACATGCGTACATATGCAACCGCTCAACGGTTCTGACTTATAGTGCTGCAAAAAAAAAATGAATTTGGGATAAACAAATTAAATAACTTTTAAATTATTGGACCAATTGCTTTGAAATTTACAATATAATTTATGCACAAGAAATCTCAGCATTCCGCGTAATAAGAATGTTCTAACTTAATTTCTACATAAGTAATGCACATTTATAAAATCTCAAAATTTATGACTTATTTTCCAATTTTCTAAGCAACAAATTAAGGATAGACATATTTAGCGAACGCCATATTGAAGTTTTTTATATGATTTATGAGATTCTTACTCTCAAATTTGTTTAGAATGCTTCACTTTTTAGTAATAGACGAAAAAAGCGAAAATTTACCGTTTTTTGATCTTCATTTATTTATAACTATGTATATTATCAAAATCGGCTGCAGGAAACATCCCAAGTAGCACCGAACGGGTTTATTAAGTCTTTTAAGGATGCCTTAAAACTGTAGAATAAAACAAATTAAAACCATTTGGTTTTTAAGTAAACCTTAAGATTGCAATAAAACCGCTTTCAGCATAAAAGGGCCCACTCTGAAAGAGGTCAATAAAACCAAAAATAAAAACCTTAAAACTTCGTTTTCTTAAGCAACTGGTTTTAAAGCTGCTGTGAAGGTGCTTTTAAAACCATGTTAAAAGACACTTTAAGTGCAGACGGTTTTATAGCAAACTTAAAAAGGCTTATTAAATGGAGACTTTTAAGACAATTTACCATTCTTTAAACCCATATACTCCATATAAGCCAACAAATTTTTACATGTGTTATGAGAGGTAGATACGTATTTGTAACCATAAAATAATAAAAAGTACTTGATTATTTCGGACTGTCAAGGTAGAAAAATACTTGCGCACCCAACTTTATTGATAATGTTAACTCACGCGCCCTAAAATTTCTGACTTTTTGCGATTAAAAAATAAAAAAATTTTAATCCGAATAATATTAATTTGAAAGAAAAACAATTTTATCTACAATTTTAATGTTTTAATGTTAAAATAAATCGAATTTATGTCTGTAAGTCGCTTATTTATAATTTTATGTAAGCCTTATATTGTAATCTATCATGACTTTCAGCATCTCTAGAAAGCAATATGGCCGAAATCCAAATAAAACTATTCGGTCTATCGACAGAGAATTGTTAAGATCAAATGGTTTTATTTTATACCTTTCCAAGGGCATATATCCTACATAAAAGCAAGGTTGCCTTGAAATTAAAACCGTTTAGTTTTAATGCTGCTGTCAATAATGCCACTCGGTTTTAATGTGAGTCTAACCTAAAATCAAGTCGTCGTAGTGCTGTGTGTGTTGTATTTTTCTTTTAAAATGACCAGTTCGTTTATATTTTAAGTACTTGCGACTTATTTCTTCCATACTAACTAAGTACAGTTACTGTACTTCCACTTTTTACAACACACTACACCACTTTCTCGCTCTAAAATAAATGGCCGACCATTTTGGACATGAAAGAAGAGGGATGAGTTTAGTTTTATTGTTTCTAACAAGAAGCATAGTTTAGTCTTTACGATAACCAAATTGATTCAGTTAAGAGCGTTTGGTTTTAATATAGCCTACTAATTGCTTTTAAGAAAGCAACTTTAAAGACAACTAAAAAAATAGTTTTAAGGCATATGTTTTACAGACATAATAGTCTTGAGATCAAGTAGTTTTAATAATAGGTTTTATTAGTCATATTAGGAGAATCTTTAAAACTGCAATAAAACTAAAAGGCAACAAACAAGAATCTATAAAAACCAAACAGTCCGGAAGTTCTTCATAAAACTGATTAGTTTTAAAGTGAACTGAGAATAAACCATTTTAAAACTACAATAAGACAAATTATCTATTAAGATTAATTAGTCTTATTTGATACTCTTATTAGATACTTTAAAACTAGTGACAAATGCTTAACAGTTTTAAAGTTCTGGCAGTATATCTACAAGGTAAGTTTAAAACCATTATCTTCTTATTTACCACAATAAAACCTTAAATAAAACTAAAATCTTTTTATTGTGCTACTTGGGATATAGGTTATTAATATAGATGTCCATACTACTCAAAAAATTTGGTTTCGGCCTTGAGGGGGATGTGTCACGAGAAAAATCTTATTTCTCTGGACTAACATCAAAAGAACAAAAATAAAGTGGATTGAAGAGAAAAAAGTAATCAAGTATAACTGGAACGTACGGGTTAAGATAGCACGGGACAAATTACCGACGAGCCGAGGATCAAAGCTAGAGGAAAAGGAAGGAACAATGAAAAACAGTCAATATCAGTGGCGGCTCGTGGCCTTGGAGACAGGGTCGGCAAGGTTTTTTTGTCTCCTCATATAGGTATACCATCAAACTAAAAGGCTTAAATCATCATAGGAGATTTTGTTGTTTTTTGTTTTTTGATTTAATGTATGTACTTGACATTCTCTCTTGTTTCATGGTGTTTCGACGATACGTGTTGATTCTTTTGAGACAAGATAAATCCCGTTTATTTGAGGCATTAATTGGTGGTAATAAGAAAATTGATGAACGGTTTGCTGTAATGAATTGCAGTACTTACTACATAGAATTATACATACATATTTTGTAATTTATCCCACTTTCTAAAAATATTTGGATCGGCATAATTTTTAAGTACCTCACTTGTAATAATAAATATCCTGTAAATTCTTTGGCGGAGGTAACTTTTAAATTTTGAATTGTAAAAGAGGTCAAAAATTTGCAAATCTTCAAAATTCGAAAAACAAGTATCTATTTGCATAATAGTAGGTATCCAAAATTTCAAGATATACCTACTCGTTTTTCGAGATATTTATCATGTCGGTGTCTTTTTTGGGATGGGTCGGAAATATCAAGCGAATCCAAAACGTCACTGCGTATATATTGGAAACTACTATCATGACGAAAATCTCTGAGGTTTTGCACCAGGTTTCGTATTCTATTGTCGGAATTAATAATGTCAATTGACTGATTTTGAACAACAATGAATATCTTGGGCCAACTCTGTCTTAAAAATATTTAAAAGAATATTAAAAGAGTAATTATTTAATAAAGTTCTCAAACCGATTGCTTCACGGATCGAGGTATCGCCACTTTCAAAATCTTCGCCTTCGATAACCAAATCAAAAACTTCCAAAAGCTGTTCACGAAAATCTGCTACAGATACTAAAACTACTAGAGATAATCTGCTTAGATAAAACTAACCGAGATTTAAAATTTCTTCGCGTCTGACAAACTGTTCGCTTTTTTTTTCGAAACAAATTTGTTCTAAAGCAGTAATCCGTTTAGGTGAGCTAAACTGGCAAGAAAAGACGATATTCTTTATTTTTTTACACGTATCATGCAAAACTAAATTCATTATATGCGCATAATAGTGAGTAAATAAAGCTTGTGAAATAGTTTTAACTTTTGCCGGGAGACCATTCAATTCACCACACATCACAGCAACGCCGTCATAAAATTGCCCCAGTTTGCCCTACCAATTTATTTTTGATATCAAAAAATTTTAATCTGTTCTTTAAAACACCAAAAATATATTCTGCCTTATTGCTTTTACTCACGTCTCTAAAACCTAAAAACCTCTCATAAATATTGCCACGTAACGCGTATCGAACAACAATAATTGATAATTGTGAATGACATGATAATCAGAAGTTTCATCTACTTCCAGCGAAAAGCAAATGGTTTTCTAAATCTCAGATTCAATGACGTTATTCAAAATGTAACTATTTGATTATATGTATTAGTTCATTCTGTATTACGAATACACTTCGAATCAGAAAGTAAATAGGTATTTCTAAAACAATTTTATTAATTCTCTATAATTACTTTGATTTTTAACAAATGCTTCGATCCATCATGTTCACTAAATGATAATTCCTGACAACTTGAAAAAATTACAATATCAATTAAACGACGTAAAACGGCGTGATTATTTTTGACAATTTCTGCCGATGCATGCTTCCAAATGAAACACCGACCGGCAGATTTAAATATGTATGCCGTATCTGGCCGCTTGATGCCTACGGAGAGAATGTATGTTCTCTTGCTCATCGACTTGATATTTCGTTGAGTTTTACGTGTAAATCGTTAAGCTACGGATGAGTTGGGTACGGCTAGCCTAAAAGTCAGATGAATGGCTCGGATCATTCATTTTTGAGAAGTCTGTTATGCGCAGGGATCACTTAACGCTCGGATTGTTCAAATTCTTTTAAAAACCATGAATAAAATTGAGTCTGTATTATCTGACAGATTTTTTTACTTCACAGATACAAATATTAAAAAAATCTATATCTATAAATGTGTGGGTCGGCACTGCCGACCCTGACCGGCCGCCACTGGTCAATATTACCTATTATAAAGTAGGGAAGATTAATAGAGCGTCGGTTTTCAATAATTGAATCATCAAAAAAATAATAAGTCCTGTCCTGTCATCACCCACACTCAGATTGTTGCATTTTTTAATTCTTTATTAAAAGATTCCCGCTCAGTCTCACATTTAGCGATTATCTCAACAGACGGTAAACCGTTGTTTTGAGTTTTGGCAGTCTCTCGCGTGTCTCCAGTGTCTCGAGATTGTTTAGTGCGACCGAGCATCTCGCGTATATTTTACATTATATAAAAATTAGAGTAAAGTGTCCACGATTCCCAACTACTTCATATTGTCACCAGAATACGCTGTCAATGTCGGCAGGTATGTGTCTCATGAACGATCTTCGGATATGAAATGTGAAATGTCCCTATTTGGTATCACGAGCATTTATTTATGTTATGTGTGTTATTGGTGTTGTTTGTACGCATTTGGAAGTGAAATTTCGCCGATAAGGACTTTGTTTTGTGGCCATTTATGGTAGTCGCAATGAAAAAAAAACGGGGACATTTTTATAGGCGGTGGCGGCTTAAGAATCGTGTTAATTGCAAAATTTACCTTTAAAAAATGTGAAATTATCTGTACTTTTACAGTATTTCCATTATAAGTCGTAATAGTCCTTGATTTTTATAAAGTTTTATTGCAAATCTTTGTGTGACTATAAAAAAATAATATACTCTTCTTAGTAATGCGCTTCTATTATAGAAGATTGGATGCATAATTTCAGATGTCAGTAACAAATGATTTCTGTTTATTGTATAGTCATATACGAATGACCAAAATTTCACAACAATTTCATTGGCAATTTCATTGGCAATTTCTTTCGTTTAATCCAGGATGTTTTGTTTTAACATATTTGTATTTTTTGCAGAAATGTGCTTGTTTACTCCTCGCCTATTATGGAAATTACTCTTTAAGTCGATGCAAGTCTTCTTATTTTTAATAGGAATCACAATTTCCAGTCCATTTTTCTTCCCTTATTTACCTTTAAAACCATTAGAAGACAAAGTGCTTATCCTAGAAATGAAAAAGTTTATTTTTGTTATTGAAATTATTCCTTTAGTTTCTCTTCTAGATACAATGCTTCTGAAATAACAAAGTTCTTTCTTGAAGTAAGACTCTGAAATGGTCTCCAAAATAATCTTTCTTGAGAATATATGTTATCCAAGCGTAAAAACCGAACATTTTGTTAATTTCTCGATCTTCCAATCCTAAATTTGCGTTGGTTTTTTTTGGTTGTTTTATTTCCACGTTGTAGTTTTTTTGTGCTCTTGTATCTTGTTTTCGTAGTATTTTATTCTCTTGTTCTTCTGAACTCTTGTTTTATTTGCCTCATGTATTTTACTTATTTCCTAAAATCCATGCATGTGTTATCTTGCTATCTTTTTTTCTTGTGCCCATGTTTTTTCGTTCTCTTGTTTCTTAATAATAATAGTCTCCCGCCGTTTTATACCGCTAACGCGGCTTTAGGATTACAGCAGGGTAGTCTGCTATCTATAGGGCCTACGGTGTACAAGGAAGGTAACAGGGCCAGTGCTACGCTTCAACCGCCTATTATTACCCCTGGTTTTACACAAGGTACTCATTTTATTCAGGCTGAGTCGACCAGGGGTCTATAGACATTTAAAAATGTCTAGATATTCTCACCGGCGCGCCGGCGCCGCGGCGCCTGGGATTTGATCCCCGGTCTACCTGCGTGGAATGTGGAAGTCAGACATCCTACCGTCTGAGCTACTCTGGCCCTATTCTGTTTCTTTCTTCCTGTAAAATTCTTATCTTGTTTTCTTGGTTTATTGTTCTGTTCTATTGGTTTATTGTTATTCTCTTACTGATTTGTATTCGAGTCTATTCTCACTTCTTGGTTAATGCTTTTTCCGGTCATTACATTCCAAGGTTTTTCGGTGTCAGATTTTGAAATACTTATATCGATTTTCTATCCTAAGTTTGCGTTGCTGTTTTTAGGTCCTCTTATTTCCTTTTTTTTTTCTTTTTTGTTCTCTTTTTCTGCTGCTTATTTCTTTGGTCATTAGTAGACCTTACCGTATTGTTCTTCGTCTATAATGGCTTCTGTACCTACTACTTTTAAATACAGACTGATACCACGATAGTTTTCGTTTTTTAAAGAGTGAAATTCCATTGTCGTAATCCATTTTTGTTTATTATTTTACATTTTTTTGCTTTCTTGTTCTCTTGTCCTTTTGTTTATTTCATCATTTTTCTGCTGTGATCTTATTCTTTGGACTTTCTTTCTGTGTTTACTTACTTTCGGGATCTTTCTTACTGTTTTTCCGAAATTTCTGGGTTACTGGTTCCGACCTCGAGGTTCTAGGGATTTTGGTCTGAAATTTTTTGACATTAGAAATACATAGGGAAAAGACAAATCTGGTTAACGAAATATTTAGTGACAATAAAAGTAAAAGTGAAGGAAATTCAAACCGTTCACACTTTAAATATAGCTATCATGATCAAAGCTCATTTTTTGCTGTCCTAGTAGAAGATAAAAACCTGCTTTTTCCCGTATCCTGTAGGAACCTTTTCCATTCGATTGTTAGACCGAAGATCTTATATGTAGTTATCTTTTAATTAAAGGTACTAAGACTACTTTCTTTCGTTAATTATGAGAAAGAGTTCCTCATGATTTTCATTCGACAAGTAAAGTAGTACAGACAGACGACGAGGGATAATTCCCCAACAGGAAGACAATCAGTGGGAAGACCACGAAAACGATGGAACGACAATTTACTGGAGGCACATTGGAAAACGGTCATGTCTACACAAAAAGAAGAAGAAGAAGATATTTATGTCTTGTGCGTTAATTCCGGTGCAGTTCATGATTAAGAAGCATATATTGTGATATTCAAAAGTTTTTTGCAACAAACGTTATATAATAATGTTTTGTTTCACTGAAGTACATTATGGTATTAGTTTCGAAAAAGATCCTGCAAAATGTATTTGCAAAGTCTTCAGTGCCGTCTTCCAGATTTATAACAGTTTGACTTTTTGAGCAAAGGTTATTAAAGTGATGTAAATTGTGTATTTAAAACGCACTGAAAGTGAAATTTACCGATAAGGGTTTTGTTTTGTGGCCATTTATGGTAGTCGCAATGAAAAAAAAAACGGGACATTTTTATTCCTATTTAACGAGGCGGTGGCGGTTTATCGTGTCAATTGCAAAATTTACCTTTAAAAAATGTGAAATTATCTGTACTTTTACAGTATTTCCATTATAAATCGTATAGTCCTTGATTTTTATGAAGTTTTATTGCAAATCTTTGACTATAAAAAAATATTATTTTCTTCTTAGTATGTAATGTGCTTATATGGAAGATTGGATATCGTAATGTCAGTAACAAATTATTTCTGTTTATTGACATAGTCATGCGAATCACCAAAATTTCACAATCGTAACAATTTTCTTCGTCCAGGATGTTTTGTTTCAACATACTTGTATATTTTGCAGAAGTGTGCTTATTTACTCCTCTCCTATTATGGAAATTACTCTTTTAGTAAGTAAATTATGCAAGTCGTTTTATTTTATAGGAATCATAATTTCGGATTGTACGATCTGCTCTTCTCACATGTCCATACCAAATTAAACGTTTTTCTTCAATGTAGGTTGTCATTTGTCATAGAAATGTCTTGTTCTACAGCCATTCTTCGTTTTATCTCCTAATTTGTAATGCGATCTAGTCTTGTCACTCTGCAGCTTCTTCTCATGAACTCCATATCAGTTGCTGTAATTTTGGACCTGTTTCGTTTGTTTATTATCCAATTATCTGCTCCGTACTTGTCATGTGTCGTATATTAATATTATACGACATATGACAAGTTCCCGAAACAAAGAAGCCTTGAAAATCCCTATTGGTTTATTCTACTGACTTTTTAGCATTACTTAATTTCTTAAATTCTGGAAACATCCTAATGAGTGTCTCGTCTTTGTTTTTATTATTATTTACAAAAAACATTGACACTAAAGACAGTTGGTCAACTACTAATGCTCCACACTATAATGGCATCCAGCCAAGTTCAACTTTAGTTCAAAGCAAGAAAAACAAATACCAGTTATATTTACTATTTCCTCGAAACGTAAAAACTGCGTTAGAATTTTGTATAAATAAGTTTTAGAATATATGTCATATTTTTGTGGACCGTTAAATAAATATAGATAAATATTGGAATAGCTCGACCGACACGTGGGCTTTTATGCTATATCCTCGTGCGTTTTAAATACACAATTTACACCATTTTAATTACTTTTGCCCATAAAAGTCAAACGGTTATAAATCTGGACGTCCGCAGTGAAGAATTCGCAAAAACATTTTGCGAGATCATTTTAAATTAATACCATATAAATAAGTGAAACAAAACATTATTAACTGCAAAAAACTTTGGATTATCACAATATACATAAATATTAAATATAAAATTATTAAATATTAGCGCAGAAACAGACCAACCACTCTGCAGTGCTACTCTGTGGATCCACAAAGTGGCCTAAACAGGCGATTTTGTAGCCTCAATGATTTTGTGATGGACGCCACAGTGGCGAAGATCGGCGACAGTGGCTGGCCACTCTGTTCGTCTGTTTTTGCGCTTACTGCCGCCAAAAAGAATGTTTGAATTAAATGACGTGCTTAAAATCTGCATTAAAAATGTCGTGTGCCACAAGAATGGGCCTCTAGACTCTAGAGGGCGTCCAAACCGAAGAAAAAGTTCATTTACCATTCATTACCATTTACCTTAAACGTAAAGGTAGCTTCGATTTTATGCTTTCCACGTTTCCATTGCAATGGAGTCCACTTTGCAACGGCTCAATAAACTATCCAAGGGTACTAACTACTATTATGAGAGAGAAATACAAAAAAACCATCAAACACTAAAAATAAATAGAAGAAAATAAACAAAACCCCAGAACCACAATATATTACTTACTAGTTACTATAAGTCTTTCAAATGTACGTGTGCACTATGTTTCATCCAAGTCACTATCATGAAGATCCTGAATGTCAAGATATGGAGATGTAATGTGGCAAGGTTGGGTCTAACAGTTACCAAGAAAATGATGCGCAAACTTCTAACAGTTGTTTACACAAAAAGGGCATTACACAACTTTTAATTAATTGCCTTATAAAAAAGCGCCTTACAATCTACTCCAACGCATTTTACAAGGTAAAATTGAAGGAAAAAGGGCCCCAGGACGAAGAAGAATATCCTGGCTTGCTAACCTGAGAGCATGGTATAGAAAGACCTCAACACAACTATTCCATGTAGCAACCAACAAAGTCATCATAGCCAGAATGATCGCCACGCCAACGTTCGGAACGGACAGGCACCCTAAGAAGATAAAAAAGCGGAATAATCTTTGGTAGATTGGAGAGCACGTGGAAAAAATCATTCATGGATTGTTTGAGAACTACCAAGAGAGATGTTGTTTGGTCCACATCTTAATTTTCTCTGATCTCTAGGTGGGTGCGTGGTGTTGGGACTCCCAACTTGGGAGTCTTTTTTGAAAACTACATGTCTTATGCAAACGGAACACTACACTGTTGTCATTTACATACAGAGAGGGGCTAAATTATGGAATAAATTAATTTTATCTAAAATGGACCACTTTGGAGAAAAATCGCGAAACAGGTCGATTTTTATTTTTAAATTACAATTTTTTTGCATATATTTCATACTAGTGACGTCATCCATCTGGGCGTGATGACGTAATCAATGATTTTTTTAAATGGGAATACGGGTCGTGTGGCACCTCATTTGAAACGGTGTTCAATTCTCTATTCAGTAATATAAATAATAATATCATTAGTTATAGAGGGTGACCAAAAAAATAATTTTTGAATTAAATTAATTGACGCAAAAAGAAGAATGTATGTAATTTATTTAACTAAAAATACATTGTATTGCTGTCAGTAAATAGAAAAAAATGCTTATTTCACAAATAAACATTTCTTTTCGCTTAAATTAAATCACAAACAGCCTCCCACCTACCACTTGGCAGTTTGAACATTTAATTTAAGCGAAAAGCAATGTTTATTTGCCAAATAAACATTATTTCCTATTTTCTGAAAGTGATAGAATGTATTTTGAGTTAAATAAATTGCATACATTCTTCTTTTTTCGTCAATTAATTTAATTCAAAAATTTATTTTTTGGCCACCCTGTATAAATAATGATATTAATGTTTATATTATTGAATAGAGAATTGAACACCCTTTCAAATGAGGTGCCACACGGCACCTATTCTCATTTAAAAAAATCATCGATTACGTCATCACGCCCAGATGAATGACGTCACTAGTATGAAATATATGCCAAAAAATTGTAATTTAAAAATCAAAATCGACCTGTTTCGGGATTTTTCTCCAAAGTCGTCCATTTTAGAGAAAATTAATTTATTCCATAATTTAGCCCTTCTCTGTATTTATAGGTATGTTTTGCCACGTTGGCAAATTTTTATATGTTCGAATGGATTTATTCGAATATTCCTGATTACTAATGATAATTTTTTGTTACAGCCTTAGTGAATGCTACTTCGCGGGCAAGGGTACGGCTCTGGTACTGCCCGACGCGGACGCCTCTTCCAAAGCGGCCGGGAACGGGAACGGTGGCGGGACCGCCGGCGGGAATCCGACCACCAACGGCCAAACCAACGGCGCAACTGGAAACGGCGTCAACTCGCAAGGTAGCAGTACCATCCAGAAGCATCTGCAGTCCATGTTCTATTTGCTCAGGCCGGAGGAAACGCTTAAAATGGTGAGTCTTTTACGATGTTTGTCACATTATAAATATTTCCGATGAATATCAATACGCCATCTAGCGATCACAAATCACGAAGAATAAAGTGTTTTTCACGACAATTGCGTAATTTTAGCGCTGTATCTAGGTACACGCTAACGTGTACGCAAATAAAAAAGTTAGGTACACGCTTAAACGTCATCAAGTCAATGACGTCATTATTTAGCGTGTACTATGACTGGGTTTTTTGATACACGCTAATTTGAGCCGTGTGTATGCTGTGGTATTAAGTATCTGTAAGTATCGTGAGTGTCAGAGTGTGGTTAGAATTTGTCTAATCACGTTATGTTTACACTTTAATATTGACTTGTAAAGAGTTTTTTTAACTATGTAGTGTGGACAATTATTTAGTTCTCTTAATGAGTTTAACAACATTCTAAAACAGTATAAAAAATATTAGGGACAAAAATTCGTGATTAAGGGTAGCAGAAGTAATAAGAAAATATACGGGGCGACTGATTAGTGTGATAAAGCTCAGTAGATCCGCTATAGTAATAGATAGCAATAAAAGTTAGTAACAAAAATTGTAGCAAACTTTGAGCTTCATATTACAAAATTAGTTAGAATGTTACAGGATGTTCGATAAAATAGTGGCAGACCAAACTTATGTTTTTTTAAATGGAATACCCTATATTTTATTTTATGTTCGACATCTTCTTAACTTCCATATCACAAAAATATAAAGGTTTATTATGTTATACAGGGTATTTACAAAGTTAATAACCAATTTTTATGAAAATCGTAACAAGTTCAACTCCCTGTATAAATAAAAATAAAGACCACAGCAAAAATTAACACCAATATAAACTGGTATAATTAACTTACGTATAAAAATTATTTTAACAATATTTTGTATATATATCATGTTAACTAATATTTATTTTGCTAACCTGAATATATACTTTTATATACCTACACATTGTTTTATTACAATAATTAAGTTTGAAACATCTGAATAGTTTTGCTTCCCTTCCCCTTCCATTAATAAAAATATTTGCTATCAAACAAACAACAAACACTAAATGATTAAAGTCACTGCGCACGCTAAATAATAACGTCACTGGCTTGATGAAGTTTAATTCGCGTGTACCTAACTTTTTTATTTGCGTACACGTTAGCGTGTACCTAGACACAGCGTAATTTTAGTCGATTTTGTTTCAATTTTTAGTTTTTTCAAAATGTTACTCACAACTTCTACTTTGCATATCCTTTACGCATCTTGAACTTTGTTTAACTGAGAATATTGTTTTCGATTCATCCATTTTCTCCACACAACTCCTCAATACAAAAATCGGGACAAATATTTGACAGATTCGGAGAGCAATGTACATATAGGTAAATACACACACCCAAACTTATATGGAATCACCTGATATTTCTTACTATTTCGTGCGAATTTAAAAAAACAAACACACGAAGTCAAACAATATTTATTTTAAAGCAATTTAATAACAAATACATAACAATTAAATAAAACAATAAAGTATTTAACAAACAAATTTAAATTAGTTGTTTTAAAGTCAATAGCATAAAAAATTTCAATGTAAAACGAATAATGTTTAAATTGTTTTTATTTATTTTTTTGGTTTTTTGTATATAGTCAGTGTTATCACCTCTAGTCCGTATGCAAGCTTTAGTTTGCGTGGGCACGTTCCTAATCAAATTATCAACATTTTGTTGTGGTAGGTTGCTCCATCCTTCAAGAGCAGCTTGTACCAGCTGTGATGTGTTTTGTGGATTATCCTGGCTAGCTCTAATTTTTCTTTTAAGCATATCCCACAAATTCTCTATAGGGTTAAGCTCGGATGAGTAAGCAGGCCACTCCAAACAAGGGATACCTTCTGCTTCTTCAGTGATGTCTCTAGTCACTCCAATGGTATGTGGAGGTCCATTATCATGCAAGAAAATTAAATTTTCTCCTGTTGCACCTCTCCAGAGCCTAACTACAGGTTATCAACATACTTGTGAGCAGTTACAGTTGATTGGATGAAAATTAAAGGAGTTTTTTTACGGATCACAATTCCTCTCCAGAACATTACACTTCCCCTTGTATATTTGTGAACAGATCTGACAGTTTTCGTTCTTGCTTGTCTTCCTCGACCTCTAAGTACACGATTTCGTGGGTCATCTTATTTTACATAAATCCTGACTTTTCTGAGCACATTTTGTCAATTCCCAATGTTCCAGTTTTGATGGTGAAGACACCAATTTAGGCGACCAATCTTGTGCTGCCTGGATAACTCGGGAACCCATAACTGTCTCCTGCTCTGTATACTTCTTGGCACGAATTCTGCTTCTTATCGTTTCAACTGAAAGAGTTACACCTGTAGCTTCCAAAAGCTGCCTTTGGAGCTGCAGGTGAGAAATGTTTGGGTGTCTTCCAGCTGAATGGACAATTAAACGATCGTGGCTAGCCGTTATTACTTTTTGGCGACTTTCCCTTGCTTTATTTTTGAGCTTTCCTAGTCCTGTTACCTAGCATAGGTTTTGGACAGAACGCCCTGTGTTACGTCTAGCTCTACAGCTATGTCCCTCTGAAAACATTACTTGCTCCACAAGACCACTAATCTTTCCCGGTTGTAAGTTCTATAATCCCATATGACGCATATTTTCGATTTTGGACGCAAAAGTTAGTTTATTTATTTTCGTTCAATTTGCAGCTCAAGCAAATAACCTATACCAGTGATACTCAAACTGCGGCCCGCGAGCGTTTTTTATGCGGCCCGAAGGCTAATTAAAGAGCCCTGTGATCAAATTATTTGTCAAATTTCACGTGTTTTTCAAATTATTTGATAGTGTGTCGATGTGTTTGAGGCGTGTTTGGGCGTGAGGCAGACAATTTTTAATGACTTTAATTTTAAATTAAATATATTGAAATTTTTAAGAACTCTGATTAAAAAGCAAGGTATTATTAATTCTTAATAATAAATTATTAATGTTAATGAACAAATACTCATTTTAAAAATAATCAATACTTATTTACTACATTGCAACGACCCATTTAGTAATCACAAGAAAAATTCAGGTCCAGATTAAAAAAAACATTTAAAATAAATTGTGCCTTGAAACAACACCATGTATATTAAAATTTTCAAAATTCGTCTGCACATTTAAAAAGAGCACAAACAAGTCAGTTTAATTGCTCGCTTTAATATTTTGCGCAGATAATTTAATGACATTAATTTTTAAACTATATCGAAATTTTTGTTTTGAAAGTTCCGAATTTATAAAAATTTCGGCATAATTTCAAAATTAAAGTCATTGAATTGTCTGCGCAAAAAATTAAAGCTCCATCAAAGCACTTTTCAAATGTGCAAACGGGTTTTGAAAATTTCAATATACAGGATGTTGTTTCACGGTCACAACGGATTTACAATTTTGTTTAATCCGGACCTGGATTTTCTTGTGATTAGTAGTTGGGTGGTTTGGGTTCTAAATGTGACATATGTGTACCAAACATCAACAAAATATACAAGGTGGTTCTAAAGTTATGGGTCCAGAAAGAAATGGACAAAATCGATAAAACACCCTGTAACTTGGTTATGAAGTCGGAGGAGCAATAAATTTAGTATGTTTAGAACCGCCTCATTTACCTCTATTCACCATTCAAGTATTTCCGTTTCCCAATGAAACACCCTGTATACTACTACATCTTAATTGCGGCCCGCAAGCTGTGGCAATAGCTACTATGTGGCCCAGGAAAGAAAAAGGTTGAGTATCGCTGACCTATACCGTACCGAGCTGTACTATCCGATTGTCTTATATATTTGTTTATTTTCAATAAAAACCTTTATTATTCGCAACAATAACAAGTTTTTTCAAAAGAAATAAATATTACTTTGAAATACATGGTGATTCCATATAAGTTTGGGTGTGTGTATGTGTGGAGTAAACCCTTGCCAGAGATGTTGCTTCGTCCCCGTCTTAACTTGCTCTGGTTTAATTTAATTTACCCCGTCTAAACACTGTTGTCATGTATTTTTACACACTTGCAACATTGGCAAATTATTGTCAAAAGTGGGGTTTAATACTAAATTAAAAATAGTTTTATACGTTTGAATTGATTTACTCGAATAGTGTTAGCATCAGTTTTTGAAATGCGAAAGGAATTTTGTTTATAAATTACGTACAAACTAGTTAAACAATTAATTTCTCCATATATTGTTACCTTTTAGACCAGCTGAAGGGCAAAATTCGTGAAAAAGACCTAGTTTTGTAGAAGAAACAGATCCTTTTTTATCGGACAATGAACCTTGTCATTAGAGCATCCACTGTATTCACCAGATTTGGCTCCTAGTGATTTCCATCTGTTTCAATACGTAAAAAAAATCGTGCGTGGAAAGCGTTTTTCGTCAAATGATAAAGTAAAAACAGCTGTTAAAGCATATTTTGCAGCCCTTCCAGAGATAGTAGATAGATCCTAGTAGATATCCCATATCGATTTATTAGTTTTCATTATCTGTGTCAAGTTTTAAATTTTTTCAAATTACACTTTCCAAAAGATTATATTAAAAATTTTTGCGAAAATGTATAATTAACAAAGTTTTTTATGTCATAACCAGAGGTGTATAACCAATTATTCTTTTCCATATTATAATCGATTAGTGGATCCTTCTACCTATTGCTTATTTTCTTTCTTTAGGGCAATACTCCTACTACCAAGGTTCACTGTTGATTTCTTTAGAACCTCACGCAATTTCAAAACACTTTCTTGGTATGTATATTATGTACATTATTCATCACCTTAAAGTTCAAGGTACCTACATTGCTGTGACGATTAAAAGGATTTTTCTAAAAGCGCTAAATATTTATTCAAAAAAATCACGTAATCCTTTAACTGTCTGTTATAAAACAAAAATTTCCAATCGCATTACATGTTTACATTGTATGCCATAAAACAATTATTGTACAGTCGTAAGATACCGAAAACAACATTTCTTTGTTTATCTTTTTTAAATAACTATATAATTAAAAATGCGGGAATATCAACAATTCTTGGATAGTTCATTGCAAGTCAAATCGCTTCGAGCTTCGATTTTTACTTGATAGTCTGGGCAAGTTATCTAAAAAAAATTGATTTTTGGGAAAAGTTAATATTTATCAGATATTTTATTTTTCGATGTTCACTGTATTTAAAACCGACAAGCGTATATTATTAACACTATTTTTTTTAATTCGCGTCGTTTTATTTATTCGCGGGGTCACCAATCTTCCGTGGTTGGTGTTGAAGGAATCAATTAAATGAAAGTAAAATAAGTGTAAAACAACGAACAGTAATATATTTATTTATTTTGGGTAAACAAGCGTGCTTCGTTTATATCTCTTGAGGGTTTGTTATTTTAGCGAGGGTGTGACTGCACCGCGTGCCGCTGTGATGATACTGTCCGAGACCACAAACGCCATTATGTCATCATGTATGCGGTTCTACCATGTGGCCAGAAAAGGCGATAAATTACTAAATCTAGCGTTTTAAAAGCTGAGAACCTTTCTGTAGTTTTTAAGAAGTTGACATAAAAAATGTGGCCAATCTGACATCGTAATCTATTACAGAATTTGTGTTTCCCTGAAAAAACCATTAATTTTATACAATCTGGTTTTGTATTTTAGGAACGAAAATACATGTGAATTTAACATGAGACGTATCCTTTCGTTTTGAGAAAAGTTATTTAAAATTAGCAATTAAAAAAAATAATAAATGAAGCGTTTTGCTATATGTGTCTGTTTCATTCAATTGGACTGTGTCATTAATACATAAACTCATAATCATAATCTTTGTTTTTGATTTATTTATGGACAGCCTTGCTTCCATACTTATTCATTATATTCGTTCTAACAGCTTCGTCAAAATTATTTAAAATTAAAAAAAGGTTAATGTCACGTTAACGTCATACATATGATTAAAATCAACTAACTCTTAGCTGTAATGAGTGCAGGTAGAATAAGAAGTAACAAATTGTAATATTATTATGTAATAACCATGTTTCACTAATTGACAAATTCTTTATTATATTTACTTTTAGTTGAGACTGGCTGAATGACTATAGTTCAAGCCAAAAAAAAACTAACGTCTTAGCTAACGTCTAAAGGTGGGAAACTATCGTAAGTAGTAATGTTTTATAGGTTAATACCGATAATTTCCCATCTCTGCTATTTTCATCTCTTTTTATTTCACTATTTATGCTGTCCATTTTTTGTATTATTTCGCCAGTTATTAGCGCGCTCATCACTGTATATGTTACAGTTCAAGTTGATTCTCAGTTAGAGTTGACTTTTCCTAGTTCGAGTCAACTCCAACTGAAACGAGCAGTAAAAGTTGATTTGAAAAATTTAAATCAACTTTTACTAGTTGAAGTTGACTCTTCCTAACTCTTGTTAGTAAAAGTAGATTATACAATTTATACGAGTATAATCTCACGTGCATTTTTGATGAGCGTGCGTCTCTTTGTTTTGACCGTTTCAACTGCTTATTAGTCCAGGCTGTAACATCGCCTCCGTTAGGTAAATTATTCTGATTCGATTTTTTTGCACAAACTTACTCAAACAAATACATCCTTATAAAAAATACACAGTGTCAGGCGGTACCGCGGTCGAAAAATTGTTTAACCAATTTTTGTTAACCAAATTCACAAAAATAATTCTTATCTACTCTACCTCATATTATGTATAAGTTTTTATTGTGTGAAAATTGTAAATGTAGATAGCAGTACATGAAGGGGTTAAAGTGTGACTGAAGTAATAATGTATTTTAAATGGGATTTATTTTTCGCACTGTTTTTTAGCACACTTTTATATAATCAAATATCCTTAACTTTCGCCTTGTCATGGTGATGACATGTGAGCAATAAATTACAAAAAAAGTTTTGACAGTTTTGCGGTTTGACAGAAGTTTGAATTTTTAAATGTCAAAGTTCTAAAATATTGTAAAATAGGAATGTATTCCAGTGACGAAGAGTTGCAGTTTTTTATTTGTTTTTTGGTAGATAAAATATTGTATAAAACTGTGCGTGAAGTACTTTTTGTGCACTTAGGCGATGTATAACACTCGGCCCGCTCGTGCTCTAAACATCGCGTGCGTGCGCAAAAAGCATACTTCACGTACTGTTTTATAAATAACTAAGTATTTCACTCCGGACACATTTTTTTTAGATTATTTTGGTCATTCGGAGCAAAAAAGGTCTCTTGTGATTTTTCTCTAAAATTGATAGTTTTCGAGTTATACACGATTTAAAATTTGAAAAATGCGAAATGGCCATTTTTAAGGCTTAATAACTCGATTAAAAACTATTATTATGAAAGTCAGAAACTCACCTAAGCCCCCCCCCCTACAAGATCCTGAAGAAATTTTTGTCATTATTTTATTACTAAGCTGTTATTTTTAATTATCAACAATGAGCGCTAAAAGCGTATTGAGGCGGCCGTCAATGTGAGTGCGAGCACGTGCGAGTAAGATCCTCCATTCCGACTGTCCAATGGTGAATCTCAGTCGCACTCACATTGACAGCCGCCTCAATACGCTCCTAGCGCTCATTGTTATTAATTAAAAATAACAGCTTAGTAATACAATAATGACAAATATTTCTTCAGTACCTTGTAGGGGGTCGTTAAAATTTGATTTGGTGACTTTCTGACTTTCATAATAATAATCATTTTTAACTGAATTATTAAGCCTTGAAAATGGTCAGTTTCGCATTTTTCAAATTTCAAATCGCGTATAACTTGAGAACAATAAATTTTACAGAAAAATCACAAAAGACCTCTTTTGCTCCGAATGACCCAAATTAATGATGGTAAAAAAATGTCCGAAGTGAATTTTTTTTTTGTGAATTTGTTTAAAAAAAAATTGTTTAAACCATTTTTCGATTACGGTACCACCTGACAACCTGTGGATTCGTTATAAGGACCTCTTTTTGAGTAAGTTTGTGCAAAAAAAATCGAACTGGAATAATTTACCTAACGGGGGCGACGATACAGCCTGGACTATAAATATCACGATTTGAACATAATATACAGTAACATTTAATTTCTAGAATCGGTTGTTTGTGTGAATCAACTTTTACTGGGAATGGCATTGGGAAGAGTATACTTTAACTAGTTGGAGTCTACTTTTACTAGTAAATGTTGAATAAAAATCTTCATTTTATATTTATAATCAACTTTTACTAAAACCAGCCGTTTGAGTCGACTCGAACTAGGAAAAGTCAACTCCAACTGGATAATCAACTTGAACTGTAACATATACACTCTTAACATTCGATTCCAGCAATAAAATAGCTGGTAAATAACTTTTCTTTGTTTTTTCCTAATTTGCCCAGAGTATTCTGTAATTAAAAATGTGGGAATATCAACATTTCTTCGATAGTTCATTGCAAGTCAAATCGCTTTGAGCTTCGATTTTTAACGTGATACGAATGCGTATTAAATGCCGCTTTATCTGCATAATGTTAATTTATTTGTTTGGGTTCGTTTGATGTTCGATGTTTAGACTTTGCTTTCTAGCGCAGGCAAATAGAAAAATAGAAGATATCGTTGTTTTACGGTCTCTTATCTACGGTCTATGTTCCATTTAGATAGAAAAAAGTGAAATGATAACTTAGATTTAGATAGTCAACAAGAATAAACTAAAAAAAAAAAACGTAAAAACAAAAACGTATGAACACTTTTTGTGTATTGGATGTATCCAATATTTCTTTTCTTCGGCCCTTTTCTACATTTTCGACATTTTGAGCCAGCTGGTACCAATTTGGGTAGCGAAGTTTGGCCAGCTCCGCTGTTCGTCGTACCATCTTTCCCCCCATTCTTCTTCTTCTTCATGTACCATGTCCTTTCAGAACGTTGGTTACCATCATAGCTATCTTAATTTTATTCACTGCCACCCTAAATAGCATGCTTGTATCAACACCATACCAATCTCGCAAGTTCTTCAACCATGAGGTTCTTCTTCGTCCTGGACTGCGTTTGCCTGCTATTTTTCCTTGCATAATATTTTGTAGCAACCTATATTTGGGACCTCTCATTACATGTCCGAAGTACTCCAGCTTTCTCTGCTTGATGCTTTTTATGATCTCAGTAGTCTTGCTGAGACGTTCTAGTATTGTGGAGTTTCGAATCTGCTCCACCCAGGAAACTTTTAAAATTCTTCTATAGCACCACATTTCGAAAGCCTCAATGCGATTTAGATCGATTTTATTCACAGTCCAGGACTCGACACCATAAAGTAAGACCGAGAAGTTCCCCCCATTGTTTCCATTTAATTACATTTCTACTCCAACTTTCTTGACTTCAAACAAATTGGGTGGTGGCGTCAAAAAATCAAGGTAAAAGTTTGTAATCGTTTATCATAACACTGGAACGAAAAAAGGACAGACAGAAATCCGAAAGCTAGTCAATATGATGAGCGCAGAATATGTCTTTAGAAGATGTGTTTAGAAGATCGTCGCAGAAGGACACTTACAAAGGGCTATCAGTGGGGCCAGCTGAACTCTGGTTTTTTGTAGGTTTTACTCCTCTATTTTAGTCTAAAAGTCATTAAAACTTCTAGTAACCAATAATAGACCGATCCAGGATCATCATCAATACAGGATTATGTTCTGTCGCTGCTACTGTTTAACGTGTACAGTGAAGCCATATTTCAGGAATAGTCCAGGGCGCATCTGTTTTGAGATGGACGTTGAGAGGTGACTCAAATTTTTTTGCAGAAATTGCTTGAAAATAACTCAAATAATAATATTTGAGTTATCCTCCCACTCAAAATGGTCCGGAACATTGTTTAAATAATCAAAATGTCAAAATATAAAGAAAAAATTCGATTTTTTATTGGTTTTTTGATTATAACTTTAAAACTATTCACTTTTGAGAAAAGTTGTACTGACATAAAAGTTGCATAATTAAATTTCCTACAATATAGAATTAGTTCAAAATTTAAAAAATAGTCACCCTTGTTGCAAAATAGCAATAATTGCGAAAAAACCATACAAAAACAAGTATTCGCATTTTACGTTTTTCAATCATTTATGCTACACTTAGGACCTTCATATTTTACCCAGAAAAACTTTATGATATAGTAAAACAACACTGTAAATTTCATTAAGATCGGTCTAATAGATTTTGCAAAATAAATTTTGCAATCCAGCTTTCGCAAAAAAAATCATTTTTTTAAAATGTTGCAGGACTGAAAATAAAGCAGATGGCAAGTTGAATTTTTTTTGCTTATAGAAGTGTACTGTACCTTTCATTTGAAATTTGAAAAATTAAAATCGATTAATTACCACGATGTCAGGAAATATTTTAAATAAACATTAATTTTTGGTGCTACGCGCAGGACAGCGGTGTTCGATTCACACAAGTTGATTTCCACCAAAATTTCTTCGAATCTTTATCTAATATATTATTTTCTTACTCTATATTTTGTTGTATTTTAATATTTTAATTCCACAAAAATCAAACTAATTTGATTATTTTACTATTATTATAAACTTTTATTCTCTAAGTTAAAATATATGAACAAAGAAAGTTTTTGCTAAAAAAAGTGGTGTTTCAAAGGATAGATTATGTGTTTTTATTTTGCAATAAACAAATTTATTTATTTATATCGAAATGTAATAAAAATTAAAATATATCAATCATTATCAAAGGTCATTGGAATGCCCAATCAGAGCAAACTATCCGTTGTCCTGCGCGTAGCACCAATAATTAATGTTTATTTAAAAAAATTCCTGACGCCGTGGTAGTTAATCGATTTTAACTTTATAAATTGAAAATGAAAGGTACAGGGAACAGTACACTTCTATACGCAAAAAAATTTCAACTTGCTATCTGCTTTATTTTAGTCCTGTATCATTTTGAAAAAATGAATTTATTTTGCAAAATCTATTAAACCAATCTTAATGAAATTTACAGTGTTGATTAACTGTATCATAAAGTTTTTCTGCGTGAAATATGAAGGTCCTAAGTGTAGTCTAAATGGTTGAAAAACGTAAAATGCGAATACTTGTTTTTGTATCGTTTTTTCGGAATTATTGCTATTTTGCAACAAGGGTGACTATTTTTTAAATTTTTAACCAATTCTATATTGTAGGAAATTTAAATACGCAACCTTTATGTCAGTACAACTTTTCTGGGAAAGGAATACTTTTAAAGTTATAATCAAAAAACGAAGAAAAAAATTGAATTTTTCCTTCATTTTTTGACATTTTGATTATTTAAACAATGTTCCGGACCTTTTTGAGAGGGAGGATAACTCAAATATTATTATTTGAGTTATTTTCAAGCAATTTCTGCAAAAAAATTTGAGTCATTTCTCAACGTCCATATGTACTAATATTTTTACAGATGCGCCCTGGTCTAGAAGCGATAGCGGAGCTAAGTGATCGAATCTCTATAAACGGAAGAATAGTAATAACATAAGATTCGCTGATAACACCGTTATAATGGCAGACATCCTGGAGTCACTACAAGAATTGCTAAATAGAATAATTAACGAATATTGCATTCGATACGGACTAAAAATAAACAAGAAAAAAACTAAATTTATGACTGTCTCAAAAACACAACGTGTAAATGAAAGGTTAGTGATAGAGGGAACCCAAATAGAAAAAGTAAAGATATATAAATATCTGGGAACCTGGGTTGATGACAAAAATGACCAAAGCAAAGAAATTAAAGTCCGAATTGAAACTGCAAGGCAGGCATTTATAAAAATGAAGACACTGCTTACAAACAAAGACCTTCAGTTGTCTCTCAGATTGAGGGCTCTAAGATGCTACATATTTTCTATATTACTATACGGAATGGAAGCTTGGACATTGAAGAGACAACATATAAGAAAAATAGAAGCGTTCGAAATGTGGTGTTACAGAAGAATATTGAAAATTCAGTGGGTTCAAAGGATTACCAATGTTGAAGTGCTACGACGCGACGTTTAAATAAGGAGTTGGAAATTATGAACAGTATAAAAACTAGAAAACTGGAATATTTGGGTCACATTACCAGAGGAGAAAAATATGAGTTGCTGAGAATTATTATGCAAGGAAGGATCCAAGGAAGAAGAAGCATAGGAAGAAGAGGCATCCCCTGGCTGAGGAACCTTAGAGAATGGTTTAACTGTAGTTCATTACAACTGTTGTGAGCAGCAGCCAACAAAGTAACCATAGCCATTATGATATCCAACCTCCGATAGGAGAGGGAACTTTAAGAAGAAGGATCATTTCTTTTACGGTCTATCTTGGTACTGATGTTGCTGCTGCTACATTAGAGTAGAATCTGGGAAGGGAAGGCTTGGTAATTAGGTGGAAAGAATTCTACGCGTGTCCTAGACAGAACACAGAACCAACCTATCAATTTTGCAAGAGCTTCATATAAAAGATAAACTATTAAAAAAGTAAAAGTAAATTACTTCTGCTTCATAGCCAGAAGATTAGGGACCATGGAAATACTAATGGTAGTAAAAGGAAAGGTAGAAGTCCGAAGACCAAGATGAAGATCTCCCAACACAATGGGTAGACCAAATGAACACCCTGGTGGAAAATCGAGACGTCCATCTGGCACAGGATCACAGCCAATGAATACAGCAAACCAACAATACTTAGAGTGTCACCACGCCAATAAGGGCTCAAGGAATAAGAAGGAACTCCTCCAGAATGTCTCTTCCATCTTCTTCTTAGGGTGCCTGTCCGTTCCGAACGTTGGCGATCATTCTGGCTATGATGACTTTGTTGGTTGCTATACGGAATAGTTGTGTTGAGGTCTTTCTATACCATGCTCTCAGGTTAGCAAGCCAGGATATTCTTCTTCGTCCTGGGGCCCTTTTTCCTTCAATTTTACCTTGTAAAATGCACTGGAGTAGCTCGTATCTGCGTTGATTCCTCTTTATATGTCCCAAGTACTGCAGCTTACGGCCCTTCACGATGTTAACTAAATCTACGGTTGTGTTCATTGTTCATCCTCCGTATTACTTCTTCATTGGCGACTTTGTCTGTCCATGGTATCTTCGGGATCCTTCTGTACAACCATAGCTCAAAAGCTTGACGTTTCGATAGAGTTTCTGCCTTCAATGTCCACGTTTCTACTCCGTATAGAAGCACTGAGTACACGTAACATTTAAGGAGTCTTATTTTTGTTTTTAGAGTGATGTCATGGCTCTTGAACACAGAGCTCATAGTCAAGAATGCACTTTTTTCTTCCGATGCGACATTTAATCTCTTGAGTATTGTCCCACGACTCATTGATTATAGTTCCCAAATAGTTGTATGGTGAGACACGTTCAATTCTCATTTAGTTCACATACAGATTTGCTCCAGTTATGTTTTGCTTGCTGATTATCATTAGCTTGGTTTTGTTGGTGTTTATATCTAGTCCATATGTTCTACTTGTTTCATTTATTTTATTCATTAAATTTTGCAGCCCTTTTATGGTATTGGAAAACACTATTGTATCATCTGCATACCGCAGGTTACTGACTCCATTTATTGAGATGCCTTCATCAATATCTTTAACGCCGATGCCGCACTGCAAGAAGTTTGGTACGATGGTGGATGGTAGATACCTGCCTGGCGACCATCTAGCTACTTATACCACGAATAACAAAACGACGGTAACCGCAGTGGCTTCCCACTGCCATCTAACCATCCGGTGGTTCGCCAGGCGTCTATCCACCCATATCAGTCGTGTTTGATATTTCATCCGGGTAGTCTGGCTATGGAGGAAAGCGTAATAAGTGCTGTGTATAAAAGAAGGGCAATTGGGGACCCAGCAGACCCACTATGTGACGAACCATGGCTTAAAATATCTGTTTTATTTATTCTTTGCAGTTGCATTAAAAAAATCCAATATTCAAGTCAGGTGAATTTAAAAAATAATTTGTACCTTTAAGTCGATTTTTCTCCACTTTCTGAAAAGTATAGTTAGTGAGTTTTACCTCTAATAGGACGATATGTTAAAAAACAAACCAAATGTAACGTAACAAATGAAACAAACGATTCCTCAGCAGTCAGTTGGATACTGACAGTCTGACTTCATTTCACTCTTTCACTGCGTCCAGGATGCAGCGCCCCTCCGCTCCACCATCCACCTTTAAAATCCACCCTCCAAGCGACCATCTAGCATCCTGCAGTGCGGCATCGGCTTTAGAGCCTCTTCAAAAATGTGCTCTGAGTACAGATTGAATATCAGCGGTGAAATTATGCATCCCTGTCTCACTTAAGATTTTGACCATTTTTCCATCAGAAGATTTTATCTAGATCGATGGGTAGGTTTTATTGAAGTTGAAGTTTATTGGTATGTTTTCTTCGTTTTTAGTTTGACTTATTATCTCTGCTAGCACCTCTTTCGTGATTATTGCCTATTCGTCGTTGTGTTTTGAGAGGCTTCTGTTGTTGCTCCTAAATGATTTATTGTGTATTTGTGGAGTTTTTTGAAGGATTTACACGTGTTCCAAATTTGACAAATTTGTAACTCCCAAAAACATCGAGAACTGGAAACAAAGAAGATCTTTGTTAACTGCTGAACAATTTTTTTCATAGTGTGTAAATCTAGAGTTCTAATGAACTATTCAGATGATATAAACAACTAATCCACTTGACGATCAATTTTCCGTTACGAAACCAAATGCAGTTGCACATACAAAGTCCCCGTCTCATAGCAAGAATCTAGTTACGAAAGAAAATGCTTTCACTGACAACATCACGTATTTATTTGTATTTATTACCTCATAATAATGTCGACCAGTCAGCATTCGTGAGTACATATTTATCGAGATTATGTTAAACTTTATTACAATCTTTAGATATTTATTAACGAAGAAATAGAGAAATGGTGTTATCAAGGTTCTTTTCGAAAAGGTCGCTGATCAATTTTTTCAACAAAACGAAAACTCGGTTAGTCATTATGTAAACATACCTTGAATTATTTATAAAACATAGTTATCGTCTCGAAATAGTTGGAATTAATGAGAAGTTTTGTATAGGTGTGTTAACTACAAGTGCATAACTTCAAAACACTAGTAGTCCATTTACTTTTACTCACGGTTTTTGCTCTAAATTTTAAAGAATCGTTTGGATTGACATGAAATATGTCATACACATAGCTAACATGTCAAAGCAAAAAAGTTATATTGTGCTGATGTGCACTTTTGCCCTGGGGGTGAGTTTCACTCCTTCTCGGGGGTGAAAAAATATACGATTAAAATAAGTCCTGAAATGGATTAACTGACTTTTAAGCAACTTTTGTTCTATAGATAACGTTTTTTCACTACGTTAATATTTTCCAGTTATTTGCGAGTGAATATGTTCATTTCTCGACAAAAAAAAACACGTTTTTACACGGTTTTTCGCAAATAACTCAAAAAGTAGTAGCAAAAATATAGCCTATAAAAAAAGTGAAAAAAATTGTGTATGTATGAGGTCTCTAGACCCAATAGAAGCAGAGTTGTAGCTAATAATATAGGTTCATATTCGTCAAGTTCCAAATCGAATATTTCAACGTGAAATAACCAAATAATGAAGGACTTTTTGGGGAAACTGATTACAACTTTTTTAAAGTACATGAAAAAAGATTCATTTTTGTTTTTTAAAAAAGTTTCTAGCAACAAAAGTAAGCTAGTTACGCTCAAAATAAAGTAGGTCCCTTTTTTTGTAAACAAAAATCTGGAAAATCACCCCCTTATCACAGAATAAATAACCACACAGAAGCGAAACTCCTGACGAAAACGGTAATACAATTTTCATGCTCATGTGTCAACGTAACTGGTGCAACCTCACTTTTGCGACTGACGTGACAGTTGTTTATAGTTAAATTTTATATTTATATATGTTTTATTTTATATTTTATTTATATTTTATAGTTAAATTTTATATTTCATATTTAATTAATAACTACTTGTCAAAAATATTACCTAATTTGGAATGGTCTATTCCTTATTAGAACATCAAGTTCTATTCTGTAACTGGTGCACAAGGTCAAATATTTCGGTCCCTACAAAATCAATGGAAACGATAGTCAGATTCGCTTCTGTGTTGTTATTTATTCTGTGCCCTTATTAGTATCTCAAATTAATTTAACCGTTGCCGCTTGACAAGTGCTTTACTTATTTATTATTTATATGATGTTAAGTTTCATCGGTTCAAAGTGCTTATTTTTGAAAAAAATTTATTTTAAAATAAAATTTTTTTAATCTTTTTTTTTTAAATAAATTTATTAGTGATACCAAAAATTTCAAAGAGTAAAAAAAATGTAGGTTTTGCTGTTTTGAATATTTTGGATTTTTGTTTTTCTGAAGACAAAAATTGGTTAAGATATGGCCGTTCAAAATTTGCATACACTCTTGATTAGTGACTCGTTCAAGCCCTTCCAACTACAGCCCTTTCAAAATAAACCCTTTAAACCGATGAAACGTACAGATCATATAGATAATACATACACGAGTAAAGCAACTTGCTAAGCGGTAACGGTGATTCTCCCGATTTTTTTTTACCAAAAAAAGGGACTAACTTTATTTTGAGCGTAACTTGCTTACTATGAATGACTAATTTCGTATGCAGTTTTTGGTTTAAAATTTTTGTGAGTATTTGTATAAAATTATATAGAGGATATGGGACTACTGATGAGGGGAAAAATCCCCGAAACCGGTTAGACTCTTCCTGCACTCTCCGATTTAACTAGAGTATAATGCTGCTGCATTTTCGGATTGCAAAGAAGTTGAAAATGTTTATACATTTTTAAAATTATTGTGTTTATTGTTTATTACTGGTACGGAACTATGTACCGTTGTTCCAATTTATTCAAGTGGTGTTTTTAGCCCGACAGTTTGAGCAAAAACTTAAAATATAAGCATTGTATTTGCCAACTACTTCAGAGTCAAGTCAGAAAAACTAATTGTTTTCCAGGAAGTGATCATCTACCAAGTTTTTATTCTATTAGAAATAGCGTGCCTGCCCTTTGAAAATAAAAATGTAAATGCATGCACGTTCATTAGCAAACCTCATTTCATATTAAATAAAATTATCCATTTCTTACGGTAAATATTCTTCCTGCAGTAGCAATTTGTGGTTGGTTTTTATCTTTGATTATCAGGACAGGATTGAGATTAATGTATCTATAACAATGTTCAAAATATCATTTGTAAGTTGTGGTTACAAGAAATAACTATTTCAATGAATTGAATCAAGGTTTTAAAAGGTGTAATAGAGTAAGGAAAGGTATTTTGGTGATAAAAATGAAAAATACTAATAATGTAGGAATTTGACAACTAAGCAAGAAATAAGTTTTGCTTTATTATGTTAGGTATTTATTATTTGAAGTAAATGTTTGGAAGAGTTAATTTAACAAAAAATTAATAATAATGATAGTAAATGTCAAATTGACATATAAACTTGTTAGGTAAAATGGTGACACGGTAAGGTATATTGATAATAGTGGTTAGAAAATTTGGTGAAACAATCGCAATTTAAGGAATTTAACTTACCTTGTAGACAAGGCGAAAACGGCGGGTTCGAAGGGAAAAATATTCCCATGAGATTTTTTTGCATAATCACATTCGTGAGACATCCCAGAATAAAGTTCAAGAAGTCGCCCATGTGAAAAGTGGGCCAATTTTTTTTAACAATTTTTTTTTTCTAATTGCAAGAATCAATATTTTTGGCCTGAACAATTTTTTCTTTAATTTTTTGGACCATTCTGGACAAAAAAGGTCTCTTATAATTTTTCTCTAAAGTTGATCGTTTTCGACTTATAAGCAATTTAAAATTGAAAAAAAAACGAAAAATGGCGATTTTCAAGGCTTAATAACTCGGTTAAAAGTTATTATTATGAAAGTCAATATACGACTAAATCAAAGTTTAAAGCCCCCCCTACAAGATCCTGCAGAAATTTTTGTCATTATTTTATTACTAAGCTGTTATTTTTAAGTAATAATAATAAGCGTCATGCACGTGTGCGGGGCTGTAAATACTGAGTGCGAGAGAGAAGCCATTCCAGCGGTCCAATTGTGCATCTTACTCGCACTCACATTTACAGCAGCGTCAATACGATCTAACCACTCATTATTATTAATTAAAAATAACAGCTTAGTAGTAAATTAACGACACAGATTTCTTCAGGATCATGTAGCGGCGACTTTAAACTTTGATTTAGTCACTTTCTGACTTTCAAAATAATAATTTTTGACCGAGTTATTAAGTCTTAAAAATGACCATTTTCGCTTTTTTCAAATTTTAACTTGCTTATAACTCGAAAAAGAACAACTTTAGAGAAAAATTATAAGAAACCTTTTTTGTCCAGAATGGTCTAAAAAACCTAAAAAAAATTAGTCCGGGCCAAAGATATTGATTTTTGCAATTTGATTAAAAAAAATTGTTAAAAAAAAATTGGCCCACTTTTCTCGTGGGCGACTTCCTGAACCTTATTCTGGGATGTCTTACGAATGTGATTATGCAAAAATATCTCATGGGAATATTTTTCCCAACGAACCCGCCGTTTCCGCCTTGTCTATTGGCTAAATCACAAATTCAATGAAGCTTTTTTTATTGATAATTAGTTTATTGAATGGTTTTATAAAGTTTTATAAAGAAAACAGCAATAATTATTCCAATAAATATGTAACCGTCTCTCACATGCAATAAGAAATGGCTCCATTGTCGACTGTCGCACAACGCAACGGTCAAAACAGTCTGTTTACTAAAAGCGGGTGCGAGCATAGCGAAATCGTAATATATTTTTGTCCTGCTTACACTCGCAACAACTTACTACCGCTGTCATGAATGTGCTTGCATAGGGAACTGTGTGGTAATCTGATTAAAAATTATCACCAAACACTTGTATTACCATTATACCTTTCCTTACCCTATTAGGAATAGCTGATGACAATTTCGCGAAGACGGTATAGCTAAAAATACAATGTTTCTACATTTTTTATGTCTCTTAGTATTTTTTCCAAAAGCCAGTTTTTATCGAAATATTTTGAATATTTGTCAAATCCTATTTGTATATTATGGTTAAGCACGACTATAGAGACCTGAAACAGACCTGGTTAAAATATGAAAATCCATTTATAATTTACATTTTGGGTATATTGTTCTGAACCATATTAAAAAAGGAGCCACATCTCGATAAAAGGTGGCTTATCGAAAAAATACTAAGAGGCAAAAAAGTTTTAAAAACACTGTGTTTAAATAATGGCGCCACAATAATAGTTTAATTGGAAGGAACGTACACAAAAGTTTGAAGGGGTTTAAGGGAACAAAACCCCAAAATACAAATTTCACTGTTATTTTTTTTAAAGATGCACCTGTCATAAGAATGCCACATGTCCATTTTTAATAAAAAATCTCAATAGTTTTCGATATATTGAAAAAAATTGATTTTCATTTCGTATTTTCAAAGGGCTGTAACTTTTTTTATGTGCACATTTGTACTAAGGTAAATTAGATTCAATCGATCTATTTTAGATCCCAGAATATGTGATTTAATTTAGAATACTGGATCCATCGGTCATATTTTTCCTATTATTAGTTCATTTTTGGATTATTTTTATACCCTGGTCTTTGTTTCATCTGGCAGATGGTTGTTGATGATGTGCAGATCTGACATTTTGGCACAACTGGACACATTTTTGTCACATATTTTTTTTTTAAATAATTTGCAATAACACGTTGCAATACTTGAAAGGCAAAATAGTGGCACATACCTCAACACAAATCACAAAAGATCCCTCAAATGAAATATGTACTCAATGCACTGACCAGATACGAGGTCAACCCAAATTCCAAGCGCCTCCTATTGTCGGCTAGTGCCAAATTATTAGGCGCACGATTTTTCGTTTGTTCCTTTGTCGAAAAAAGTTATTTATGTCTTGGACGGGGCGTAAACTACATATTTGTGAACAAGGTGGTTGGCCCTGTAGGGGGTGAGGACTTGACACTTGAAATTTAGTCACACTGATATTGTTATGTGATAAGAAAAATAATTTAAGGACGGAGACTTGAGAATTTAATGTTACATTGATATTATATTTTGAAAATTTGTGAGAAAAGTATTAGACCAGGGCGCATCTGTAAAAATATTAGTACATTTGGACGTTGAGAGGTGACTCAAATTTTTTTGCACAAATTGCTTGAAAATAGCTCAAATAATAATATTTGAGTTGTCCTCCCTCTCAAAAAGGTCCGGATCATTATTTAAATAATCAAAATGTCAAAAAATGAAGGAAAAATTCGATTTTTTTCTTCGTTTTTTAACTATAACTTTAAAAGTATTTATTTCCGAGAAAAGTTGTACTGACATGAAAGTTGCGTAATAAAATTTCCTACAATATAGAATTAATTAAAAATTTAAAAAATAGTCACCCTTGTTAGTCCCAATAATTGCGACAAAAACATACAAAAACAAGTATTAGCATTTTACGTTTTTCGACCATTTATGCTGCACTTAGGACCTTCATGTTTCACCCAGAAAAACTTTATGATACAGTAAAACAATACTGTAAATTTCATTAAGATCGGTTCAATAAATTTGGCAAAATAAATTTTTCATTCCAGCTTTCGCAAAAAAAATTCATTTTTTCAAAATCTTACAGGACTGAAAATAAAGCAGATAGCAAGTTGAAATTTTTTTTGCTTATAGAAGTGTACTGTATCTTTCATTTACAATTTGCAAAACTAAAATCGATTAACTACCACGGGGTCAGGAATTTTTTTAAATAAACATTAATTATTGGTGCTACGCGCAGGACAGCAGATAGTTTGCTCTGATTGGGCATTCCAAAATGACCTTTGATAATGATTGATACATTTTAATTTTTATTACATTTCGATATAAATAAATAAATTTGTTTATTGCAAAATAAAAACACATACTCAATCCTTTGAAATAACACTTTTTTTAGCAAAAACTTTCTTTGTTCATATATTTTAACTTAGAGGGTAAAAGTTTATTATTTTTAAACATATGCAATTGTTTAAACAATATTTCACAAACAATAATAAACTTAGTTTGATTTTTGTGGAATTAAAATACAACAAAATATAGAGTAAGAAAATAATATATTAGATAACGATTGGAAGAAATTTTGGTGGAAATCAATTTGTGTGAATCGAACACCACAGTCCTGCGCGTAGCACCAAAAGTGAATGTTTATTTGAAAAATTTCCTTACGCCGTGGTAATCAATCGAATTTAATTTTGCAAATTGCAAATAAAAGGTACAGTACACTTCTATAAGCAAAAAAAAAATTCAACTTGCTATCTGCTTTATTTTCAGTCCTGCAACATTTAAAAAAAAATGAATTTTTTTTGCGAAAGCTGGTGCAAAATCTGTTAAACCGATCTTAATGAAATTTACAGTGTTGTTTTACTATGTCATACAGTTTTTCTGGGTAAAATATGAAGGTCCTAAGTGTAGCATAAATGGTTGAAAAACGTAAAATGCGAATACTTGTTTTTGTATGGTTTTTTTCGCAATTATTGCTATTTTGCAACAAAAGTGACTATTTTTTAAATATTTAACCAATTCTATATTGTAGGAAATTTAATTACGCAACTTTTATGTCAGTTCAACTTTTCTCAGAAATGAATAGTTTTAAAGTTATTAACAAAAAACCAATAAAAAATCGAATTTTTCCTTCATATTTTGACATTTTGATTATTTAAACAATGTTCCGGATCATTTTGAGTGGGAGGATAACTCAAATATTATTATTTGAGTTATTTTCAAGCAATTTCTGCAAAAAAATTTGAGTCACCTCTCAACGTCCATCTCAAAACAGATGCGCCCTGGACTAACTGTAGCTACATTATCAACCTTCACTTTGTTTGTTATTATAGAACCAACACCTCTTTCACGACCTAGTTATGCCTAAATTATATGCATTTTAGGATACATATTATATTATGAAGTAAGGGTTTTTCCCTTCCTGTACACAACAAGAAGAAGATATGAAATTTATTCCTAGCGTTTTGAGATGTTACGTTTTCTCTGAATTTTTGTACGGAGCGGAGGCATGGATGCTTACAGACACCACTATTAAAAAACTTGAAGCATTTGCTTCGTGGCTTTATAGAAGAATGCTGAGAATATCATGGATAGCAAGGATCACGAACACAGAAGTCCTAGGAAGAATGAAGAAGGAACCGGAGATTGTGTTTACCATCAAACGCATACAATTGCAGTATCTGGGGGGGGGCGTTCAAGTCTTACTTAACGCAATTTTTGAAGAAGTTTGACCCCCCCCCCAACCTGCGTTACGTAACACTTGAACGGCCCCTGGAACACGTTATGAGAAATCATCAGCACCGTTAGTCCCTGCTGCAGTCCATATTGCAAGGCAAAGTCAAAGGTACTCGAGGACCCGGTAGAAGGAGAATATCATGGCTGCGGAATTTGAGAACATGGTTTAAGAAAACCTCAACGGAACTGTTTCGAGCCGCAGCGAGCAAGGTTATGATTGCTAATATGATTTTAAACATCCGAAACGAATAGGAACCAGAAGAAGAATAAGCGTTTTCTTTGCAACTCTGACAGACTTATCCAAAGGTTGACTTCGTGAAAATCTACACTTGAAAAACGACCTAAAATTGGTTGCTGTCTATCTACTATGTCAGCTTCTTCTTCATGTACCATGTCCTTTCAGAACGTTGGTTACCATCATAGCTATCTTAATTTTATTCACTGTCACCCTAAATAGCATGCTTGTATCAACACCATACCAATCTCGCAAGTTCTTCAACCATGAGGTTCTTCTTCGTCCTGGACTGCGTTTGCCTGCTATTTTTCCTTGCATGATATTTTGTAGCAACCTATATTTGGGACCTCTCATTACATGTCCGAAATACTCCAGCTTTCTCTGCTTGATGCTTTTTATGATCTCAGTAGTCTTGCTGAGACGCTCTAGTATTGTGGAGTTTCGTATCTTCTCCACCCAGGAAACTTTTAAAATTCTTCTATAGCACCACATTTCGAAAGCCTCAAGGCGATTTAGATCGATTTTATTCACAGTCCAGGACTCGACCGACACCGTAAAGTAAGACCGAGAACACGTAGCAGCGAAGTAAGCGGATCCTCAATGTCAATTTTAGGTCTCTGTTACATAACACCTTGGACATCCTTCTAAAAGCGGCTCTAGCCTGCTCTATCCTAGATCTAATTTCGCCGTGAAATTCTGCGTTACAATTTAATTGCTGTCCAAGGTAAACGATTTTATCTAACAGCACTATGTCAGCAGTCTTTGATATTTCTCTTAAAGTGAGGTTTATGCTCTATAATGCGTTTTTTACTGATCTGATTGTTTGTCCTATACAGGGTGATCAACTTCTGTGACAAAGTCCAATATATCTGTTATTATAAAATATACGAAAAAAAGTTGTTAATAAAAGTTATAGGCACCTTTAATGTACACATTTTAAAATTAGTGAGAAATATACAGGGTCCTCCATAACACGGTGCCAAACCAAAGTTTTGTTTTTTTAAATGGAACACCCCGTATTTTATTCAAAATCTGGTTTCTCTAAATATTTCTGATTAAAAAGATATAACACTTGTCTAGGGTTATACTGAGCGTTTCAAAGTTATGAGCACTTTTATCAAAAAATCATACTGATTTGATCGCCCTGTATGATTCTAACAGTATAATATAAACTTATTTTTTTTATTGCTGTTGACTGTCAATATTAAAGTAGTTTTGCAACAACGTACAATTTTTTTATCACTACACAAATTGTATACAGGGTAAGTCAAAATGCAAATAAAAGATTTTCTTCATATTTTTAAATGGAACACCCTGTATTTTATATTACCATCGAAAAGTTCTTTCATTATAATTGCATATCTTTTAAATATTCCCTATACCTAAAGTTATTAGTTTTCGAGATATTTTAGTTTTATTGTTGATAACTCATAGATACGTTTATTACAGTAAATTAATTACCCTTAATATTAGAAACCTCCAATGAGTTTGTTAATGATAATTAAAATTAGACTGCATTTAATTTTTTCTCCAAGTTTGTGGTAAATTCTATACAATAACGACAATTTTATATTTACCAACAAAATGATATTAATTTTCCGCGAAGAAATTGGAACTATAAATTGCTGCAAGTTCTTGTTTAAGGTGGCTTTGAAATAATTGACACAAGAACTGTCAGATGTAAGCTTTTAATTATCTGTACGTTTTTATTATTTTTGTTATTGATTATAATTGTTTGCCATATTGTTATAATTGTTACCTAACAATGAATTTTAGTCGTGAAGAAATGACAGAAATGATATGGATTTTAGGAGAGTGTTACAAAAAGTCATTAGTTGCCACAAGAATTTATAAGGAACGGTGTCCATAGCGTCAACAACCAAATAAGAGAGCAATTGACAACTTATTAGACATGTTTAATCGTACTGGTTCTGTTTATGAAGCAAAGGAAAAAACAAAAATCATTATTACGGATGAAAATGAATGTTGTTACACTGCTTGTCATCAAGTAATACATGTTGTCATTAACAATAAAACTAAAATATCTCGAAAACTAATAACTTTAGGTATAGGGAATATTTAAAAGATATGTAAGTATAGTGATAGAACGTTTCGATAATAATATAAAATACAGGGTGTTCCATTTAAAATTATGAAGAAAATATTTTATTTACATTTTGACTTACCCTGTATACAATTTGTGTAATATGAAAAACATTGTACATTGTTGCAAAACTATTTTAATATTGACAGTCAAAAGCATCAAAAAAATAAGTTTATATTACACCGTTAGAAACATACAGCGCGATCAAATCAGTATGATTTATTAATAAAAGTGCTCGTAACTTTGAAACACTCAGTATAACCCTAGACAAGTGTTATATCTCTAGAATCAGAAAAATGTAGAGAAACCAGACTTTGAATAAAATACAGGGTGTTCCATTTAAGAAAACATAACTTTGGTTTGGCACCGTGTTATGGAGGACCCTGTATATTTCTCACTAATTTTAAAATGTGTACATTAAAGGTTTCTATAACTTTTATTAACAACTTGTTTCCATATATTGTATAATAACAGATATATTGGACTTTGTCACAGACGTTGATCACCCTGTATAAACCATCTCGGCCACAGATCACACTCAAAAATTACAGACAAATTGATGCTTTTTGACGTGTTAGACGTAACAAGTTGGCGTAAAATACGGCTCTGCAATTCTAATTAGCGTTCTGCCGATAATCTAGCGAAAATAACCTGGAACTAAGTCGGTTATTACGCAAAAATAACTACCTGTATTTCGCGAAATTACCACCGACCGACCCATCGAACGGTTTTTAGCCGATGCGCGATATACGTTTCGAATAAGTACCAATAACCACTCGTAGCTTACTCTAATGGAAATGGAAATGCATAATTAAGTTCAAACGTATGATTACGTAACGCTCACAGGGGCGTAACGGCGGTGGGGCGGAGAGAGGAGCCGTTGGTACACCAGGAAGCGAGAACATCGCCTTCGGAGATCAGATCGTTACTCAAAATGTTTTTAATGTCTTTATATACTTCTACTTAGCATCACTTAAGCGGAACTTCTAAGATGATACCTGAAATGTTGTTGAGTAAGCATCAATTACTGAGATAATTTACTAATAGCTGCAGGTTGCAATCTCACATTATTTTCCAAGACCTTTCCTTGCCAAAGAATTTTTTTAAAGGATTAACTGTGGATCAGGGGCCTGATTCTAATTCATTTCGATGTCGCAATTTCATTTCGACTCCGCCATGCCATGACAGATGCAATTTATAGCGATTCTTATTCATTTCGATATTAGTTCCAACTAGGGATATTAACGTTATCAGTTATCATTTTGACATTGCTCAGAATTTGGGTTGGTCCTCCTGTTTACTGAATTTATTGGCTATGCAACCACCGCAACGTTTGTTGATAATCTGGGCAAATTATCAGTAGTAATTGCGCAAGAGCTCTAAAATTATTGAATTTTTCCCGAGTGACACTTTGACAGTTTTAATTTCACGAGCCGAAGGCGAGTGAAATTATGTCAAAAGTGTCACGAGTGCAAAAATTCTATTAATTTTAGAGATCGAGTGCAATTTGTTGCGATTATTTCATGAATAAAACTGTTCAAAACCAAAATTTATTTATGTAAGTACAAATTAGTACAATTAAACATACAGTTGTTATATAGCTATTTGTATAACAAGGGAGGAAAGTGCTACTTTTCCTCCCGAGAATGAAGTTTACTGCCCGACGCGTAGCGGAGGGCAGTAATCATTCAAGGGAGGAAAAGGCACTTTACTCCCATGTTATACATATGGTTTTTCCACCTTCCTCAAATAACAAGTCATTTTTCATTTTTACTTAATTTATTTATGTAACTAACCAACAAAATTTATTAGAACTAAAAGTAACAAGTACATATGTACAATATAACTGTCAACTGTCAAATATAAGTCAAATTATGAATGTAAACATTGTTATATCAAAATAACAATTTACTGTTTTTTACCATCCTGCAAAATACAGGGTGTTTTATAAATAAACGTTAAAATGTATAGATGCTTACGTAATAGAAAATATATTGTACAGGGCGTCAATAAGTTATATTTCATGAATGAAATACCATGACGTCACTTTTACTTTTCCTCCCTACAATCAGGTCCGGAAAAGTATACTTTCGGTAGAGGTAGGTGGAAATAGCTATTTGTATAACAAGGGAGGAAAGTGTAACTTTTCCTCCCGAGAATGAAGTTTACTGCCCGACGCGTAGCGGAGGGCAGTAATCATTCAAGGGAGGAAAAGGCACTTTACTCCCATGTTATACATATGGTTTTTCCACCTTCCTCAAATAACAAGTAATTTTGTCATTTTTACTTAATTTATTTATGTAACTAACCAACAAAATTTATTAGAACTAAAACAACAAGTAGGTACAATATAACTGTCAGCTGTCAAATATAAGTCAAATTATTAATGTAAACATTGTTAAATCAAAATAACAATTTACTGTTTTTTACCATTCTGCAAAATATAGGATGTTTTATAAATAAACGTTAAAATGTATAGATACTCCGTAATAGAAAATAGATATTATACAGGGCGTCAGTAAGTTATATTTCATGAATGAAATATTATGACGTCACTTTTACTTTTCCTCCCTAGGGAGGAAAAATATTTTCCTCCCTAGGGAGGAAAAGTACAACTTTGCTCCCTACAATCAGGTCCGGAAAAGTATACTTTCGGTAGAGGTAGGTGGAAAAATATTTTACGGTTGAAAGTCATCACTTTTATAATTTTTAAAACATTAATTGTCATTAATGTCACTGAATGTATTTTTTCGTAGCAACGAAGGGCATCTGACGTAATATACTTGACGACGGGAAATTATCAAAAATTATCGATTTAATTTAGATTCCTGTAGCTTTCTATTGGTCAGAATCTCCTATGAATGAAATAATCGAAAAAATGTCATTTTGGGAAAAGTTATTTCATACCAGCTATTTTATTGCTAAAATCGAATCTTAAGATTGCATATACAGGGTGTTTGGTAAAGAATGGGCCATAGCTTAACCTTAGGTTCCTGAGGTTAAAATAGACCAATTTAAGCTAACTTACCTTAGTACAAAGTTTATAATAACCGAGATACAGGGTGTCAAAGTTAAACTTTTTTTTTATTTATTATTGAATATTTCCTGACAGGTATGAGATAACAACATGAAATTTGGTATGTGGGGGTTTTTTGGGTCGAGAAAACTAAATTCCCTACCAAAAATTATGTATTGCCCAGAGGGCGCCACATACGGCTTTCAGCACTCACTTATTACGTTCATTTTATTTATCCCTCACTCTGTATAATTTTGACATTAAAATTTTTATTCTCCTATTAGTTTTACTTAAAATAGGTATACTTTTTTCATCTCCCTAAACTCAACCGTTTTCGAGATCAACGCATTTTAAATCTGCGATACACCATCATTTTTAGCATAATATCATTGTAGTTACACCCGAAAAATAACTTAAAACCATAATAATTGTGCCAGTTCTCAAATTTATGTCATTTTTATGTCGCAAACTCCATTTGAAAAAAATTGCGATACATTTTTAAATAATTTTATGGTTTTAAGTTATTTCTCGGGTGTAACTACAATGATATTATGCTAAAAATGATTGTGTATCGCAGATTTAAAATGCGTTTATCTCGAAAACGGTTGAGTTTAGTGAGATGAAAAAGTATACCTTTTTTAAGTAAAACTAATAGTAGAATGAAAATTTTAATGCCAAAATTATACAGAGTGAGGGATAAAAAAAATTGAACGTAGTAAATGAGTGCTGAAAGGCGTATGTGGCGCCCTCTGGGCAATGCATAATTTTTGGTAGGGAATTTAGTTTTCTTGACCCAAAAAACCCCCACATACCAAATTTCATGTTGTTATCTCATACCTGTCAGGAAATATTCAATAATAAATAAATAAAAAGTTTAACTTTGACACCCTGTATCTCGGTTATTATAAACTTTGTACTAAGGTAAGTTAGCTTAAATCGGCCTATTTTAACCTCAGGAACCTGAGGTTAAGCTATGGCCCATTCTTTACCAAACACCCTGTATTAGTAATATGGGGTATGACAAGAGCGCAGAAAGTGTGTTATTTTATTTATAAACTAATTAGCACTCCCAAATCTTCTTTTTTTTTCAATTAGTGCTCTGTAACTCCTAAGATTTTTCCTTTAAACCAAAAACACTTCAATAAAAATTCCCCGCAATTTAGTTCTGCACAAAGTTATTTTTTTTCCGATTTCCTTCAACAAAAATTTTACTCGGAAAATCCGAGTTTTCCAAAAAAAATCTGCAATTTTCAATTAAAATTTTAGGAAAGTAATTATTTATCAAAAATTAAATAAATTGGTGACATGAAAGATTTTTTATACCTAGTAGATTATGCAGGAGGCCGGCGACAATCTAACCAATAGTCCAATAACCAAAATCGTCCATTTTAGAGAAAATGAATTTATTCTATAATTTAGCCCCTTGTATAATCTACTATAAAAAATATTTCATGTCATCAATTTATTTAATTATTGATAAATAATTACTTCCCTAAAATTTTAATTGAGAATTGCAGATTTTTTTAAAACTCGGATTTTCCGAGTAAAATTTTTGTTGAAGGAAATCAGAAAATGATGAGATGGGACATAGAAGCTCTTCAAACACCAAATAAAGAACTGGAGTACCAAGTAGCCATAAGCAACAGATTTCAATTGCTGGGAGAGGAAGACCAAAATGTAGACCTAGGAGATGCATGGCAGCGAGTGGCATCAGTGATAGAACAAGCAGCGAAAGAAACCATTGGGAAAAAGAGGACTCACCCAAAACAGAAATGGTTTGACAAACAATGCGAAGAAATGCTGGAAACAAAAACTCACAAAAGAATGAAAATGCTACAAAACCCTACAGATGAGAACAAAGCAGATTTTCGCAGAACAAGGGCACAGACAAGGCAACTACTCAGAACTAAAAAGAGAAGCTACATAGAACAGCAAATACGAGTAATGGAAATAAGTGGCGAGAGGAATCAAATAAGAAAATTCTTTAGGGAAGTGAAGACATTCAGACAAGGTGGAAATGTTGGGGTAACACAAGCTATGAGAAATGAAGCAGGTGAACTGATAATGATGGAAACAGAAATCGTAGAGCGATGGAAGGAATACTTTCGGAATTTACTAAATATTGAAAGTGAGATGGAGGAATCACAGACTACATTTCATTCTGCAGATGTGGAAATACCACCACCAACACTCCAAGAAGTAAAGAATGCAATAGCATCTCTTAAAGATCACAAAGCACCAGGAAATGATGGTATAAATGGAGAATTGATAAAAAAAGGAGGAAACGTTTTACATCAAAAATTGTATGACATTATTCTCAGAGTATGGCAACAGCAGAAAATGCCTAGAGAATGGAATGGAAGCGTTATAATACCCATACATAAGAAGGGAAATAAATAGCAATTCCGAAACTACAGAGGCATATCGCTTATTAGTACAGCGTATCAATTTTCTATCAACCTTTCTATCAATCTATCAGTTCTATCAATTTTCTTACTAAAGAGACTCACTCCGTATTCGGAAGATATTCTAGGCGACTACCAATGCGGCTTTCGAAGTGGAAGGTCAACAATAGATCAAATATTTACCATCCGACAAATATTAGAAAAAAACTGGGAATTCAACCGAGATGTACACCAAATCTTCGTAGATTTCCAGCAAGCATATGACTCGATAAAAAGAAGCAGACTATGGCTAGCAATGCTAGAAATGGGAATACCAAGAAAATTAGTGCAGCTCACTCAAATGTGCGTGGCAGACTCATATGCACAGGTAAAGATAGGCAACAGAACATCGATGCCATTTAGTATAACATCAGGGCTTAGACAAGGAGACCCTTTATCACTATTGCTATTCAATTTGGCTTTAGAATACGCAATAAGTAAAATATCGTCTGAACTAACAGGGGATTCGCACATCGAGGATCAAAACTATTGTTGGCCTTTGCCGATGATCTAGATGCAGTCGCTCATTGTACAAGAGACGTAAGAGAGGTGTTTTCACAGCTCGAGGAGGAAGCAGGTAACCTGGGCCTTCGAATAAATGAAGAGAAGACGAAATATATGCTGGTGACCAAAAATCCAAGACCAAGAGTTAGGCAGAACGTAACTATTAATGACCACAACTTTGAAGTAGTAAAAGAGTTTAAATATCTGGGAGCAGTAATCACAGAGGACAATCACGTAGAAAAAGAGGTCTCAGCAAGAATAGCTGCGGGAAATAGAGCATTATACTCCCTATCATCATTATTAAGATCTAAGCTGCTGAAAAGACAATCTAAATTAAGACTGTACATGTCAATTATTCGCCCAGTTGTTACATAAGGGAGTGAAACATGGACTCTACATCAGCGAGAAATAAATAAATTGCTGATATTTGAAAGGAAAGTCCTCAGAATGATATTTGGTCCTCAAAGAGATGAATTGACAGGAGAGTGGAGAAGGCGCCGCAATGCTGAATTGGTGACTCTATATGGTACTGAAAACATCGTCAGACATATAAAATCTAATCGGATAAGATGGGCAGGTCATGTAGTAAGATCAGAGGAAGATCAGTGGGCCGTCCCAGAAAAAGATGGAAGGATGATGTTGAAACCGATCTATCTAGGATTGGGGTACAACAATGGCAAATCGAAGCGCAAGATCGCAGACGATGGAGGGCCATAGTGGATGCGGCGAAGACTCACCCCGAGTTGTAAAGCCAGTCAAGACGAAGAAAAAGAAATCAGAAAAAATAACTTTGTGCAGAACTAAATTACGGTGAATTTTTATTTGAGTGTTTTTGGCTTAAAGGAAAAATCTTAGCAGTTACAGAGCACTAATTGAAAAAAAAGAATTTAGGAGTGCTAATTTGTTTATAAATAAAATAACACACTTTCTGCGGACTTCTCATACCCCATATTACTAATATGTATATGCAATCTTAGCCAAGCCGCACACCAAAGAAAGATGAAGCGAAAAACATGAAACATGAAACGAAAAACGTGTTTCATGAAAAGAAAACACTGCTAAACAAATCTCAAAGTCCGCCTACCAATGAAACGAGTGTGATTCATGCTCATGACACATTTTTATTTTCGGAGAATTTCATAAATGGCCGGACATATATTTGTTTAGCAGTGGTTTATTTCCATGAAACGTAATTTACGTTTCATGTTTCTTTGATGTGCGGCCTGCCTAAAGATTAGATTTTAGCAATAAAATAGCTGGTAAATAACTTTTCCCAAAAATGGCATTTTTTCGATAATTTTCCCAGACTATCAAGAGATGTTGCGGTGGTTGCGTATTGGTTGCAAATTCTGAGAGTGTTAAAACGATAACGTTAATATCCCCAATTGTAACTAATATCGAAATGAATAAGAATCGCTATAAATTGCGACCATCATGGCGGTGTCGAAATTCAATAGCGACCTCGAAATGAATTAGAATCAGGCCCCTGCTCTGTCGAGATCACATCGACATCGAAATTGGTCTTGACGCTTGCGCATTGGTATCATTATTGTTGTTTTGATGTGTATTTGTTAAACAATTAGCGATTTTAGTATGTGTTGTTATTTATTTAGATAATTGAATGTTTAATTTTATTTATAAATAATTATACTGCATCAAACTTAATAGAAATCATTAAATATTTCAAGAATGAATGATGAATTCTTCTCACCGCACTAGCCTTTCCATTAACTTGACGTCACAGAAAACTTATTTCACTTTTTAGTACGGGGTTGCCACCACCTCCTGAATGTGTCAAATAGAAGTTGGCGTTTTCGATTTACACTGATTACGATGTGAGTTACACAATGCCAATTTAAACACGAAAACGACACGATAGATGTCCAACATTCCGATTTCGGGTAATTACGATTCGACTTAGTAAAAGGCGAAAGATTTATTCGCTCTGAAGGGAAACCAGAGTAAACGAAGGTGCAGGGAAAAAGAAGTAGAGGAAGACCGAGAGAGACATGGAACGAGGTGATGGCAAGGATTCTGGACAAAAAAGGAATAGCATGGAACGAAGCAAAGGCGATGGATGGCACAGGACAGGAAACAATGGAAGAGATTTGTGCACTGTTAACAGAGCACACGTTAATACCTACACCCGAGAGGGTAGAAGGTCTAAAGATTATATATTACGATTCGACTTAATCATTTCTATTCGATTTGTTAAAAGTTACAGAATATGGCTGATTATCCCATATTTTTTTAAGAGATACATCGCAGATGATAATGTCTGTATCCTATTCTCGGATCCAAGGATGTAAGTGTAAGTTAGTCTCTATTATTTCTTCAGATAAAAAGCCGTGTGTTATTTCGTAAAGTATATACTCTGTTTAAACACACACAAATAGTCCCTACCACGTTATAAAAACATACACTTTGTGAACATAATGTATACCAATTTGGCGAGACGCACAGTCTGCAGTCTGGTTTTCATATCTGCTGTCAGTATCAGCGAATGCATTTATTTAATGCAATGTTGCAGACAAAAACTCACGCAATTATTGGCCCTTATTACCGACATGCACGGCTAATTTTCTACAATTACTCACCAGCGTGGAGTATTCACGTTGATGTCGATATTATCACTAATTTTATTCTTATTTTTGAAGTAACGTGGTTATTTTTCAATGAGATCTTTATCTTTACTCGGTGTGTTTAAACTTCGTTTACCACTGTTATATACAATGTGGACTGCTGCAACTGGTCTTGCAGGGAAAAGTAGAGGGAAAGCGAGGACCAGGAAGGCGAAGGATTTCCTGGCTGAGAAATCTACGAACGTGGTTCAACACAACCACTACAAATCTTTTCAGAGCAGCAGTGTGCAAAGTGCAGATTGCCATGATGGTCGCCAACATCAGAAACGGATAGGCACTACAAGAAGAAGATATACAATGTAGGTACAAAGTTTTAAAAAGCTTAAGTTATTACAACCAAAATAACAAAGGAGTGCTTAGTTTTTGAAGTTATCTTTAGGCGCGATTGAGAGTGATTTTTTATTATTATGCGCGCATGCGCATATAGACAGTATGGACTTAGTTACTAAATCTTTCAATTTATGTAAATATCTATAAACGATATGTATGTGATTTTATCAGCACAAATAATAGTCCTGTCGCCAGGGGGGTTACAACGGCCTTCTTAATTCAGATGGACTTACCCAAGTTTTTTTTATGTATTTTGGCCCGTAGAACACGAATTTTTTGGGTAACAGTTGATCCGGATGTCGATAAGATTGTTATAAACAAAGAAGTTGAGGAATTACATAACAGCGATTTCTCGCAAAACAAAACAGTTTTTTGTATTTTTTGGCTCATTCTAACCAAAAAATGTTAATACAAGTTTTTTCGTAGGATGCATAGTTTTCGAGATAAACGCGGTTGAAGTTTCAAAAAATCGAAAAATTGCAATTTTTGAACCCGAATAACCTTTGAATAAAAAATAAAATAGCAATTCTGCTGTAAGTCAAGTTTAAGTGCAGCAAGTTTAAGTCAAATTATATCTGTTTTGAATATTTGCATTGCTAAAAATTTATTTTTTGATTGTTAAAAAAAGCTATTAACACATAGTGTTTCCCGTGCCTAATACATGCGTTTTAATGAATGCTACGTAAAAATAGCCCCGCTTGCACTCTCACCTCTTCTACCTACTCGTTCGATTTTAAATGAGAAATCATTGAAAACATCACTCAAGCACTAGGTGTTTATAACTTTTTTTAACAATAAAATAATAAATTTTTAGCAATACAAATAATTAAAACCGATATAATTTGACTTGAACTTTCAAATGCGGTAAGCAGAATTGCTATTTTATTTTTTAATCAAAAGTTATTCGGGTTCAAAAATTGCAATTTTTCGATTTTTTGAAAGTTCAACCGCGTTTATCTCGAAAACTATGCATCCTACGAAAAAATTTGTAGGAACATTTTTTGGTTAGAATGGCCCAAAAAATACAAAAAAAATGTTTTGTTTTGCGAGGAATCGCTGTTATGTGATTCCTCAACTTCTTGGTTTATAACAATCTTATCGACATGCGGATCAACTGTTACCCAAAAAATTCGTGTTCTACAGGTCAAAATACATTCCATCTGAATACAGGAGGCCGTTGTACCCCCCCCCTGGCGACAGGACTATAAGGTGCAAAACGAATATATTAGTGTTTTTAGTAAATATATTTATTATAATTTTTGTGTCTTTGGATTTGTCTTCTTCGGGAGTAAGATAATAAGTATTATTAAAACATTTTTATTTTATACTTCACTTGATCTATTTGTCACCGTGATTGTAATTATGTCCGAGAAGCGATGTAAACAGAGCCGTGGTAGGTAAATTGGTAGAGCATTCGACTAGAGATCGAAAGGTCCCGCGTTCAAATCCGGACAATTATATTCCTTTTTTTATTTTTGGTATTGTTTTAATAAAAATTTTTTGAAAGTGGTAAGTATTAAAGTTGGCTTAATCATCATCATCATTCTCTTTGCCTTATCCCTATGCGGGGTAGGCTTCCCTAATTGCATTTCTCCACACAATTCTATCCTGGGTCATATCAATATTAATCCCCTTTACCAACATGTCCTGCCTAATCGTCACCCCCCACGTCTTCTTTGGTCTTCCTCTCCCACTCCTTCCAGGAATCTGCACTTCAGCTACTCTACGTATTGGATGATTAACGTCTCGACGTTGAACATGACCAAACCATCTCAACCTATGCTCTCTCATTTTGGCATCAATTGGTGCCACACCTAGACTTTCCCTAATATACTCATTTTTAATTTTATCCTTTTTTGTCACTCCACTCATCCATCTAAGCATTCTCATTTCCGCCACATGCATTCGTTGTTCCTCTTTCTTTTTCACTGCCCATCATTCAGTTCCGTACATCATAGCAGGTCTTATGGCTGTTTTATAGAATTTTCCTTTCAGCTTCATTGGAACTTTTCTGTCACACAACACCCCACTCGCTTCCTTCCACTTCATCCATCCAGCCCTAATTCTACTGCATGCATCTCCATCTAGTTCTCCATTACTCTGTAATACCGATCCCAGGTACTTAAAACTATTGCTTTTTACAATCAGTTCACCATCCAAAGATACCATTTTATTTGTAGTAACTCCATCTTTAAATGAACATTCCAAATACTCTGTCTTTGTCCTACTAAGTTTTAAACTTTTTTCCTCCAGAGCTCGTGTCCACTGTTCCAGTTTTTGTTCTAAGTCTCTTTCACTATTTCCTACTAACACGACATCATCAGCATGCATTAAGCACCATGGAATGTTACCCTGTAGTTTCGCTGTTATCTGGTCCAAAACTAATGAGAATAAATACGGACTAAGCACCCAGCCTTGGTGCAATCCTACTTTCACATGAAATTTATCAGTCTCTCCCACACCTGTCCTAACACTAGTCGTTACTCCCTCATACATATCCCTCACAATCTTTACATAAGCACCAAGGACTCCTTTCTTATTGAGTGCCCACCACAGAATCTCTCGAGGAACTCTATCATATGCTTTCTCAAGATCAATGAATACCATATGAGCGTTTGTTTCTTTACTCCTGTATTTTTCCATCAACTGCCTTTAATAAAACTGCCTTAAGAGGATCGGTAAGTATTTTCGGCTGCAATGCTATTCAAATGGGGATTCATTTTTTTCGAATCCTGAGAAAACTAATAAATATTTCTGAAAAATTTAAACGCAGAATGAAAGATTACGTTATTAGCGAGGGCCGAAAGTTCCTGAGAACTTCTATAATGTTTATTTTAATAAGTTACAGGGGTGAAAAACTAAAAGAAAATTTAGTGTGATTTTTAATTTCAAATATATCATTCAAAATAAACTTTTTATTTATTCTAAGGGACTTTCGGCCCTCGGTAATAATCTAGTCTTTCATTCTGCGTTTAAATTTTTCAAAAATATTTATTGGTTTTTTCAGGATTCGAAAAAAATGAACACAATGCCGTGATAATATTTTCCAAATCTACCTTTGTCTTACAACGTACTCAGCCGAATATAATATTGTCAGCATATATTGTCAGTCAGACACTGACAATCAGTGACAATTTTAAATATTTGACATTGCATCGGGAATATGTTGAGTTATTGATTAAATATTATTAATATATAGTGTATTTGATAAATAATTGATTTAAGACGTGAACTTAATAAAAAGTTATTTATTGTGTATTATTTGTGGAAGATCCAAGCAGAGAACACATCAGGATAATATATTCTGTGATCCAAGTATTTTGTTGTTAAAGATGTTCAAAATTGTAAGCGTTCCATAACAATATATTATTAAAAAAATCACTTTAACACTTTTCCTCTTTTCTCGATTGAGTATTAGTCTTTGTTGAACAAATAAATTATTACAATCACTGAATACATAGTTAGTGAAAAAATTATCACATTTATTAACTGAAATAATAATTTGGAATTATAAAAATAACAGTTATCCAAGAACATTCAAAAGCCATCTCTTTAAATTAATGATGACATTTTCAAGTAGAATGACATTCTAGTAATGTTTACATATCCATACCAGTGTGAATTTTACTACACGTAATTTGCCGTGTAAAGACAGAAAAAGTAGGGATACACGTAAAATATTTGCGAATTATGTACCCATAGCCTTAAATAAAATACAAATAAACTGTTTAAAGTATAATTATTTCGTTGAAATCATATTATAGAAGTATAATTTGTTCTGACATCATTGGGCAAATCTGAAACAAAAATATTACACAGTATCGGTGATAAAATTCTGCCACGAGGCATCCCTTTTTAAACTCTTTGCATTTTGGACATCTAACGCCCTAAGAACAATGTAAGGGCTTAAAAGATAAGATTTTTACAAAAGCTTTCTTTAAGAACTTTCTTCAATACTTTAGTCGTTGTCAAATAAAAGCCAGTGGCTTTTCAAATGTTAATATTTTGCTTTGTCTCTATTTTGTCGAGCAAACTGGTCATTAACGCTCTACTTTTGCTGTAACTCTTGTCATTTTATCTGCTATCTGTAATTATTGCATTCCTCAGTTTTACCGACATAACATAAAAAATGTTTAAAGGGCGTGATGAGCATTGTTTACACTTTTATTACCATTTCCTATGAGAACTAAACCGAAGGCTTTTCTGTCTTGTAGGTCATCATAAATAAAAGGACGTGCATCCTCTCTTATGTAAATCGACCCCTTCTCTAGATAATGCCAAGGATTTATTTATGAAGCAGTTTATCAATACGAAATACACTACAAATGCCACATCTTTGAAAACAATCTAGTCATTTTAATTTTAAATTAGCGTTTCGTAATCATTTATAATATATTAATATTTTCTTTAAATGGTATATTAATATTTCCTTTATTAGGAAAACAGGCCTCGTTTAATAATAACTTCAAGTATTTATTTAAATTGACTGCTAGTGAGAAGTGTAAAGGTGGAGATGGTTAATTAAGCGTATGTAAATGTTTCTATGTGTATAGCGAACGTAAATAAAATCTCGTTACACGTCATCTTTACATTGTTGCCAAAAAGCCTAAGTTGGCAGCGCTATCCAACTTTTGTTGTGGAATTGAAGCAAGCTACTTCTTGGTGCTTATACTTCTTCTTATTTTTCTTTAGGTGCCGTGTCTGTATTCAGACGTTGGCCGTCATCATGTTTACAATTTCCTGAAACCTCTCTCTATCGGCTGCTGCGCGGAATAATTCTTCTACTGTGCAGCCACACCATTGTCTAATATTACGCAGCCATGAAAGTTTCTTTCGACCAATTCATCTCTTTCCATCCACTTTTCCTTGTATTATAAGGCGAAGCAGATGGTATTTAGTTCCTCGAACTATATGGCCGAAGTATTATGTTTTTCTCCTCTTTATGATGCTTATGAGCAGACGTTCTGAATTAATCATTTGAAGAACATCTTCATTGGAAGTGTGCGAAACCCACGATATCTTTAGGATTCGTCGATAGCACCACAATTCGAATGCTTCTATTTTGTTTAGCATTGTGGTTTTTAACTCAATGTCTCACAACCATACAATAAGATAGACCACACATGACACTTCAGGACCTTCTTTCGAATATTCATCGACAGGTTTCTGTTACATAAAACTGGTTTCCAGGTCATAAAAGCCTTCCGTGATATTTCGATCCTAGTTATTATCTCTTCATCAGAGTCACAATTTACATTTAACCAGCTGCCAAGGTACTTAAAATGATTCACCCGTTCTAACTCCTCTCCATCAAGAGAAAGCTGACCCTGATCTATATTAATCTTTCCAACTACCATCCACTTTGTTTTTGAAATGTTGATTTTAAGGCCTCTCCGATAACTTGCTTCACTGACTAGATTTAGTAGTGTCTGAAGATCTTGTAAATTTTTAACAAGAATGGCTGTATCGTCAGCGTATCTAATATTGTTGATTACTTTACCGCCTAGCCTTACTCCCTCTTGTCTGTTATCCAAAGCCTCCCTAAAGATTTCTTCAGAGTACATATTATTATTAAAAATGCTGGGTGATAAAACACAACCTTGTCGTACTCCACGTTTTTTATCGGTAGTTTTTCAGTACGACTGTCTCCAATTTGGATAGAGGTTACTTGATTGTAATATAAGTATTTCAGCAGTCTTATATCGTAGTGGTCAAGTCCTGCTGCCCGCAGGCAATCGAAAAGTGTATCATGTTGTACTCGGTCGAATGCCTTCTCTAAGTCGATGAAACAAACATAAACGTTCATACTTCTTCTACTTAATACCAAACTCGACCTGGGAATCAGCAATCTATCTGATGTTGGATGTATTGTGGTCTATTATCACAATGCGAGAATTTTTTTAACATAATAGCTAGGCTATTTACTGCTCAGTTTGATAAGGTTGCTTATTATTGCTTATTATTTGGACCAGTTTCTCTTATGAACAGACTAACATTAGGCTATTATCTGCGTAAGATTCCTGATTCTTTTATCAACTATCGTTATTTCGCTTCTCCATCCCTGTAAGACCTTTTGGACATATTCCAAATTATTACAACATAAACATAGCCTCAAATAAACAAGGAACAAAATATTGGTATTAACCAGTGTTGCCATGTCCTTATAATAAATCGGGGAAGAGCATGCGATATATTAGATATTAACGGGGTAGACGATGTTTATTAGTTGGTTGCTAAACAGGAAAAATGAACATATTAGCAGAATGGAAGAAAGAAAAATTGTGGGAATCGCTCGAGATAAATCGACAACGGCATAGAGAGTTATAGGTAGACCTATAAGCTAGGTCGGCTACCCACCCAAGCTTTTCTCTGTTTTAATCTTCCTCATATTTGTGGTAAAAGTCATAATCCTCCACACTGGCCAGACGTGTTGAAGGATGACTTTAGGAAAGGAGTAAGGGATTTTGTTGTTTTAGGTAGAGACATGGGGAATATTGACATGCCTTCCTCTCAGTAAAGATATTAAGATTGCCTAAACAAGAACAAGGTCTCATCCCTGAAGTAGACCTGTTCTCTATCGGGATCATAAAGGAGTGTCTACCCACTACTACGAGTGCTTATATGATAAGTTATGTAAAATATCTCTGAAATAATTAATAAAGTCCAGAAATATAGGAAAAAAGAAATCTAGAAACGTAAAAAATAGCCTAAATAACAATATGTATATTGTGTCGTCCGCAGATGACGAATACGTTTATTAGCACATAATTTACAATTTTCTTCTGACATTACATAATACCTACATCAATGTCAAAAATACAAATGTTTGTATTATAAAAGTCCATATGACCTTATTCGGTAGAGATATAGTGGTATTAGGAGTATATAGTCCAACAGATGACAGTAACATCAAGGAAAAGGAAAACTTCATGGATATGCTACAAGGTGAAATCATAAAGGTCAAAAAAAGGGAAGAAATAATCATCGCAGGAGATCTGAATGGCAGAGTTGGGAAAAAAGAAAATGACCAAACAATTGGAAGATTTGGAGAAGATGTTGGAAACGACAATGGAGAAAGACTTACAGAACTATGTGAGATGAACGGCCTCAGAATCACCAACGGCTTTTTTGAACATAAAGACATTCACAAGTACACATGGACTCAAGAAACAAGAAACCTTAAGTCGATAATAGAATACTTACTGAAGAAAGAAACCACAATGCGAATAAGAGACGTAAGAGTACAAAGAGGAGCAGAATGCGGCAGCGACCATAGACTACTGATAGCAAGATTAGAACTACCATGGGTACACCAAAGTGCACAGAGTAACCAAGAACCACATAAAGAATTACCAACAGAAAAAAGACTGAAGATACACTTACTTCAGGACGACTCCATAAGAAACTTGTACCAAAGAAGATTAGATCAGAAGCTAGTGGAATTTCGTTTTGAGGAGAATATCAACAGTACATACGAACACATAAGAGAAAGCATAATACAAGCAGGTCTGGAAGCGCTAGGAGAAATAGAAAATACAAGAGATAAAAATTACAAATGGGAATTCCACGAAGACACCTTAGAGAAAATAAAAGAAAAAAAAGAACTATACCATAAATACCTAAGCACAAAAGATCCACAAGACCTCCGTAAATATAGAGATAAGAACAGAGAAGTTAGGGCTATTACAACGAAAGAAAAAAATGAACAATGGGAAAGGTCATGTAGAAGTATAGAACAGAATATGGGAGGAACAAGAAGTTCAGAAGCCTGGAAAATTGTGAAATCATTACGAACTAACAGGAAAGAGAAAACTTTTATACAATACATACCAGACGACGAGTGGGAGAACCACTATAAAAATCTACTGATAGAGCAAAGACCAGAATTCAGCATCGATGGAGACGAACAAAAAATAATGACCACAGAGGAAGAAAAAATAGTCATAACAGACAAAGAGATGAAAGAAGCAATAAATTCCATGAAGAACAATAAAGCTGGAGGACCAGGAGGAATTGTGGCGGAACTAATCAAATACGGAACACAGAAATTAAGAAGAATGATATGCCGAATCATGGAAAGAGCAATAAATGGAGAGGACATCCCTAAACAATGGCAGGAAGCCTACATAACATCGATATACAAAAAAGGTAACAGAAAAGATTGCGAAAATTACAGGGGGATAAGCGTCATCGCTACAATGGGAAGACTGTATGGCAGGATCCTCAGGAACAAAATAGAGAAAAATATAGAAGGTAAAATCGGAGAAGAACAAGCAGGTTTTACAGCAGGGAAATCATGTCTAGATCATATCCATACAATACAACAGACAATAGAGAAAAAAAGAGCTAAGAACAAAGATGTACACATGGCGTTTATAGACCTTAGGAAGGCATACGACACCGTGCCAAGGAAAGAACTGTACAAAGCAATGACTAAAATAGGGATACCACCTAACCTAACACAAGCAATCAAAAACATGTACAGTGGAAATGAAGTAAATATAAAAATCGGAAACAAGGTAGCTGCTAACTTCAAAACAACAAAAGGATTACTACAGGGATGCCCAACGTCACCGACTCTAAAATATTTTTAGAACACGCACTAACAACTTGGAAGACAAAGTGTAGGGGTATGGGAATACCGATAAGGGACGATTATCTCTACACATTATGTTTCGCAGACGATCAGGTGGTGATGGCTCAAGATGAAGAGGATATCAGTTACATGGTAAGAAAACTAAAAGAGGAATACAAAAAGGTGGGCCTGGAAATAAATATGAAGAAAACGGAATACTTAGTAATATCGGAAGAAGACGTAAAAAACTTAGAAGTAGAAGAACAAGTTGAAATAAAAGGAACGAAGAATTTTAAATATTTGGGCTTTATAATGTCGAAAAGCGGAACAACAGAAGCAGAAATAAAAAGTAGATTGGGACAAACAAGATCTTGCATCAGACAACTCCATAATGTAATCTGGAATAAAAACATCAAGGGAAAAACAAAAAGAATGATATACCAAACAATAGTAAGAAGCATCATGACATATGCCGCAGAAATTTGGGTCATAAACAAAAAAACCCAAAAAAGCATTCTGGCAACCGAAATGGAATACTGGAGAAGATGCTGTGGTCTCACCAGAACAGACAGAATAACAAATGAGGAGATAAGGAGAAGAATGCAAGTGGAAAAAGATGCCCTGCAATATATAGACGAGAGAAGACTGAAATGGTACGGCCACGTACGCAGAGCAGAAAACACTTGGATAAACAAGGTTGCAGAATGGAGCCCAAGAGGAACGAGAAGAAGAGGACGACCTAGAAGATCTTGGAAAAATGAAGTCGACGAAGCCATGTCTAAGAAAGGATTGGAAGACGGAGACTGGGAAGATCGAAAAAAATGGAAGTCCTGGCTGACGGAAGGGAAACGGCATTAGCTGTAGACAACCCTTTATATATATTGATGTGATCTTGATTATTGATATGAGATAATATTCTTATATGTCATTTAATTTAATCAATGCATTTATAATAATCTAATTAATTTACCAGATCACATATCAATATGTTTTCAATCTCAGGGCTTTTTATAAAATTAATTACTTACTTACGTGGCTTCTAAGTATTTCTCAATGGTTCCTAATCGGGATAGTAAAGAAAAGAGTAAAATAATACACACATATGGGTTACAATTATAATCAAAATATTGTTTATTTTATTTAAATGGCAATCACTGCTTAATATTTGCTATATCTTATTATTCTTAAACATAACATTTATACATGGGAATCTTATTTCCTTTTGGTTTCCAATTGAAAGTTTTTATTAACATTTAACTATTAGGATTTATTAGCAACAATTCTATTTAAGTTTGATGAAGCTTTTCTGATATTATTGATTATGTTCTTCAATTTTAAAAGTGGTATTTAATACGAAAAACCCATACATTCATGTCCAAACAAATGAGACTGACCTTTTTCTGGTGAACTGAGAATGTCTTCACACAAGACCCGTTTCCTGCTATCCTTGGCTGCGATCAAAACCTCGTCCTGGCTTCCAGTAATGTTCTCCTTTGAAAACTAGCTCGTATAGCTCCCGTTCCTGCTTCTGTCGTGATGCCGTGTTTCTACCTTTTTCGAAACTGCAATCAGCTACCGGGACACTCTTGGCTCAAGGAGGTTCTTTTACTCTCAACCTGGCCTACCTCTCGTTCCACGATAGATACTCCACACTCACGGAACTACACCGGCTTTCTCACTCTCCGTACACTACCGTCTACTACTGGACTTCGCTTCTCGACAGCTCAAAACATTCTGATCTCTATTTGTCATTCATTCCCCTACTTTCTAAATATCCCTTCCAGATTCACAAATCAACCTTCCACCACCAACTCTCATTCGCAGTCTTCCTCAAAACCAATTTTTAATCTTTCTAAATATGCTTAATGGATTTCAAAGAAAATAGTTAATTCCCAGTCTAAAATTACTATCTACTATTTACAAAATTTAATGACCTATTCTCTATTTCCACTAAGTCTTATTTAGCATCGGCTAATGATCGAACCTACAACGATAATGACCTATTATCGATTTCACTTGAGTTTTATTTAGCATAGGCTAATGATCGAACCTTCCGCGAACAACGATAATGGTACGCGCCATTCACTTTGTTTTTTCTAAGCGCATTGTCCCGAGTTCCGTAAGCTTTTTCTAATCACTTCTTAAAATTAAATATAACAATTTGTTGTATACAGGTTGTTCTAAATTTATATGCCCGTGGTTGAGAAAATTGAAAATATTTTATATTAAATTGAATTTTGTTTATAATTATCAAATTTTAATTTTCATATCAAATAGAAATATAACAAATCCCCGCCTTGTATTCGATAAAATTTATCTGCATTTTTAAATAAATTTTCTCGAGGCAAAACCAACTCCCTGTATATTTCCTTACTTTAATCTACGTCTTATACCCTTTCTTCTTGTATTACTCTAATTAGTCCCACCTGTAGAGTAATTGTTTCCTTATTTTCAGTGTCCTCATCCTGTGTTAGAGTGTCGGCTATTATGTTGTCTTTCCCTTTTTCCCATATCAATCTTCTGTCTTTTTCCTCAGATTTTTCACATACTTTTACCGTGTATTCTGCATCCTCGTTTTCATATGCCTCCTCTTCAAATGCCACTGTTTCGATCATATCTTTTTCGCTTTCATTTGTTAGCTTTATTTCTTCTTCTCCTGAGCTCATCTCTTCTTTTGAGGAATCCCAGTTTTCTTTTGCTGTTGATACTCTCAATTTTTCTTCTTCTGGGCTCAACTCTTCTTTTGAGGAGCCACAGGTTTCATTTTCTTTTGTCTTTTTCTGACTTTTTCTCCCTTTTCTTCTTTGTCCTTGCTTCGTTGCCAAATTCATTTCCACTGTTTGTTCTTTACCTGATTCGTCCGTATTTTGTTTCTCCTGTTCCTTGTCCTGTTCTTCTTCTTTTTCTTCTGTTAGATTCATCGTATTATTTTTAAAATCTATCACTACATGTTTTTCTGCCAATTCGTCAACTCCTACTATCATGTCATGTGACATGTTTGGCATTATTACACATTGTAGTGCATACATCTTCTTACCCAGTCGTACCATTACTCGTATGCCTTCATTTATAGTTGCCAATGTCCGTTTGTTTGCGCCCACTAAATTTACCCTAGGTATTTTGTAAATTAAATTTGTTAAGTTAACTTCTTCTATTAGTTTTCTGTTGACCAATGTTATTTCAGATCCAGTGTCTATCATAATTTTAATTGGTTTCTCGTTGATAAATCCATCCACAAATTTTAAATTAACTCCATTTTTCTTTTCGTTGTTTCTTGCCAATTTAATAAACTCCTTGGGGTTACAAAAGATTCCTGTTTGATTTTTGGTTTTTAGTGAGCGCCGTCGTGAAAAGACGCCGGTTGCTCATCGTTGTTTATATTTTCGTCATAATGTCTCTCTCTGTCATATTCATCTGTCTGGGTATTATTTACTTCTCTTCTATTTTCTCTTGGTCTGTCGGATCTGCTTCGGTTTTCTCGATATCCCTGTTCATTTTGTCTACCATTATTTCTGTTTTCTTGATTTGAGCGTGTGATGTTTCTACTCTGGTATTCTCGATTTCTGTCCTCATTCCATTGCCTATTTCTTTGTTCATAATTTCCTCTTCCGTTGTCTCTATTTTCGTTTTCCCTTCTGGGATTAAAATCTCGTCTTGTATATTCCCTCCTATTTTGGTTTCTATCTCTGTAATCCTGTGTTTCTCGGGGCCTGTAATCTTCTCGCGACCTTCTTGATTTTCTTTCTCTTAAACGTGATTCTCTTATTTGTAGGAATTGGCATAAACTATCTATGTCTTTGTAGTTTTGCAATGTGATATGGTCTTCCAGCGTTTCTTCGAAATGTCTTGCAATCAGTTCGACTAATTGTTCCGATGAGTAATTATATTGTAAATGTTTTGCGTTATAGTAAATTTGTAATGCATATGTCCTTTCTGATATACCCATCCTATCATTGTATTTCCCATTTTGCAATTCCTTGTTAACTTCCAATTGTTGGACTTTTCCCCAGAAATAATTCAAAAATTTTTGTTCAAATTGTTGCCAACTGTCAAATTCTTCTTCTTTGCAATCGAACCATAGGCTTGCTTCATATTTGAGATGGTTTCTGATAGTTTCTTTTGCTGTTTCGAAATTTCCGATGTGCTGTATTTTCTTTTTCAAGCTATTTATGAACGGCACTGGGTGTAATCTTCTTACATCCCCGCCAAACCTTATCTTCACGTCATCTGTGCTATGTATAACCATTTCTCTTCTTTCTCCGACATTCTGTTGCGTATTGATTTCCGCAATCTTTCTTTCCACTTCTTCTATGTCTGCTTGAATAGCGTTTTGCAACTTGTTTTCCAAACTTTCCATTTCTTTTTTCTGGCAATTCGTTATCTCCTTTATTTTGCTTTTGATTTCTTTAATCTCTGTCTCTTGTTGTCCCATATCGTTCTTGATCATTGTCAAACATCCTTTTACTTCCTTTTCATACTTTCCTATGCGTTGCTCCATTTTCTTGTTGTTCTCTTCTATTGCTTGTTTCATTTTTTGTTGTGTTTCATCCATTTTTTGATCCAATTTTTGTTGTGTTTCATCCATTTTTTGTTGTGTTTCATCCATTTTTTGATCCACTTTATCCATTTTCTTTGATGTTTCTTCCATGGCTTGTTTCGTTTCACGTTGATTTTCATCCATTTTTTTTTGTGTTTCATCCTGATTTTTGTCCATTGTTCGTTTTGCTTCATCCATTGCTTGTTTTGTTTCTCTTTGATTGTCATCCAGTTTTTGTTCCATTCTTTGTGACTGGAGTTGCATCATTTGTAATAATTTATCTATTCCTGATAATTCTTGCTGTTCTGATGCCATGATTGTCGTGTCTAAAATATCTTCTTGGTCTGAATTACTCTCTTGATTTGAATGTTCTTTTTGTTTTTTGTTGTCTTTGCTTTGGCTTCTTGTCACAGACATTTGTTTTCAAGAAGTACTGTCCCCTCCAAATATGAAATTTTACTAGTATGTTACCAAGACGACTTTTTCTCACCCAAATATTATAAATTGTCAATAAATATATCAAATGTAAATATCGTAAAAATAAAATATTAAATCAGTTATGTAAAATTTGTACCTAAAGAGATCTAAAATTTTATGTTATCAAATGTAAGTATCTCACTTTTTACCACAGGCATATAAATTTTCAAATACCGGCTTTACTCTTTCTATCCTTCAAATTTGCCACTAGAAATACTTTACAATGCTTTCCACGTTGGACGACAGTTGATGTGATCTTGATTATTGATATGAGATAATATTCTTATATGTCATTTAATTTAATCAATGCATTTATAATAATCTAATTAATTTACCAGATCACATATCAATATGTTTTCAATCTCAGGGCTTTTTATAAAATTAATTACTTACTTACGTGGCTTCTAAGTATTTCTCAATGGTTCCTAATCGGGATAGGAAAGAAAAGAGTAAAATAATACACACATATGGGTTACAATTATAATCAAAATATTGTTTATTTTATTTAAATGGCAATCACTGCTTAATATTTGCTATATCTTATTATTCTTAAACATAACATTTATACATGGGAATCTTATTTCCTTTTGGTTTCCAATTGAAAGTTTTTATTAACATTTAACTATTAGGATTTATTAGCAACAATTCTATTTAAGTTTGATGAAGCTTTTCTGATATTATTGATTATGTTCTTCAATTTTAAATGTGGTATTTAATACGAAAAACCCATACATTCATGTCCAAACAAATGAGACTGACCTTTTTCTGGTGAACTGAGAATGTCTTCACACAAGACCCGTTTCCTGCTATCCTTGGCTGCGATCAAAACCTCGTCCTGGCTTCCAGTAATGTTCTCCTTTGAAAACTAGCTCGTATAGCTCCCGTTCCTGCTTCTGTCGTGATGCCGTGTTTCTACCTTTTTCGAAACTGCAATCAGCTACCGGGACACTCTTGGCTCAAGGAGGTTCTTTTACTCTCAACCTGGCCTACCTCTCGTTCCACGATAGATACTCCACACTCACGGAACTACACCGGCTTTCTCACTCTCCGTACACTACCGTCTACTACTGGACTTCGCTTCTCGACAGCTCAAAACATTCTGATCTCTATTTGTCATTCATTCCCCTACTTTCTAAATATCCCTTCCAGATTCACAAATCAACCTTCCACCACCAACTCTCATTCGCAGTCTTCCTCAAAACCAATTTTTAATCTTTCTAAATATGCTTAATGGATTTCAAAGAAAATAGTTAATTCCCATTCTAAAATTACTTTCTACTATTTACAAAATTTAATGACCTATTCTCTATTTCCACTAAGTCTTATTTAGCATCGGCTAATGATCGAACCTTCCGCGAACAACGATAATGACCTATTATCGATTTCACTTGAGTTTTATTTAGCATAGGCTAATGATCGAACCTTCCGCGAACAACGATAATGGTACGCGCCATTCACTTTGTTTTTTCTAAGCGCATTGTCCCGAGTTCCGTAAGCTTTTTCTAATCACTTCTTAAAATTAAATATAACAATTTGTTGTATACAGGTTGTTCTAAATTTATATGCCCGTGGTTGAGAAAATTGAAAATATTTTATATTAAATTGAATTTTGTTTATAATTATCAAATTTTAATTTTCATATCAAATAGAAATATAACAATATATACAAATGTTTGTAAATAGATAAATGAAAATTTTGTAAATACGTGATGATGTAACATTTAAAGATGCTGAAAAAGTATCTATTCATTGCAAAGTACTCGTTACTTACGAATACCGAAAGTAACGATTTCTATACAGAGATGCAAATCGTTACTTTGATTACTTTGATTACTCTGATTACTTCGTTACTTCGTATCAATCGCATCAGAGCGAGTAACGACTATTGTAAATCGTAACGACTATCTCCATAAGCGTAACGTTCTATTGACATCTCTATGATTGAATATCAGTCCTAGTCCAAACTGTCAAATCATACCTCCGATTTTCCTCATTTTGCTTAATAATGTTTTAAATTTCCCTACTCCGATTTCATAGTTTGCACAATTTTTAATTATATAGATTTTTCTGTCATCAGAAATTTAATCGTAAATGATTCAGTAGTGGGAGCACGCAAAATAGAATTCTATTTTGCTGACGTCACAAAACGAATTTCACAATGCGAAAATCTACGGTTGCTAGGCAGCGTGACGTCACTAAAATAGAATTCTATTTTGCGTGCCCCACTCCAGGTGTAGTTCGTCCCAGTGCCGTTTCTTGAAGACATCCTCTAGCTATTTTAAATTAACAATGTTCTGAGTTTGAAATTGAATTGAACAGTTTTAGAGACATTTTGTGGAATGGATGATTGTAAATAATATAATTAATATATTAATAAAAAGACAAGATATTTATTATGCATGACACATAGTCTTCTTGGTGCGCTAGTATAATATAATGACCACAACCATGTATTTTTCTATCAATTACGGAGTGAATCAGCTTCTGATGTCGAGAACGCTAGTAGCATTTTGATACAGTTCGAATGCATGATTGATGATTTGTTTAATGGTGTTGTAAGGACGAATTAATTAAGGGAACGCGTTCAGATATAAAACGAGGCGTTATTGACAATAAATAAGAACTTATCCTATGACTTCACTTTTTTCTAGACGGTTATAATCAATCACAATAATAGAGAGTGAGTCACGATGAATAAGCGTATGTAAAGACCTCATTTTTGCCGAGTTATTTATAAATCCTTATTGAGTTGATTTTATATGCCACAATTTTACCAAAAAAATGATTTTATTAACGTTTCGACGCCCAAGTCGGGTGTCGTTGTCAAAATACAAAATATGTAATACTAAATTAAACAAAAATGTTGTTGCTCAGTAAAAAATTCTTCTAATTTATTTAATCTGACTCATTTATATCGGCAATTCAGACATGTATTTATACATTTTAAAGTAGAAGACTTCAAAATGATATAAAAAAAATATTGAAAGGTTAATAAAATCATTTTTTGGTAAAATTGTGGCTTATTTCCCATTGAAAATAGTTGATTATAAAAATGCCACAAGGAAATAGCTTCAGAACAACATTAAATAATTATTTTACGTACTATTATTTAAATTAGTAATTAATAATAAATAATTATTTATTAAATAATTATTTATTGTGGGGCAAAGCTAATAGACTGACTGTTCAATAAGTTTTGCGGTTCGATAAGATAGGGCATTGCTACTAGCCTAAATTTCATTAATTTCAGTCAATTCATTAGAGTAGGGGAGCCCAAGCGGGGATTTTTGCAGTTACTCGAGCGCGTCAGATTATTACATGGGAGAAACCTTGTTCCTTAAAATGTACCTCTACCATATATTGGCTATTAATGCAGGGGGAGTTCGTTAAGGGGGGGGGTCCGAAAAAATCTATCCTTAGATTAACTCGAAATCGTCAGATTCAGATAAGGTAAGTTAAGTAGGTACTTGCAAAACAGTGTATATTTCATAAAATTTGACGATTTGAGCGGGGCGTAGGGAAATGGGTGAGTCCCAAAGTTTCACAAGAAAAAGGCGAATATTTCGCGAAATGAATGACAGATCGAAAAGCTAAAAAATACGTGCTCAATATTTTTCAAAAATCTATCGAATGATACCGAACACGACTTTTAGATCAGTTGAAGGAAAAAAACCATGGAAAAAGCCCTGTTTGCACAAGAAAAAAATCCTTTTTCATGAGGGCAATGCACGTGTCATATGAGCATTTTGACAATAATGGCTAAAATCTATGAATTACAGTTCGAGTTGTTCGAGCGTCCACAGTATTCACCAGATTTGGCCCCTAGCGGGTCCCTAGTTCCGTTAAGATTTCTGCCTTTTTTAATAAAAATCTTTGCCTGTATAGGCGCCTTTTTCTTAAATTGTTGTTGCCTATTATAATTCTGAGCTCCGCAGATAATATTAAACGTATTAGTTTGAACTAGAAGAAAATGGCGCAAAAGGAATAGAAATGACTGGGCGGGACCTATGTCAACGGGGTAAACGATTATCATGATTTAAAGCAAATACAACAAAGTCGCGATTACTCGAAAGTTTACGAAACAGAAATGCAGATAAAATTAATATCTACCGAATAGTACAAACATGAAGAATGTCCTAAAATGCTAGAGAGTGTATAACATAGGTTGCTAGATACAAATATGAGAACTCTTAATTTAGAAATGTCAAACACTACGGTTCAAAAAGCTATCCAAAGGTACTAAGGATTTATTATCAGAGTGAAATACAAAAAAACTGTCAAACAAAACCGGCATATAATATAAAAATAAACATAAATAGCTACAATATTACTTACTAGTTATTCCTATAAGTCTTTCAAGTGTCTGTGTGCACTATTGCCTTTTGTATAATAGGTATGCAGTAAACCCTTGACGAATTTTTGAGAACTGCCAACAGAGATATTGCTTGGTTCACGTCTTCATCTGCTCTGATTTGGAGGAGGGTGCCTTGTGTTTGGGAAGTCTTTTTGGAAAACTACGTATGTATTTTATGCACAGGGAACACTAAATTGTTGTCATTTACATAATGTGTTTTACCACGTTGGCAAATTTTGTAAAAAGTTGAATTGAACTTCTACTGGTAAATTAAAAATATTTTTAAATAATTTTATACACACAACGCAAAAGTCTAAGGATATTTTAATAATTTGACAATACCAATGACAGAAATTTCATGACCATATAAATTTGCTTGTACTATAATTGTTGATACAGACACTCACTTCTTATCAAAAAAAAAATGTATAACTGTTAGCAATACGTGTTTTAGAATGTTTTTTATAAGGGACAAAAAATCGACATTTTTATGTTTTGTTTATTTTAAATTTTAGTCACTTTATACCATTCTTGCTTAATAGGTGAGTTAAAGATATTGTCTTTTTACCATGTAAGGACAACATTTAACGTTGGACGAGATGAATAGAGCCGTGGGCCTCCTTCAAGCTAGTAAGCGACAAACTCAAGTTGCTGATTAGCTGGGTGTCTCCCAAAGCGTCGTAAGTCGTTTGTGGCGTCGGTTTAGAGACACTGGGAGTCCAGCCGAGCAACATCCAGGACGTGATAGCTCTACAACCGTCGCTTAAGACCGATATTTAATTTTAAATGCCAGAAGGCAGCCAACAATCACAGCACCCGAGCTGGTTAATGAATTACAGCTTGCACATAATGTAACAGTTAGCCGCAGTACTGTGAGGAATCGTCTCCATGAAGCCAATCTTCGTAGTCGGCGACCAATGCGATGTCCACCTCTATCTGGAGGGAATCGCGCTGCAGGATTAACCTGGTGTCAAGAGTTTTAAAATTAGACTGACAATGACTAGGCCACAGTTTTGTTTAGTGACGAGTCTAGATATTGATTTCATCCAGATTCTCGTCGGACAAGAGTTTGGAAATGACCCGGAAATGGAGAACGATTACGACATATTCAAGAAGTGTATGCATACAGAGGTAGTACATTAATGGTATGGAGCGGAATCATGATTGACGGAAGAATTGACCTCATTTTCCCACATGGCTTTCTCAGTAGTCAGCAATATTTGAACACTATTCTTGAATCTCTTGTGCGCCCGTTTGCTGCTGATGTTGGAGAAAATTTTTACTTTATGCATGATAACGCTCGACCACATGTTGCGCATATTGTAACAAACTGGTTGGATAACGAGGATATTGATGTATTGCCGTGGCCAGCACAATCACCGGACTTGAATTCCATTGAGCATTGAGCATGTATGGGACATGCTGAAACGGTGAATTACTGCACATATGGGCAATATCTACAATGAGTTTCAATTAAAAGAGCTTCTGAGAGAACAATGGACACAACTACCTCAAGCAGACATTAACAATGTGATTCAAAGCATGAACAGTAGATGTAGAGCTGTGATAAACCAACGTGGTAGCCATACTTTATTTTAAGTTTATATTTCGTATTTTTGACATGTTATGGTAGTATGTGAAACATGGGTGATTTGCAATATATTTTTTTGCTCCAATTTTCTGTTTTTTTTTTGCAATTTGTGGTTTTTGACATAATAGACAACAATTTAAACTACAAATTTTGTATTACTTTTTTTTTAAATTGATTACAGATAAACAAAATACGTCTATTTATAAAAATATCCCTAGACTTTTGCGTTGTGTGTATGTTGGAATGGATTTATTCGAACAAAAACTTTAGACCAAACATTTTCACAGCTGGGCTAGGTACGGTCCTGCGAGATTGTAAGTTATGAAGCGGTGGCGTCCCGATAAGGCAAATCTAGCTTCTACTTTATGAGATAGAAGAAGAAGAAGTGTGTTAAGTTCAGGTGCCGTTGTACTCTGAACAACTACAAGATATTTGCACTTCAATTGGCAGCTCTTACGGACAATCGAGCCTAATGGACCGACTGAATATCAAATAAAATACGAAGTGTCGACAAAAAAGAAACCACAGAGAGACTCGATAAAAGTAGTAGGTGTTGGTGCAGAGCTTTTTAGTTCAGATTGTATGCTGGCCTCCGTTAGATAAATTGTTCCAATTCGTTTTTTGCACAACCTTACTCAAAAAGAGGTCCTTATAGCAAATCCACAGGATGCTAGGATGTACCGCGATCGGAGAATTGTTTGAACAATTTTTTTAAACAAAGTTAAAAAATCAATTTTTTCATTTCGAACAATTTTTTTTAGATTCTTTGGTAATTTTGAGCAAACAAAGTCTTCGGTGATTTTTCTCTAAAATTGAATATTGTCGAGTTATACGCGATTTAAAATTTGAAAAACGCGAAAATGGCCATTTTCAATGCTTAACACGTTGACGGACAGTGCGTCAAATGTATAAGCAAGTGTTGTGACACTATATGTATTTTTCAAAGTAGAATATGGAATATGCAACGTCTATAGACGTTGTGTCATATTACATCAATGGAAATTAGACGTCTATAGACGTTCTGTCCGTCAACGTGTTAATAACTCGGTTAAAAATTATTATTATGAAAGTCAGAGGTTGACCAAATCAAAAGTTTAAAGCCATTGTTATCATTATTTAATTACAAATATGTTATTTTTAATTAATAACAATGAGCGCTAAGCGCGTATTCAGGCGGCCCCGTCCAATGATGGTGCATCTCTCTTGCGGACTTTCGCCTCAATACGCGCTTAGTGCTCATACTGCTCATTGTTAATAATTAAAAATAACAGCTTTGTAATAAAATAATGACAAAAATATCTTCAGGATCTTGTAGGCGGAGGTTTAAACTGTGTTTTGGACACGTTCTGACTTTCATAATAATAATGTTTAACCGATTTATTAAGCCTTGAAAATGGCCATTTTCGCTTTTTTCAAATTCTAAATCGGGTATAACTTATCGGGGAAAAATCACAAGAGACCTTTATGGCTCAGAATGATTCAAAGAATCTAAAAAAAAAATTAAAAATAACGAAGAAAATCCTTTATAAAAGGTATATATTTAAAATCCCTAAAAAGAGGCTACATCACAGAACTAGTTTTCGATTGGTGGACCAATCATCATCAGTGCTTAACTGAAATGAATATAACCTGATAAAATGATGCAAAGGTTTTAAAATTTTGACTACGGTTAAGAAAATTTGTATTTTATACTCACGTGATCTAACATGCTAACCACCAAAATATAATATTACAAAAATATGAGGGTAGAAACCTTTTAAAATTAATCCGTCAAGGAAACATTAATGAAATATGCTAACTTAAGCATGGATGTTTAAAATATTCCATGTACTACGCTCTCGGTACCATCTGAGCTCTGATACGACTTGTTCACATGGCAGTATGGTGGCAAGTGACGATGAAATGAATGGGGACTTCTGAACGATAACATGACAGAAGTGACAGTTCCACAGGAAGTTGAAAATTTAATAGAGTCATATTTGAAGACTATGGTGTACAACTTGTTAAATTACGAAATGTGATACCACTCACTCCACTGTGAAAAATAATTAATTAAAATTAAAATAAACTGGATGTTGTAGTTATAAAATGTATTCACGTAGTTATAAAATGTATTCACGTATATTGTCAATGAAGTTGGTAGGCAAACCACATTACACAAATTATTTTTATTCGAAAACTGAAATCAGTAATCAAATCCTATTGTCGATAGACCCAGGATTTAGAAAAGCAATTTTGTGTTGATTTTAAGTTATCGAATTTATTTAACTTGTTGGTAGTTGTTGGAATTTGTGAAGTTTAAAAAGAGATCACAGTGGGGGTGACTGAAGTGTAAAAATGTCTTAAATAATCTAGGGGTATATATCATTAAAAAAACACAAGCTCAGACTAAGGCGACTAATTCCTAAAAACCCTGCAGGCTGCCCGGATCCCTAAGGCCGATGCCGCAGTGCAGGAAGTTTGGTAGGATGGTGGATGGTAGATACCCGCCTGGCGACCATCCAGCTACTTATACCACGAATAATACAACGACGGTAGCCGCAGTGGCCTCTCACTACCATCTACCCATCCGGTGGTCCGCCAGGCGTCTATCCACCCATATCAGTCGTGTTTGATAATCCATCGGGGTAGCCTCGCTATAAATATATTACACATATGGAGGAAAGCGTAATAAGTGATGATTATAAAAGAAGGGCAATAATTTTTTGCATAATCACATTTGTAATACACCCCAGAATAAGTGGTCTAAATTTTTTTAACAATTTTTTTTAATCAAATTGACAAAATTATTATTTTTGGTCCGGACAAATTGTTTTTTACCTTTTTTAGAGCATTCTGGACAAAAAAGGTCTCCTGTAATTTTTCTCCAAAGTTGATGGTTTTCGAGTTATAAGCAATTTAAAATTTGAAAAACGCGAAAATGACCATTTTTAAGACTTAATAACTTGGTTAAAAATTATTATTATGAAAGTCAGAAAGTGACTAAATCGAAAGTTTAAAGCCCCCCCTACATGAACCTGAAGAAATATGTGTCATTAATGTATTACTAAGCTGTTATTTTTAAGTATTAACAATAAGCCGTAAAGCCGCGTTTACACGATGACAATTGGCGAGACAATTGTCATCAAGTGGTTGCGGATTGTCGGAGGCCAGTCCAGTTGAACGAGAAGCTGTTTATACGGGGCCAACTATTGCCATGGCAGTAGACAGCTAAAACATCGCTGACTGCTCGTCATCGGTTGTGTCCGTTGAGGACTTAAAACTTAATGTTAAATCAGCTTTACCGGGAATTTATCAGTGAGTCTTGCAATGTGCTAGAAGAGGAGTTATTTCTATCCTAGCATTTCTATCCTTGTACAAGTCGTCTTGCTGGTCCCACAAACACCTGTGTTCTTTGTAAAGTTCAACGAATTTTAAATTCATTTCGTCACTCCACTTTGCAGAGGCGGCTTTAGCTATTGTGCAGGGTGTGCGGTGCACACGGGCGCCGGGATGTTGGGGGCGCTGAGCGCCAAAGAGCGGGTCCTTTACTTTGTTTCAACGTAAAATATGCTTTAAAACGATTAATGAAAAATTCCATTGACACTTAAGCGCGATTTATAGATTGCCGCCCGCCCGGCTGTCCGTCCAACGGATGGGCGGCAATCTTTTGATTCGTTTGAAGACATACCGACAATGATTCCGAAATCGGCTGTGGAACCTATAAAGGTTAAATTGCTTGGGACTTGCCGGGCATTTTCAAAGGCGTTTGTTCACGTGTCGCGGAGTAATTTTGCGAAATAGGCTTTGACGGAATAGATAGCTCTTCAAAATTCAGACGTCGTATTCTCAGAAGCCGTAAAAATGATTGATCATGCAAAAATAAGTTTGTTTGAATTACGCAATGAGTATGCTTTTAAGGAGTTCATTAATATTGCGAAAACTGTTGCAGAAAAAGTCGAGGCAATAGCAGAATTTTTCACACCTACCTGTCTTGGTGCTCGTAGAAAATTTTTTAATTATGTGGCGGAAGATGAACTAGTAACTGACGCGAAAATACATTTTAAAGTACCTATACTTTTACTAGTACCTATTAGCTACAGCAATTACTAAGTTTGACGAACGCTTTGAACTTTTAAAGCAAAATAATTACACTTTTTCGTTAGATACAAAAAGAGCATATTTTTCTAATTTAGAAAATAAATTGTGTCATGTTGGCAGACGTAGATAGATTTGAGCTCTTTAATGAAATATAATTATTACCAATGTTTATTGATGATTCTCTATAACTTTGGATATTTTAAATTACTTATATACAAATAAATTACTTTCAATGTTCCCAAATTTGTTCACTGCTCTTAGAATTTACCTCACATTGCAAGTGACCAAAGGTCATTTTCTAAATTAAAAATTATTATCTAAGGTCAACATTGTTGAAAAGTCGATTGACAAATTTATATCACTAGTAAGTATTGAACATAAAATAAAAATTGAAGTAAGTGATATTATTTAAGATTTCTCTAATGCAAACGCACGAAAAGTATCTTTTTTATAATTATATGTGCGTCCTGTAATAATTCGTTAATAAATTATTATTTTTTTAAATAATCACAAAGTTGTTCTTGTTTATTCATCTAACCAATTCGTTCCTAAAAGTACTATTTAGGTACTCGTGTACTCAAACCTGTCAAATTTCCTCAACCAATTTTCAACCTTACCTCAAAGATAAAAAAGTTCATTTTTAATTAAATATTTTAACAGGTTTGGGTAGGTTGTTCTGACGCATGACGCCGCGAATACCTATTGGCTCCCGACATCATTTAATATTGCACTATTTGCATCTGGATTTTTGTTTACGTCATAAGCGTACCTAATACCCTATGTACTATATAATACTAGATAGGTATCTATTCGACTATTCCATTTTGACTGCGCGTCTACCAAAGGGCGCCAGGGTATCGACTGCACACGGGCGCTACATGGGCTAGAGCCGCCTCTGCCACTTTGGTGCCATTTTGCTAAAGAATAACCAGACGTAACACTAATAAAACAAACCACGTGTATGTTTTGACTGACACAAGAGAACTAGAGGGAACTGGCAAAAAGAAGACAGCACTACTGGCCTACACCGTTCACACGGCGCCAATAGTTGCGACAATTGAGATTTCGAGTGGTGGGGGGCTCACTGGGCGCAGCTCATTGTCCTCAGTCTACTCCCGGAGACTGAATTTTAGGCCAATTGTGAGGGCAGTTGGCAAGGCAATTGGCCTGAAGTGTTAAAGTCGCGTTTACACGATGGCAATTGGCGAGACAATTGTCAGAAGACAACTGACTGGCATGAAATTATTGTCTTCGTGTAAACACTTCAGGCCAATTGCCTTGCCAACTGCCATCACAATTGGCCCAAAATTCAGTTGTCTCAGGGAGTAGACTAAGGACAATGAGCTGCGCCCAGTGAGCCCCCCACCACTCGAAATCTCAGTTTACACGATGGCAATTGGCGAGACAATTGTCAGAAGACAACTGACTGGCATGAAATTATTGTCTTCGTGTAAACACTTCAGGCCAATTGCCTTGCCAACTGCCCTCACAATTGGCCCAAAATTCAGTTGTCTCAGGGAGTAGACTGAGGACAATGAGCTGCGCCCAGTGAGCCCCCCACCACTCGAAATCTCAATTGACAATTGGCGCCGTGTGAACGGTGTAGGCCAGTAGTGCTGTCTTGTTTTTTGCCAGTTCCCTCTAGATGACGAGCAGTCGGCCATGTTTTAGCTGTCTACTGCCATGGCAATAGTTGGCCCCGTGTAAACATCTCTTTCAACTGGACTGGCCTCCGACAATCCGCAACCACGTGATGACAATTGTCCAATGACAATTGTCTCGCCAATTGCCATCGTGTAAACGCGACTTAAGACGAAGACAATAGTTTCATGCCAGTCAGTTGTCTTCTGACAATTGTCGCGACAATTGTCATCGTGTAAACGCGGCTTAAGATCGTATTTACGCGGCTGTAAGTGCGCGTAAGATGCCCCATTGGACTGCCAGAATGGCATCTCTCTCGCACTCACCATAGACGGCCGCCTAATACGTGCTGGCGCTCATTATTATTACTTAAAAATAACAGCTTAGTAATAAAATATTGACAAAAAAATTTTTTTTTGCATTATTTGCCATTATAATTGCCGAAGATAGTAACATTTTTTTCGCAACTTTAGAGAGAGGCATGATGTCTCCTCAGCAGTCAGTTGGATACTGTGTATTTCACTCTTTTCACTGCGTCCAGGATGCAGTGACCCTCCACCATCCACCTTTAAAATCCACCATCCAAGCCACCATCTAGCATCCTGCAGTGCGGTATCGGCTTAAGGGTATTATATGGTATACAGCCAACTACAGAAAAACCTTTTTCCTTGTGGATTTCTAAAAAAATTGTCCGAAGTGAAGACATTAATTTTTTGAGTTTGTAAAAAATTGTTTGAACGATTTTCCGACCGCGGTACCGCCTGGCACCCTGTGGATTTGTTATAAAGACCTCTTTTTGAGTAAGTTTGTGCAAAAAAAACGAATCGGATTAATTTACCAACCGGGAGCGAGCATACAGCTTGGACTAAGAGAGACTCGATAAAAATTGTAGGTGTTGGTGCAGAGCTTTTGCGAAGATGTGTTTTTCTTGTAAGTTAATGGTGACATTGATAGACGTGTAGCGGTTAATTAAGAACCGATTACGTGGTTTAGATACCTATATAATTGTCGTTTTATTAAGAAAAACAATAAAAACATTTAAGTGAATCACAGCTACACGTTTACATTAGGGTCCTCATTTCTTTCTTAAAAGTAGAACAAGAACGACAATGGACAACATAGTACATAGTACATACATATTTTTTTAACATTTGCTCTACGTTGGAGGAAATGTTGAATCCAACATTTATCAGCAGGGTAATAGACAATTAAAAATAATTACATTTTTATAAAAAAGAAGTTCTTATAATAAAACGTTTTCATTATTTATAGGACCCAATATATAATATATATAATACAGCTCAACAGGCCTTAAAGGCCCATGGCTTGGAATTTCTCCACGGTTTTTCTTCATTTTCTCCTGTCCATGGCCGCAGTTCTCCAATTTGATATCCCGATTGTTTCCAGGTCTTCCTTACATGCTTCTAGCCACTTTTTCCTGGGTCGTCCTCTTCTCCTCTTTCCTTCCCCTCTCAGCAGCGAGTCCTTTGCCCACCTTCCGTCAGCCATTCTCGCAAGACGACCTAACCAACTTGGTCTCTTTGTTCTGATCACCTGGCTTATTTCTGGTTTCCGGTACAGCTCTCTGATCTCTGCATTTGTTCGTCTCCTCCAAACGTCTTCATCGTTTTTTACTCCCCCGAATATACTCAGCTCCCAGATGTTCAGCATATTTTCTTGATTTTTGTTCATGACCCATGTTTCGCTCCCGTAAAGAACTGTGGGCTGGATCACTGTTAGGTAGAGTCTTAATTTTGCCTCTCTGGAGATGTTTTTGGCTCTTAGTAGTTTGTGTAGGGCTCCGACTGTCTTTCTTCCTCTCGAAATTCTTTTTTCAATTTCTTTGCTTACTGCTCTGAATCATTTTCAACACGAATATTTGATCTATGGTGGATCTGCCCTTTTTGAATCCTCCCTGGTATTCACCAACCTGCTCGATTAAGTGCCTTTCCAGTCTGCTTCTTACGACTCTGACGAGTACCTTATATGTCACGTTTAGGAGAGTGATACCCCTATAGTTTTCACACACTGCTCTATCTCCCTTCTTATGAATGGAGCATACTATGGCCTCTCTCCATACTTCCAGCATTTCCTCTCGCTCCCAGATTTTCGTCAACAGGCTACATATTCGCGTTATAAGTGCTTCTCCCCCCTGCTTGATTAATTCTGCGGTAATACCATTGCTGCCTGCACTTTTGTTGTTTTTCATACTATGTATGATTTCTCTTATTTCTTGCACGGTTGGAGTCTACATTGTTTCCGCCGGGCCTCTGACTTCCTCTACCATCTCCACTTGCTCCTCATCACTTCCATCAGGTTCTTCATTAAGTAGCTCTCTAAAATGCTCCTGCCATCTACTTAGCTTCCCCTGCTTATCTCCTATTAGGTGCCCTTCCTTGCTCTTGTAGTAGTTCTGTTTTCGTGCACATTGGTCACTGCTCCTTTTCGCCTCCTGGTAGAAGTTTCTTACATTTTTATTAATATAATGCTCTTCAATCTCTTGCAGCTTTTTATCCATATGCTCCCTTTTCTTACTCTTACACACTTTTTTCGCATCTGTTTTCTTTACTTGGTTTATCCATATATTTAAGTCTTGCCTCATTCCGTGTGTTAAGACTTTTCTTGCAATCGGTTTCAAACCATTCTTTGTCGCTCCCCTTCTTAACTTGACCTAACCGCTTTTGAGATGCTTCCTTCATAGCTTCTTCTATTATTCCCCACTCCATTTCAATGTCACCTTGCACTTCGCACTGAAGTAGTCTTGCTGTCACGTCTGCCTGGAAGTTTTCGGCGGTTTCTTTGTTCTTTAGTTTGGCAACGTCATATTTTTTATTTATTATTTTCTATTCTCTGACCTTTGGGATAGTTTCTCTTAATTTCGTAGTCATTAGTATGTGATCGGAATCTGCGTCTGCTCCTCGGTAAGTTCTAATATCTGTTATTAATTTCGAGTGCTTACTCTCCACTAGGACGTGGTCGATTTGGTTGCGTGTTCTGCCGTCTGGAGCGATCCAAGTTTTGTTTGTGGATTTTCTTGTGGTCGAAGTAAGTACATACTCATAATTCTCAAGTTGTTCTCTTGCGCAAAGCCTACCGGCATCTTCCCATTCTCGTTACTTTCGTCATGTTTACTTTTACCTCCAGTAGTTTTTCGGTACATATCTTCATTCCCCACTTTGGCATTCAAATCACCTATTACAAGGGACCCAATATAAAATCATAAACTATTTTGTTGTTTCAATTTCTGTCATAAAAGAATTTTGTCATATGGGAAGGAAAACTTTGGTGATTATATTAAATTTACAATCAAGATGCAGTAGAAATAAACAAACCAAGAAACGTTAAATGCTACTAGGAGCACTCCCGAATCATAATTTACAATGTATATACATTGTAAATCCCAAATCATGATTTCCAAAATTTATACATTGTAAATTATGATTCGGGAGTGCTCTTAATAGCATTTAACGTGTCTTGGTTTGTTTATTTCTACTACATCTTGATTGTAAATTTAGTATATTTTTATGATTATTTCGGCGACATTCCTTACTTACATGTACTTGTTTTTTTAATTTTTCCCCTGGCTTAATCCTTGGTACCACGTGTTCTTAAATTTGGTACGCCATTCTTCTTGCGCTCTAATGTCCTTGTTTCTTACACGGTTTCTTAATTTTTTTTTTCAAGTTTTGCTGTCAGATCATCACGTCTTGTTATAAAGGTTCGTAGTAGCTATAAACTATCCATATAATTATGTTTTGTATAAAAATAGCAATTGATAATTTTATGTTTCTTTGTAGATATAACCAATTAACGTGTTGCGTGTTCGTTGAATTCTAAGAAAAATCCTAGTCTATTTCTAGGTAACACACTATTTAATATGCGAACTTTGTGGCACAGTGAAAGTACGTACTGGCATAAGATAATTGTCGTTCGATAACAAAAAAATTATTCATTGAGTGTATTGTTTCGACGGAGAGTGGTGTGCTGTGGTTATGTAAAAAAAAGTCATAATGTTTGCATATATGCTAATGATTATCCACACGGGCTGCGCCTATATCGAAGATCATTTACAATTCGCAATAAATTGTATATAATCGAGGTTGTTGACATTATTACTCCAGCTGTTTGTTGTGTACAGGATGTTTGTTTGATTCTTAGCAGCTACTAACGGGGAAGGAGAAAATTAAAAGAAGACGATGATTTACGAGCTTTTGAATAGCCAGAAAACGTGGCTGTAGTACATGATTTATAGTGGCTTCATTATCGGACGTTTCTTACATGGTTTTTAAAAGATGAGCTTGATGACTACATGAAAAACAGGAATGAAATAGGACTTAGGGCTATTTCACGTTATAAGAATTTTGAACGTGCGAGGGTTTTCTCGTGCGGTAGTTTTGACGCACTTGTCCTTTTCACACAATAAGAACTGAATCGCACGAAGATATTTTGCTGTGTTGTTTGGTTTATTTATTAGTTTTATTTACACTTTGTGGCTGAGGTAGGTACATGATACGATGTCTGATATGTATCATTACGATGTATCATTACAAATGGGTATATTTTGTCCATACTTTTGTCCTAATGTACTGTAATGCGTATTTAATTCATTTGCAATGTCTATTTTGTCAGTTATTATTTCTTATGTTTTTAATTAAAAGTCTTAATTTGTTTTTATAATCGTTGTTCTACTGTTATTTGTGGGATCTTGGATTAGCTCATCTAATTAGCTCATACAATATATGTAATAAACTATTCTGAATGGGAAATAAGCCACAATTTAACTAAAAAAAAAAAAAAATGATTTTATTAATGTTTTGACATCCGATTTGGGCGTCGAAACGTTAATAAAATCATTTTTTTAGTTAAATTGTGGCTTATTTCCCATTTAGAATAGTTTATTACAAAAATGCAACACGGAAATAGCTTCAGAACAACATTACAATCTATGTTTTTCATGTACAGAATTTAAAAGACCCTCCGTCATCCACTCGCTTTTAAATGTTGTTCCCCTCGTTTTAAATGTTGTTTTTAGATAATTTCACGCAAAACGTGACGGCCGCCCTACTCCAGTCTTCACCGAGTCGTTTACCCTATAAAACTAAATACAGTAATACCCCGCACTTACGCGATAGGTGGGACTGAGCGGTAACCGCGAAGTCAAATTCGCGTAAGTCGGGGTGTAATTTCGCATATGTGTGTATATAAATTATTTTTAATTGAGACCGGAAGCTAAAAAAATAGCATGTACAGATATAAAAGTGTCAATTTAATTTATTTTGATGTAGAGGGCTCCATAAATCTAACAAAGAGACAACTCAAAAATATTTGTTTTCTCCCGCAAAATTTCTTCATAGCAGACTAATAATTTTTTTTATCCCTTGTTTGGTAGAAGAAATGCGATATTTGTTATAGTTTATATTTTCTAAAATTTGTAAGCCCTTTTCAATTAAACTGAGACCTTCAGTCAAGTTTCCAACCGATATTTGATTTTCAGTTTCAACTGGATCCAAACAATCAAGCTCTTCAATGTCTTGTTCTTCCTCATGCATTTCTATGAGGTCATCAATAGTTAGCTCCCGATTGTGGGAATTCAATATTTCTTCAACGTCGTCACTATCAACAACTCAGTTAATCGCATTACTAATTTCATAAAAATAACAAACACCCACTCGCAGAGAAAACTGTAGATAAGAAATACCTAATACAAAATAAATTCTAGTGATGTGCTGATTTCGTGCGAAAAGTCCAAATATCTACATTGGATGAACAATAATATGTGGCCGGTAATTCTATTTCATCGATAATTGTGTGGCCTCAAATGACTAATCAACAATATTTGAAAATCGCGTATTTAACTCTAGGTTCGTGTGAATCTATCTTTTTAGTTTACTCGTCTTGGTTAAAAAATCAACTATAGACACCGTTGAGCTATTAACAAATTTTCAGCTTGCTATTATTCAACTTGTTTTTTGTACGCGGGATCCAGGCCTATAAAACGGAAACGTAATTAATTAGTATCGACAAGTTGATATTCTTTAAAACAAGTAAAAACAACTCAAAGTTACTTTAATTGCGGTTTTCAATGTTAATATCAACGGCGAGCGACTCCTAAAGAGGAAACTTAACTTCTTTCCTTGCTGTTGGTTGGTTGTTGGTTGTTTACATCGGCTTTTAACAGTTCTTGTTTTTATAACGAATAATATAGACTAGACTCGGTTCTTCTACGTAGCCTGACACAACCGTAATGAAAACTTTCATTTCAATTAAATCAACTATAGGATGAATATTTAATGTACAACATATATTAAAACAACTAGTAACTAATCTAGAAATTTAACTAAACTTGTCAGTTGCTGTAGAAGATGAATAAAACAAATTAAAAATAAAAAAAAAAACAAACAATTCTAATACATTACTACCGATCCATTCTGTGTTTACTTATGAATTGAACAACGCCAGTTACTACTCATTTGGTATGTTTTATTGTGAATGTAGTCTAGATGTTTTTTTATATGAATCATTTCCAATACACATATTTTATTTTAATTTGGCTCTTCTTAAAACCTATATTTTTTATTTTGGTTATTTTCCAAAGGAGGCTTGGCTAAGGCTTAATTAAGTATAGGCATTTTTTGTGCTATTCTTGTAAAGAATAATTCTTATGAAGGTATGATTCTTGACGAATCCCATCATCTACCTAAACACTCCCGTCGAATCTATTATAAATAGATCAAAAGTCGGAACCCATAACCCTACCAAGAGCCCAAATATCCACAAAACACTCATGTGCCCAAAGGAAAAGAACCACACAAATTCTGTCTGAAATTGCTGAAATAACTTTAAACAGTTTGAAATATTTTCTAAATCTTTTTTTTTTGTTACAGGCCGTGAAACTAGAAAGTGTTCATCCGACAAGGACGAGGTACTTAGTTGTTGTATCAAGGATGGGAGCAAGAGGAGAAGAATCGTGTCTTTTAGGCATCGATTGCAACGAAAGAACTACCGTTGGTCTAGTCCTTAGAGTGCTGGCTAACACTCAGATCACTTTAGATGGAGATGGGTAAGTTCAAATTCTTCATATATACTATAATTCTTTAGTTCTTTCGTAGTCCATAATGTTAAAGAATTTAACGACCAAACTGTTTGATTCAAACAGATCAAAGCACTATTCCTTTACAACTTAGGCCATCCGCACATGGGACGACGCTCGAACTACTCGACTCGATTCCAATCGCGTAGATCTCTCCACTCCACTCAAGTGCCTTCGTTGTGGCATTGAGCTCCGTAGACGGGGCGTTTAGGAATTGCAAATCTCCTCGTCTTGTACGACTTTCGTCCCTTGCGATCGGTAGCGCACGCGAAAGTTTGAGTGAGACGGACGTTTCCAGTCATTATTTTATTTTGTGTCCTTCGTTTTTTGTTGATTTTTGCGGTAAATTAAATTTTAGTTTTATTTAAAGATCGGTGAATGTTATGTTCGTGATTAGCTTTGTGGAAATATATTGTTTGTATAAAATTCTGAAAACATTCAACTTCTGTTTCTAGGTGTTCATTATAAAATTCGTTGGGGAAGTAAAGAAATACCCTCAATTGTAGAATGCTCATTTTATACAAATTATACTAAAAATGTAACAATAACGTACTTTTCACAGATCGAAATAGTAGTTTTGTTTGATATATAGAAAATGCGTTCTTACTGGTTGGAAGATGTGAGCAAACTGAATCGACTAGTGTGCAGAGAACAATCGCTTGTGCCGCAGGGTTCATACAAGACGAACAAGACGCGCGAACTTCGAGACTTGTCTTCGATCAACCCATGTGCTGACGGCCTAACACTGTTGTTTTTCCAGTGTATATGATGAAATAATTTGAAAGTCAGTCTCCTATGCTTTATTTTAAAAGAAGATAGAGTACATTCTCAAATCACTAATGTCTGAGACCCCAAATACATACAGTCGGAAAAATGAAAGAATACCCATGAACGAACATATAAAACACGCTGTATTTTCCTGTCACCGTGTCACAAAGAAAATTGCCCAGCGCAAGTACATGTAATAATAATTATTACATGTACTTGCGCTGGCCAATTTTTTGTATGACACGGTGACAGGAAAATACAGCCTGTTTTATATGTTCGTTCATGGGTATTCTTTCATTTTTCCTACTGTAGGCGTGAATAATTTACAAACGCTACGTTTTTATTTTATTAAGGATATAAGTGCAACGTTGGCAGAATATATTTCATAAGTGTGGATGAATGTTTTTCTTATGTACGTATTATAGAAGGTTACATTTAATCGGCGTCCATAAAAAATCATCTCTACATAAGTTTAATACAGTAGAGCCCCGATTATCCGTGCTCCACGGGACCGGAGGTGGCACGGATAATTGAAAAACACGGATAATGCGAACTTGGTCCATTGATTGAGCCATTTAGGTCTGGATCCCGCGTATGAAAAAAAAGTTGATTAATAGCAAGCTGAAAATTTGTTAATAGCTTAAGGGTGTCTAGTCGGATAAACTTTGATATATAGAGATGCATCAAGTCAAACTAGTTTGATTTTACTCAACAAACTTGACTTGACTTGAAAACCAAACTTATTTTGTAAAAAAGTTTGACTTGACTTGATTTCAATATCTTTAGGTTTGACTTGAAATCAAACTTCTTCAAACAGTTTGAAGTTTGAATACCATATTGTGTTCAGTTACGTTCGTTGTGAAGTGTGTGCTTTGTGCGATAATGTCTCAGTGGCGGATCTACGGAGGAAAAATAGGAGAAATTCCCCCCTCCCCCCCCCCCCAACAAGACAAAAAAATAAATTTCAATAAACATTGAAATGTATTACCTGATAATATGATACTTAAACCACAGACAGACAAATAAAACCCTATACGCTCTAAGCTTCGCTGGTGTCGCTCCTAGCGGATTAGTAATGCAACTTTCACCGGTAATTTTTAAATTTATTATTTAATTGTTATAGCTTAATATTTACAACACAAAAAAGTAATTAAATTGTAACGGATTTCTTTGAGATTTTACAAATCATTTTGACGTTCTATTGATGAAATATTAATTTCTTACTTCAGATACTTTCACAATTATCGTGTAGATGGCGCTAAGATTAATAGATTAATTTATAATTACATATTACGGAACATATTCAGTATTTAAAACGTAAGTATATTTAAGGTAAAAATATATACCACAGCTTTGACCAACTAATATTTTTTATAATTAATGTTTTTATTTTTAATTTTAAATTAATCACTTTGACGTTTATGTCAAATTTCCAGTAAACGTTTACAGACTTGTCAATACTGGCGCTCGCGAATTTTTAAATATCCCCTCTACGTACGAGCTAACAGCGTATAAACGCGCTAGTTTATAAGTTTGGATAATTTAGAAAACTTAATGCATATAGATAGGTCAATATATTTAAAATTTAAACTAAAACATAACATTTGTAGACTGTATCTGAAAAAAAAATTCAATTATAGACATAAAACCAATAACCCTATTATTATTACTCAATTATTTTTAAATATTTTCTTTTTTATATGAAATATAATCATCAGGGGTAGGCGGTATTATACCGCCTACCCCTTATTATTAACTTCGTTAATAATAATTGAATTATGCTCCTTCTCAAATATGCCCGGAACATTAATAAAAAAAATAAAATATTTAAAAATTTCAAAAAATTTCGTTTTTTTTTTCTACTTTTTTTGCTTATAACTTAAAAGCTATTCATTTTAGAACAAAGTCGTATATAAATAAAGCAAAGATAATTAAATTTTATATCAGATGCGATTGGTTAAAAATGTCTTAATTTATCACCCTTGCTTCAAAATAGCAATAAATATAAAATAAGGGGTCAAAACAAGCCTGTCCTTATTCAATGATTTTTCATCACTTAGGTTACACTTAGAACATTCCTAATTCGCTTAGAAAATTTTTGTAATGTGCTAAAGCCGTACCCCAAATTTGGGTGCTACGGGCTTCTTTATTTAGATGGACTCACCCAAGTTTTGTTATGTATTTTGACCCATATAACACGAATTTTTTGGGTCACAGTTGATCCGGATGTCGATAAGATTGATATAAACAAAGAACTTGAGGAAGTTTTTTCGTAGGATGCATAGTTTTCGAGATAAACGCGGTGGAACTTTCAAAAAATCGAGAAATTGCAATTTTTGAACGCGAATAACGTTTGATTAAAAAATAAAATAGCAATTCTGCTGACAGCATTTGAAAGTTTAAGTCAAATTATACCGGTTTTAATTATTTGCATTGCTAAAAATTAATTTTTTTATTATTAAACGAAGCTATTTGTTTATAAGCCAAAAAATTGTTAATAAATTTAAAACATTGCTGAGGCCCCTTAAATAATCCGATTTTAATTCTGTACAGTGTATTAGATAGGTAGAGCACCTCTTTATATGTAAAAAATTAGCCAACTTCTAAATGGTCTACTTTTTGTTCAGAAAGATTTTAAAAAATTTGAACTTTTTTAAAAACATTTAGATTGGAAATTTATTATGCAAAATATATTAGGTCGATTTTAATGAAATTTGGTACACGATTTAAGTATGTTATAAAGAATTTCCTAAGCGAATTACTAAGGTTCTAAGTGCCACCAAAGTGGTTAAAAAATATTGAATAAAAACAGACTTATTTTGCCTCCTTATTTTGTGTTTATTGCTATATTGCAGAAAAGTAATAACTTAAGACATTTTTTACCAGTCGTATATCATACCTACAAAATTCAATTATCTTTATTTTATTTCTCTACGACTTTGTTCCAAAACGAATCGTTTTAAAGTTATAAGCAAAGAAAGAAGAAAAAAATCGATGTTTTTCGAAATTTTTAAATATTTAAATTTTTCTTATTAATGTTCCGGCCTCCGGGCATATTTGAGAAGGAGCATAAGTCAATTATTATTACTGAAGGTATCACCTAACTTTATCAGCAAAAATCCGAATGCCACCTCTCACATCCAAAAATAGACGTTTTTTCGCAGATTCTTACTGGTCTATATAATGATGTAAAAAGGAAAACAACCTTTAAGAGGTAGATTATTTAACTCTTGAATTTTAAAAAATACTTCTGCATTGTACGTTTTGGAGCGAACTGACAGCTTGACACCATATGCCACCAGCGTTTTCGACCTGGTCCTTAGATAAAAGAAATAGTACAAACACTCTCATAAATATATCTCAACTATGCATTGACAAATTCCAGTTTATCTTTTTTAATTGCATCCCTTAAACGAGAATTCTGACTCAAGTGCTTTATTGCTGTTCAAAAATCAAACGAATATCCGTTTCTGCTATGGCTTGCGGTCTACGACACATAATTATAGTGCCGGCAAAAAATCTTGAAATTCTACAAAGTGAATAAAACGCATAAATTATGAGAATTATTATTTTAACTGTTAATTAAATGTAATGTAATGAATACTCTGTCATATCAATTTACTATTTTAGTTTGGAATAAGCCACAAAATTGGATTATTCTGCACACTACAATATAATAGCACTGCAATAGATATGCGCAGGTAGAACGCATGTTATAGTAGCACCAGAATTTTTTAGTTACATTCAATTTTATAGCATATTTTAACTCAATATTTCAAACTTTCAATAGTAATTTTACCATCTTAGAGTAGGTCCACTGTGGATGTTGTAATTTTATCGACATCATGGTAATTTCTATATACTTATAGGAATGTGGTTATAAGTCTTTACACATTATGTACTCAGATGTAAATATATAATTTAGCTCTCCAGGCCTAGAATGCCCATAGTTTGGTTTACTTTTCTTTTCGATTCTCTCCTGTTTGCTGGTTTATTTTTCCAATTTGTGATTTTAATTTCTTCTATGTCTCTTTTAACCTCGTTCTTCCATCTGGTTTTCGGTCTACTTTTCTTCTTCTTTCCTCTTTTTCCTCCCGTTAGTATTATTTTGGGAAGTCTTATGTTTGTCATCCTTTGGATATGTCCCAACCACCTCAGTCTTTGTGATTTGATGATCCCTGATCCCTTCTATATTCGGTTCTCCATAGATCTAGTTCTACATTTGGTATTTTTATCCACATTCCATTTCATAGCTTTCCTACAAATATTTTCCTGAGGACTTTTCTTTCCCACACTTTCAGCATGACTTGTTCGGATTTGTTCATTGTCCGTGTTTCACTGGCATATAATGCTATAGGTGTTATCACTGTCTATTTTCAATCTTAGCCTTTCTAGATATGTTTTTACTTCTTAAGTTGTTTAGAGCAAAGATACAAAGATTACCAGCCATATTTCTCGCTTGGTTTTCATCTTTCATATTTGGTCTCCTAGTGAATATCGCTCCTAGATATTGGTATAATTCTACTTCTTCGAATTTATATGATTTTCTTTCTGTGCTTATTGTCCTGTATTGTCCTTGTATGTATTCTCGTTGTATTCATTCTATATATTTAGTATTTTCTTCATTTATGTATATCCCCTTCTTTCTCGCTATAGTCTCTAGTCTTTTTATTATTTCTTTTAATTCTTGTTTATTTCTGGCTATCAGTACTATATCATCAATTTTGTCATCGGTAACTAGCATCTAACTCGACAAAAAAGTATATGTACTAAATTACTAAATAAATTATTTTTCAAACTCTCAAACTAGTTTGACAAACAGTTTGAATATTCAAACCTGTAACTATGGACCAGTTTGACTTGACTTGAATTATTTGTCAGAAGGTTTGACTTGAGTTTGACTTGAAATTATGTCAAACTCAAGTCAATTTCAAACATTCAAGTCAAACTTGTACAACTCTATTGATATATGCCAACACTGGAACAGGGGCAGTTTTAACTGTGGAACAGGTTAAAAATTTGGAACGGTCACATCACGAAAACGGCACATTTATTTTGTCCGACAGAACAGACATAAACTCTCCGAACAGAGATTAAACTCTCATGCAAAAATCAGACTGCTATTTATCACCTGTCATAATTCCTGTCATTTGAAATATTCTACATGTTCCACTCATTAAAACGCCCATTTGGTGTTACGGATATCGAAGAGGCCATGGCATGCAGGCTAGGACTGAAGGCCGTTATTTGAGTAGTTAAGTTAATGAACTGCAGTTGAGACGCCACACACATGCAGTTTTGTGATCGAGAGTGCCAACGCCTTTACGAAAACTGCGTGTAAGTGGTGATTTTGGCTTCAATTAACCGCCTGTCAGTCGCTCGGCCTCTTCGATATCCGTAAGTGAGTGTCCAGCATTAGAGGTGCCTCATTGGGATGAGCACTAACATTATCCACAAGAGGCGCCTTTTGTGGCAATTTTTCCTTCTTCAAACAAGACTACTTTTATGAAATTTTCTGTAATTATGGTCTCCTGTTCAAACATTCCACTATTGCTTCCCCCAGAGCCTATTTTACTTCAAATCGGGCCCGAGGCACTACACAATTTTCGGTCCCCTAAATATGATTTAATAATAATAATAATTTTTTTGGACGAATTAATTATTTAATAGAAATATAGTTGCACCAGAAATTTAAATTTTTATTTACAATAAATAAAATTTATATTTGAACAATTAAACATTGTTTAGCTCTCTATTTCGGCTATCAAAATAAATACTGATTTGAAGTTTTGCACATTTTTTAAGATACTCAACTGAAATTCAAATTTTCATCACGGCCTACTGCGAATCCACAAACAGGGTAAATTTTCTATATTTTGCTTCGCGTTAGAGATATCGGAAATAGTTATTTGAAAAAGTACTTCCAAATATTATTCTACACCACATACCAAATTGCATGACAAAATTCACACTTTTAGTTTTTTCAGTATTTGTAGTCAGGGTCCTAAAATTCATCTCAGCTGTCCCGAGATGCAACTCGGGCCGCCAATTTTTTGACGGCCCGACGGGCCCTGACTACAAAATAATGAAAAAATTAAAAGTGCGAATTTTGTCCTGAAAGTTGGTAGGTGGGGTTAAAATAATATTTGGAACAACTTTTTCCGATTATATCCCGAATAACTCGAAGCATATCTAAAATTTACCCTGTTTGAGGAGTGGCAGTAGGCTGCGTTTAAAATTTAAATTTCAGCTGAGTGTCTCAAAAAATGTGAACATTCAACCTGTATGACTATCCAAAACTTCAAATCTGTGTTTATTTGTATAGCCAAAATATATATCTTCATGTTAAATGCGACACACTGTATATGTGTCATTTCCTTTTGTAAATAATTTGGTTGTTGAATCATAAAAGGTTAGACCGTTCTTGGACAAAAATTTAATGGTTGCTATTAGTCGCTGAAGAAAGTTTCTTCAATGTTCCTTTTCTTCTAAATAACTTTTTTCCATTAATGTTACAATTTGTCCTGCTGTACTACTTCTCTTGACTAACGTACCAATTGATGAAATATGTTCAGGAGATCGCTCATGTTGAATAACTGTCCTATTGATATTTTTTCAATCATTATACCGATGGAAAGTTAAAAGAACAATACTTTTCGTGAAAATCAGTTTACAAACGTAACAATAAACAGCTACATTTAGGACTGTACACTAACCACTAGGGAAGAATTTTTTCCTCATTAGCTTTCATGGTATAAATCGCACTTTGCAAATGTCTGGTTGTTTTTATTATCCAGTTGTGTAACACATTCACTAATTTTATCAACATATTGATTCGGTCTATTATTTATAAAGTATTGTTGAAATTCCAGATTTAAATGTTTTGGCCAATCCCCTAGGAAAAGAGGTGTCAATACCAGTGTCGTTTTCTATAGGAGATGACGGAGATGTACTTGCGACAGGTGAAGTCGCTTGAAAATCAACTGTGGAGTTATCATTTATCATTTTCTGTTCATAAAATGAAAGAATTTTGAAAATTTATTTTGTTATTGCAATAAAAACAATTTTTTGATGATCTTTCAGGGCCCCATTGAAATGCGGGCCCGAGGCAGGTGCCTCATGGGCCTAGTGATAAAATAGGCCCTGGCTTCCCCGTCAGCACTAAGTTTTTTGCCTTGAATGGTAAGCTCAGGAATCCCGTGACGTTTTTTTTTGACCGATGCATTGGATGCATCGAAAGTTCCTTTAATTTTCAAGTGTTCGTGAAAAATCTGCGCTTGCTTAGTTCACATTGGCTCAGAGATTGGTATGCCCTCCGATCTTTTCTGTATAAATCACTTCCAAAAAGGTTTATCTAGTTTTCGAATAATCCTTTCAATAATTAAAGGTGTTTTTAAAAGAGTCATACTAAGATACGAAATTTTATAGTTTCACTTAATTTTTGTTGGTATCACGTACCTAAGTATAGTTTGTTTACCAACTTAATAGATTTGTGATACTGCATTCTCTATGAAAGGTTTAAACACCTTTTTAAAGTTGTTAATTCGAGATACATTCACCGTATCATATTTTGTTACCTTTGTTTGGTATTACGTCCAAAAAAATCGCTGATCAACAACATTTGGCTAGATAAGTGGGCCTACCTTTAAGCGTCGTTTAAACACAACGATAAGTCACAGCAACTAGTTGTGATGACAAGTTGAAACGCTGTTTAGACGCTGCGATTCAATGCGATACCACCTTCAACCCAACTCCAACTTTGATAAGTTGTGCGATGCACCGTTTACACACAATGATAAGTTGCAACAACTCGATTGACCTTGATAAGTTGTTTGATTTATCGCTGTGTTTAAACGACCCTTTTACAATTACTAGCATAATAGTAAGAGGTGGTCATCATAAATTATTATTAACTGTCATTTTAAACAATGAGATGTACAGCAGCTCGAATCCCATAGTCACACTTCTCCCATCAAAGTACGGATAATTAATATCTTCTATTTTAACATTAATTTTTCGAATATTACGTACCGTTAGGTCCGTTATCGTACCAAATTCAGAACCGGCTTCGACAGATGTTTGAAACGTTTTATTAATAATTTTATAACGTTTAATATGCGTTTATGATGTTTGCATACAGTACAACTAAGCAGTCTCTTGGATTAATAGTTCTTCAGTGCTATACGAGGATCGTAAGATAATATAAACTTAATATTAACATAGAGATGCTGCAAATTCGGAAAAACTTTTATCAATTCGTATCAAACCTTCAAGTCAGCGGCATATCCAATAATTGGAAATTGTTTTATGACCACTCACCTATTAGTGCGATGCCACATTATGCGTTTTGACGGGATGCATCGCCAGGTTACACAGCAGTAGGGACAGATCTCCTCCTGTAGGCATCCTCTGAAGATCCGGGCAAACACGGTCTCAACCATATTCCTGAGCATAGATTATATCCAGTTCAAACAAGTATTCTTGACTTCTTTATGTCTCAGGGCGTTGGTTATGGATATAATCGAAGTGTTGTCGAAAGCCCCCTCTAAATCCAAAAAGCTTCCAGCATCACCTCTTTATTTTCAATTGTGTTCCCCACTGTTTATACGAGTCTGATATACCTGTTGAGCAGTTTCTGTAATGTCTTCTGTAGGAATGACATTAGACTTATTGGTCTTAGACTTTGCCTTTTTCCGTTCTCTTGTCCTCAGTTTGGAATGAAAGTTACTCATATTTCTCTCCATGCTTTAATTATGTACCCGTAGGCTACACTATTGAGTACATTGCATATTCTGCAGTACAATAGTTTCCTTTTGTAATAACACTGGATACATACCATCTATTCATAGTGATTTATACAGCTCACATGAGTTTATTGCCCATACTACTTTTTCATAGTGTACAATCTATTTGACTGCAAGTTAATTCTTGAGGACCTCTGCAAAGCCTCGTTTTTTGCTTATTCTCATTCAATTCGTAATTCAATTATTTATGATCCAGCGAAGTGCGCTCTGAAGTGCCCTTACGCCATATAGCTTTCGGTATTAGTATACTCACTCTTATCATTTAGGAGTGAGTTAATTGGTTGTATTTTATCTTTTGAGAGCACCTTTTAAAGTCTTACACAAGCATGAGCGCTTTCAATTTCCTCACAGTGCTTCCTCCATTTGTCTCTATTATTGGCTTCTCTTATATCTGTATAGCATTCCGTCCGTATGGTTCTGTATTTTTCCCGCGTACTTTGGCTATGTTGAATAGCTTCCTCGTCCTTTTCCTCAACACAGATAGTTCGTTATTCCACCATGGCGTATCCCTGGTTGGAACTTGGAATTACCAGGTTTCTCGGAATGCTGCAATGACAGAGTCATTTAGATCATTCACTGCTATTTCTAAGTCCGTAGCGTCATTTATCGTTATCCTCACCCTCGACAGATGCTGGTCTATAACTTCCGATAAGCGACTTACGTTGCTTTCCCCTCTAAATTGCATATTCTTTGTTTATGGTCTGGCCAGCTCTTCTCATCAGACAAATGCCATCCTGATATAAAATTTCTTAAGAAATTCTGATGCTATTGTAATGTATATTACTTACCTTCTACCTTGGCCGCCTTGCGGCTTGCGCCTTTCTTTCTTGACTTACAGATCTCTGAAGGATACTTTACCAAGTCCATATTAAACTTTGCAGTTCTTCTCCATCAGATTTCTGCAGGATTCTTCATCTATAAAGAAGGTCAGAAACTGGTCCCCCTTCCGTACTTTCCTGCTTAACATGGATCAGTTCCGTATCCTCAGCATGAGATTCAGATGCTGAAGGCGCGTCTTAATCACCTGTGGATTTTGGCTCAAGTATAAAGAGCAATACCCTGGTTCTCACCGTTAAGTCCTTGAATTCGACCACTGTTAATCTCACCCTCGCCCAGAGAGTGCCCAAACTTTCAATCGCCTGTCTAAGCCAGTTCTTTGTGACCTCATTTGCGCAATTCAATGATAGCACTCCTGCGTTAAACGAGGATCTTTCGCTGCAAGAAGGGCCAGCATAAAATTTGTCTGCTGCGAATATATACGTCTGTACGAAGTCTGCTTGTTCTTGGTTCAATGTAGAATCGGGATGGGCTTTGTGTATCACCGCCATCCTGATGCTCTTCGCCGCCCTCGTTGTAGCTCATCCTTTTCGATATGACTTTACGCTTCTTGGTTTCGTTCTTGTTAGGAGTGTGTGACTCAGAGTGAGGTCTTTTATCCCTAAAGTTCCAGCTCTCATCTTGTTTCTAAGGCATATCTTTCTTCTCGGCTAATTCGGTCTTGTGAGGATTTTCATTCTTCCAAATCCCTTCTGCTCTTTTTCTCTCATTGGTCAGCTCCCTCCTCTGAGCTCCGAAAGCATTTTAATCTTGAATTCGATTTTGCTAATCCCTCAGACAATTGGGCAGAGGCCTGACTTATTCTTCTTTACGTGCCATCTACGACGGAGGTTGGCAATCATCATGGCTATTCTGATCTTAGATGCTGCTGCTCTGAATAGTTCGGTTGATGTGCATCCGTACCATTCCCTCAAGTTACGCAACCATGAGATTCTTCTTTTTCCTACACTTCTCTTGCCTGGCTACCCTCTGATTTTTGTTTGTCGTCAGGAGTCATTAATGGGTTCTATCTCCCTGAGTGTTGAAGTCGAGGAGTTGTGAGTCAGTGGTTACTGATTGTCCCCTTCTTTCTGTTGCTGAAGAGTATGAGTCAGGGGTCTCTTACTCCCTTTTAGCTTGGTTTCTTTTTCGTAGTTTCATGTACATTTAATTCCCACGATTAGCTAGGGAAGGGGTGGTTATCTTCTGCAGAGCCCCGCATACAGGAGTAAAGCTGTATACAGTGGGGGTTCGCCCTGTTCCCCAAGGGCAGTGGCGTAACAAACTCCGTCGGCCCCCTCCCCGCAGAATTGGAAATGGGGCCCCCTTTAAAAAATTACTAAATACGACATGTGTAACAAATACCTATATGTGTTACAGCCCAGTAAATGAACGTAAAATATGGCGATACCGTGAAATTTTCAGTGTCACCACCGAAGCGGTCAACTCAAGACAATTCGAGTTATTTATGAGTAAAAATGTTTATTGTTCAACAAAAAACCACGTTTTTAGCCAATTTTTCGCAAATAGTTCAAAGAGTAAGTATTTGATCGAAAAGCATATTGTTAGCAAAAATGTAGCTTATAAAAAAATGAAACAAAAATGAAGTACCCTGTAAAAGAAAAGTTGTAGCTGATAAAAGGTGTTTCTTATTGGTCAAATTCCAGATCGAATATTTCAACGCGAAATAACCAAAAAATGAAATACTTTTCGGGGAAAATTCATTAGAACTTTTTTAAAGTGTTTAAAAAAGCTTTATTTTTATTTTTTACAAAAGTTTCTAGCAACAAAATAAGCCAGTTGCGCTCAAAAGACAGATAATCCCATTTTTTATAAAAAAAATTGTGAAAATCTACCCTTATTTAGCACCCCAAATGAAACTAATCATTATCGCTTTACAAATTACTTATCTTTTTTATATGACCTGTAAGTTTCACCGGTTCAAAGTGCTTTTTTTTAGAAAGGGTTCTAGTTGAAAGGGCTTGAATGAGTCACTAATCACGAGTATATGCAAATTTTAAACAGCCTTATCTTAACCAATTTTTGTCTTACAGAAAAACAAAATAAAGCCAAAATATTTATAAAAGCAAATCGTACATTTCTTTACTCTTTGAGATTTTTCGTAGGCATCACTAATACTTTTTTAGTTATTTTGAAAAAAAGGCATTTTTCCAAAATAAAAAAACTTTTTTTACTATGAAACCATTTTTTTCAAAAATAACTTCGAACCGGTCAAACTTACAGATCATATAAACAATAAATATTTAAAGTAAATGGTAAAGCGCTAACGATAAATTTTATTTGAGGTGCGAAATAGGGGGAGATTTTCACGATTTTTTTTTACCAAAAAAGCGGCCAAGTTTATTTTGAGCGTAACTCGTCCAGTTTTGGTGCCAATAACTTTTATAAAAAATAAAAAAAGCTTTTTTTTGAAACATTTAAAAAAGTTTTAATGAGTTTTTCCCGAAAAGTGCTTCATTTTTTGGTTATTTCAGGTTGAAAGATTCGATTTGGAATTGGACGAATAAGAATAATTTTTCATGAGCTTCAACTGTGCTTTTACTGTGTGGATGGACTTCATGAATAAGTACATCATTTTTTTGTATCTCATAAGCTACATTTTTGCTACAAATGTTTTTTCGATATCTAATATTTAATTCGATTAAATAATTATTTTTGAGTTTTTTTTAATGAAAAACATTTTCACTCGCAAATGCCTTGAAAAGTATTAACAGAGATAAAGAATCTCTATAGAACAAAAGTTGCTTATAATTAGTCAATTTATACATTTCCGGACTTATTTTAAACGTATGTTTTTCACGCCAAGAAGGGGTGTCACCCTCCGAAATAAAAGCAACCAACGGCGTACGTCCAAATTTGAAGTGGAGTGTAACTAGAACCTAAATCCAAATTGTCAAGCAAATACGTCCGTCGTGACGCTGATAATTTCACTCCAAAACTGTCATTTACTGAGCTATTGGTGTATTCATGCATTGTTTACGACGACTTACATTTTTCATCTTTATTGGTATAGATAGAATAAAATAGAACAAAAATTACTAAATGATTACATTAGTACATAGTATTATTCTATGAGATGAACAACTTTCTTCGTGCACTACAATCATCGAATATTCTACAATTTTATTAATTCGGATGGGCAACTTCATTTTTAATACTGCACTGCTTAAAAAACGTATTTATGCGAATAATATAACACATTTTTACATATTAGACGACAAGATGGCGCCCATGACATATTGGGGCCCCGCCATGAGCTTCATGCTGCGTGGGCATCTGTTACGCCTCTGGATAATTGTATCGAAATACTAAACGTAGGTAAAGATTAAAGAGAAAACCCATTTCTAGATTTAGAAATATTGTTCTTAAATTCCGCACATTGCAAGTCTCAAACCTTTCAATAGTCACGTACAAAGCATTATAGTTTATTGTCGTCCGTCACCATAAAAGGATTAAGTTTCTAGATATGAAATGATTCACTTGTCGAATGCCTATTTAGAAATTTACGTTTTTAAAGGACACACAACGTAAAATATGAGACGGCAAGATGGGGCCCCAGATCGATCGGGGCCCCTTGCAAGCTTCATGCTGCGGGGGCCTCTGTTACGCCCCTGTCAAGGGTACCGTTCGTGATGCTCTTACCGTCGGCGACAAGATCATACGGCTGCCAGAAGGCGTCCTTCTTGATATGAAGAAATTGCGCATTAGAACGTGAAATTACGGGTTCTATATGAGGTTGTAAAGCACTTAGCACATTAGAAAAACAGTATCTGTTTGCATTATTTTACAACTAAATAGAAAATGCTCTGAAGCCGACTCTGAGGCCTTTAATTAAAATAACAACCTTAATGAAGACCATCTTCGTCCCACTGTTCTTTAATTTTCCCACCAAATTTCAAAGATTAATGTCTTAACGGGACCCACAAAGAGCAGATTAAGCAGCAATAGTGTCATTAATTTGTTTATATAATTGGATTCTAATAACGTATCAGAACATATTGATTTTTACACATTAATTTACCATTCGCAAATCGTAAAGAACTGTTAGAATAGAAAAGAAGAAACGTTCGTGACATTAATACTGTAACAAAAATGAGAAAACTTCTGTTGGAGTGAAAGTAAAAAGAAAGATATACTCCAACAGAAGTAAGGAAAAAAAAGAAGAAAAGAAAAGACTAAGGTAACTAGTTGGGGCCTCTTATGAAAATAAAAATGAAGGGGCTTCAGCGGTTGAGCCGAAGTAGGAAAAATAAAAAATACTACTTTGCAGTAGTACTGAAGAAAGGGGAATTAGAAGGGATAATAAGTAGACGTGGGAAGAGACAGAGGCAAACTGAATAGAGTTGGCTAGCTATAGATGCAAGAGAGCAACTTGACACTCAAGGATGGATACGGCTCGTTTGCATGCCTGTCGAAGAACAGTAGCTCTATATAGACAGTAATGATGACTAAAAGATGAAATAATAAAATAAGAATAATGTACTGAAAATGAATGGAGATGAATAATGACTAAAAACGAACAAAATAAATAAAACTAACTAATCATGGGCGCCATGAAAATGATCTTCGATCATTTTCCCAGGTATCTTATACAGCTGTCAAATATTAAATATATCAAACCTGTAATAATGAACATAAAGGAATAATAAAATAATTGATATACAAAATAAATACATATTTATTAAAAATAACTACTAGATTTTTGACAATCTCTGAGTTACACAAAGTGTATATCATGTGACTCTAAAATGACATAAGTTATACAAAAAGTCATCTCTAAGATAACAACAATAATGTTATCTGTTACAAAATTACAGGTATTAGTACCTCTTACTTACATATAGGGTACAAAATTACATAAGTCTTCTACCAAATGGTTATAGTACGCCTGCTACGTACAACTAAAGGAAACCGACGAAGATGAAAATAATACAAATAAATAGGCCCAAGCCTCACTAAGAGAAAATACAATACTGAATAAAGCAAAATTAAATATACAAATGAATAAACGTTATAGAAGTGAAGTTAAGAAAAATACCGACAAAATGACCTAAATTAACCGAGCAAATGCAATGAAATAAAGTAACGACGAAGTAACCGAACAAACGAAATAAAGCGAATAAATACAATATTTGGGAAACAAGCAAGTAATGTTACAAAATAAATTTACCCGAATTACATAAACCAATATCAAAGCAATAATAAAGTATTAAAAACCTAATTTTCTCTAGGCTTATTCCTGTGCACAAGAAGTTACCGTAGATACAAAGTTTGGGAACCAAATAATCTAATATACAAATACATATGTCAAAAAAAACAGAGGTAACCTAAATCTGGAAAAAAAACATAGTGTATTTAACAGATAGTCTGAAATATAAAAAAACCAATAGTTACTAAAACTCCTCACTAAATGTTCCCAAACGAGGTTGCGGTTGCATCCTAGAAAATGAGCATCACTATGATGCACCTCCATGCCCCCCGTAGGCCCAGGTGGCAGGACTAAAAGGAGCTGGAATGTCCCCCAAAAAGCTTGTTCCCAAAACATACTCCCAGTTTGACTTGGCGGTAGCTGCAATAAGGTCAAGGTGGCTTCCCTAGGTAGTCAAGGTGGGTACGACATCACATGAGGGTTAGTTTTCTTCCAAACGGCTAAAAACATATACTTCGTTTGATTTCTCATATAAACCGGTAAACAAAAGTAAAGAGAAGAAGAAATAATCGAGGAAAACTTTTTAGAAGCAATAACATAAAAAACAACCATTAAAAATGGAACAAAAACTAATCTCAGGAAACCTTGAACTATTTTGAGTTTGAAAACATGAACAAATAATGGCATTGCATTTGAAATAGGAATATAAAATATGACTTATCTGAAATAACATGAGATTAAGATAGTAATAGCCATCTACATACATTTTATATACCTTAATGAAATGGTATTGAACCAGACAAAGATAGTTACATGACAATTTATAGATATATTGGACATGAAAATTTATAGATATATTGGATGTTCAATCGGTTTAAAACGTACAGAGAAATGGTAATTATTTCCAATATTAATTTGAGGACTTCAAAAATGTTTGGTTATGTAAAACCAAAAACCCCATTAATATAAAGATCGATATAAAGATAATATAAAGATCGAAATAATCTACATCCTTCACCTAAGGGACTGGCTAAGAACATTTAACAATGAACCAACTATTTCATATATTCAAGGTTAACTAAAAAACATTAGTAGAAAAAACGATTTACCGGTTAATTTTTTATTCCTCTTCCACTGATGGTACTCCCATCCTTACTCCAGGAAACCCGTACTCCAGGAAACAAGTGGTGGTAACTTTTTACTATACTTCCAAACTTAGTTGAAATAAAAATTAATTTCGAAGAAATTAACCGCCATTTACGGTACTAACCACCAACACCAACCTGTCAACCTCGCAGCCACCGGCCAAGTGCCTCTCATTCCTCCCACAGTCAGCGAGGAAAACGTCAAACTCTCACGGAACACGAATTAAACGACAAGGAACGGTTCAACAACTATGTTCCGTACAGTGTGACGTCACATGAGAAGTCCTTTACGATAAATTAAAGAATTTAAATGGGAGGTCAAGAGAAAATAATTATTTTTTTAAAAATAATTACAGCGCTAAAAATGATAATATAACGGGTGGACCGTTACAATACGACACACGAGGATGAGGAAGAGATATGTTGCATAAATGTTTTTAAATTACATGAATTAGGAGGAAACAGTTTGAATACAATGTTGCATTTTGCGGGGTTTTTACAGGCCGTTAGAGATTTATTGGTTTAATGACATGCGAAATTATACGTTTCCATAATGTATAATGCTCGGTGTTGATGAAGAAATAATAATGCAGTACATGATTGAATATGATGCCAGTGTGTTGTTGGAGGTATCGCCATGATATTGTGGTCCGTGGGCCCTTAGTTTAGAAATTCAATTGTTTCATAAAGTAGACGAACTGGTAAATCAAGATTACTACGTTAACAATTCTAATGACCCGAATGAACTACATGTCGGCTCATACAAAAAATAATAATTGATTGGTTGTCTTTTTTGTACTTTATTTTTACGTACTTATCAAAGTAACCGTGTCTTTTGCAATGCTATTCCCAATCTCTAAGAAGGAATAGTGTGAACGGTCAACAAATTAGAAGAGTAAAAACATATGACTACCTTGGTACGATGTACGATGTAACGAACAAATTTTATTTGAAACATTCTTTTTTATCTCTTTTAGTTTATGAGCCAGAGCCTTATAAACAATTTATAAACAATTAAATTGTTTATAACAATTTTTTGACCACTCGGATCGAAATCCACCCTCGAAATTCGTAATCAGCAGCCAAAAATCCATAAGAAACCGTTGAGTTTGTCCATCAGAATTGAAAAGGACACGCTGACCCCTCTGGCGCCTAGACTATATGGTGTATTCCACGAATATACGACTGTTTTGGATTATCGCGACAACGAATATTTTAGTGTGCAACATAAGAAGTACGAAAGTATTTTGCTCCATAATATAATTATTACTCCAATAAACAACAATATAATTTGCAATTTACTTTCGTTCTTCATATTTTGCACAGTAAAATATTCGTTGTCGCGATAATCCAAGAGGGTCGTATATTCGTGAAATGAGGTATATCAATAAAATGAATAAGTGACGAAAAAAAAAAAACAAAAACTTGAGCTTGCCTAAGCATTTCTGAGGTTTACGGCACCACTGTGCCGTAACGGCTGCTTATACGAAAAAAATGCATAGGACCTTATTTGTAGAGAAAATAGTGGTCTTTAATTCTGTTTTAAAACTTCTTGTTTTAAAAATGTTTTAAAAAATCTTCTTGTTTAATTCTTGTTTTAAAAAAATCCATAGGTAATGAGAAAATCGTAAAAACATGCTGTCCAAGGGATAGGGGTAGGTCCTGCAGTTTATTTTGAAGGATAGGGGTACTTTCCACAGGGATGTTGCAATAATCATATATATTTATGAAAAACCCTATTGATTGAGCATATGTCCATATAAGATCAAAAAGCAAAAAAAAAAATTTTTTCAACCCCCCTTTATTTATTTTTTTTTGCTACAGCATCAAGAAATCGCTTTTGGTGTCCATGCATGGGTAATAAGAACGTGCACAAAATAATATATGGAGCATTTTAATAAAGGGCATGGTGTGTGAAGGATTCCAAGAAAATCACTTTCTTTATTAATTCTCCTTTTTTTGGGGTGGTTCCGGAAAAAAAATGGGGGTGCATTATGGAAATTTCTAAATAACACCAGTACATGGATAATCGCTGAAAGTTTTTTTACTCTAGCATAGGCGGTTCAGATGGTATAAAAAGGGGTTTTTTAAAATGTAACACCCTGTAATTAAAAAATTTGCAATTGCCCTTAAATGAAACATATACCAAAAAATCAGCCACTTATCTTTGATTAATTGCCGCAGAGTTTATTCTTAATTTTCAGTACAGTTAGGTAAAAATATTTTTTTTAAAACATCTTTTTTAAAAATTTGTCAACGTTGGGGCGCCACCCCCGCTAAACGGTGTGTGATAGACATAATATGCTGTCGAGAAATAAATACACTCCTGGCCAAAAAAACCTGGACACCTTGAAAATAGTTCATTTTTGATGTCACGTATCTTCTAAACCTGTTTTCCGATTTTAGTAATTTTTTTAATATATTATAGCCTTATTCTTTAACAATTGTAATTGTAATTTAACAATTTAACAAGTAAATTGTCATTGTATACCGGGTGTATCAATCAAACTGTGTTTTTTTCTCAAAGTTCGCCACACCCTGTAGAATATTCTAGCAATTATAAAATACTAAAATTAAAACCCGACTATAGCCTCATGTTTTCTTAACATTTTGTTGTTTCATTCATTCTCTTATGTTGGATAATAAAAAAGTTAGGTACTTTAACAACTAGCCATGTTTTTCATCAATACAGGGAGATTTTAAATAAGTATAACAAACTTTAAGGGGTAATTTGCATGAAAAAATAATGACAGTTTGCTTTATAAACGTATGTTCGCAAATGCTTTGTTTCTGAGATACAGGGTGTTGAAATTTGTCTTACAAACTGACGGTTTATGTATTGCTCTAAAACCGGTTGAGATATGAAAATTAAATTTGGTGGGTTTTAAGAGGCAGCTATTTCGCATTTTTTGACATACAACTAAGAATTTTGTATTCACCAAAGGCGCGCATAAGGGTAATATGACCCGTACGTGTAATGGTCTGAACTTTTTATAGAAAAAATTAGTAAACTATTGAAATATTTTAAATTAAAAATCATTTTTCTATTCCTCCTTAAATTTGCAACAAAAAATCTTTCTTGCCTTTTTTTCATGTGAGGCGCTGTTTTTATGCAAAAAATTAAAACATCTTAACGTTTACACAGTACCCTCCTGATCAAAAAATTACGGAAACTTGCATTTTGTACGTTTTTTAAAATTCTCTATCCGTTAAGGGGTTTAAATGGGGGAAAATAAATATAAATAATAAAAATAATTTATTTAAAACACTAAAAAGTAATAATAGGGAAAATAAGTAACCCACAAGAAAGTAATAAACAACGCAAAAAAATTAACATTGTTGGAAAAATTAAAGACAAGAAAAAATAACATTTTAATTGCCCACAGTTGACTATTCTTTTGGTTTAGTACAGGGTATTGCCTCCTCTACATCTGCAGAGGCTTTCAATCCGCCTAGGCATACTTGCAATACGTTGCTGAATTTGTGCTTGCGGTATATGCTCCCATTCTTCATTCAACGCTATTTTCAGCTCTTGAATTGATAGTGGCAATGCTTGCCTCTTTCTAATCTTTTTCCCTAAAACGTCCCATAAATATTCTATTGGATTCATGTCAGGACTACAACCGAGCAAATCCAAAACTGGAATTTCGACAGTATTTAGGTAGTTCATGGCGATTCGCGCAGTATGTGGACGCGCATTATCCTGCGTAAATAAGAAATTATCCCCAACGAAAGGGGCGTAGGTGACAACATTCTCCTCTAGACACTGTCGTATATATCTATCTGCTGTCAGAGTTCCATGTTCGATAAAAATTAATTCGGTGTGTCCGTGGAAAGAAATACCTGCCCATACCATAACACCTCCGCCACCAAACGGCGTTTTGGGTGAAATACAGCAAGGTGCAAATCGTTCTCCGGGTGTCCTCCATACACGTTCGCGTCCGTCTGGAAATCGTAAGCAAAAACGGCACTCGTCAGAAAATATTACATCACTCCATTGCTGAACAGTCCAGTCTCTGTGGTCACTCGCAAATCTCATCCTGTTAGCCCGATGAGCTGCTGTTAATTTAGGGCATGCTACTGGCTTATGAGAGCGTAAACCACTTTCATAAAGAACTCTTTTTACAGTTCGTCCAGAAATCAGATCAAATCGTCGTCAGTTTGTAAGAAAAATTTCAACACCCTGTATCTCAGAAACGAAGCATTTGCGAACATACGTTTATAAAGCAAACCGTCATTATTTTTTCATTCAAATTACCCCTTAAAGTTTGCTATACTTATTTAAAATCTCCCTGTATTGATGAAAAACATGGCTAGTGGTTAAAGTACTTAACTTTTTTATTATCCAACATTAGAGAATGAATCAAAATACAGAATGTTAATAAAACATGAGGCTATAGCTGGGTTTTAATTTTAGTATTTTATAAATGCTAGAATATTCTACAGGGTGTGGCGAACTTTGAGAAAAAAACACAGTTTGATTGATACTCTTGGTATACAATGACAATTTACCTGTCTAGCAACAATATTATCACAGCGATATTGCTAAATAATAAGGCTATAACATATTAAAAAAATCACTAAAATCGGACCACAGCTTTAGGAGATACGTGACATCAAAAATGACCTATTTTTAAGGTGTCCAGGTTTTTTAGCCAGGAGTGTAGTAGTAAATATTTTACTACTCTTCATTTTACTATTTAGTAAATTTTTTGTAAAACGCAAAGGAAGGGCTACGTTTTGCAAAAACCACAAATTACCCCCTTTAAAGGGATGAAAAGGGGGTTCCGGGGCGAATTTTTTAAAGAGAATGTTAGTCTCATAATAAGCGCTCCTTGATATACCAGAAAAAAATAAAACAGGACTTGTGTACATTTTGCGAGGTTCAACCTCCGTTTCCTTAGATAAACATTTCTGTTTGATTGGGCTTAATTTAGCTTTGATTTGTGGCACAGTAAGTCGCTTTTATCTTTTATTTCTTTTGACTGACTGCATACTACATCAGCAGCACACCTTCAATTTTCTTTTTCTTTGTTGAAATTAGTTAAATTGCAAGTCTTCACACCTTGGAGGGTGTGTCCTGGCGGGCTGTTAATAACCATTTCTAAGCGGCTCTCACCTCACCCGTTCGCTCAATTACACCTCGACATGACGAAATCACTTTTAATGTATTAAGTTATTAATAAATTAGACCGAGAGATTTTTGCAGTACACTTACATCGGCCTTGACTCACCTAACATAACGAGTTTTTTCGCGTGTTTTACAAGAGTGATAGCGAAAGAGATGGATGTCGCAATTCGCAATAGAAGCCAACGCACATGACATTTTTATGTATGTATTCGGGATTCTTAATAGAGATGGGAACGGAACGATTGGAGCTGTACATCCTGATGCAGGTGATATTTTCGATTATGCTTTTTCTGATGAGGATCTTTCAGTGCGTCACAGTGTTTCGATTTCTTTCTAACGCATTAAATTGTATGTGACAGAAAAAAAAACGCACGTCGGTGATTACATTTCGTCGGTGACATTTATAACATTTATTCTAGTTGTCAATAGATGGCGCCATAATCGAAAATAAAATAATTTGCGAATTATATAATATATCTACGAATATAATCTGAACAATTTATACGACTATACAAATCAAAGAAAATACCATTTTATAAATGCAATAAACACAATTGATTTGATTTTATGCCAAATTGCAAATAAAATGTGACAACTGTCAGATTTAACTAAAATGTCATGTCACTAAAATTTATATATTATCACGGACTTACCTTTTTTTCTATCACTTGTGACGCACTGAAAAATGCTCATGAAAAGAAGTATATACATTGTGTTAGTAAATAAGTATGACAAACTTTAAGGGGTAATTCTACATGAAAAAATAATGACGGTTTGCTCTATAAACATATTATGTCAGCAAATACTTCGTTCCGAGATACGGGGTGTTGAAATTTTTATTTCAAACTGCCAATTTATTTTTTTGCTCTAAGACCGGTTGAGCTATGAAAATGAAATTTGGTGAGTTTTAAGAGGTAGTTTTTGCGCATTTTTTGACATACAACTAAGAATTTTGTATTTGTCATTGGCGCGCATACGGGCAATCGTCTGAATTTGTTTAAAGAAAAAATAGTACGCCACTGAGATATGTCAAATAAAAAATCATTTTTTAAATTCCACGTTTAATTTATGATAAAAAACCTTTCTTTTCCTTTTTTTCATGTGGTGCACCGTTTTTATGCAAAAAAATAAAACATCTTGGCGCGTATATTTTTCATTTCTTAATACATTATCAGGAACTATTCAATATGTACAATAATACTAAACTATACAGTATGGTGCAAATGTCTGGAATAAATTCGATATTTCGTAAACCAAAAATCCCGAAACAGGTCGATTTTTATTTTTACATTACGATATTTTGGCATACATTTCATACGAGTGACGTCATCCATATGGAAGTGATGATGCAATCGATGATTTTTTTAAATGGGAGGTAGTGTGATAGCTCACTTGAAAGAGTATTCAATTCTGCATTCAGTAATATAAATATTAACGTAACTGTTTATATACAGTGTCAAAAAATATTTTAAATTAAATGAATTGACAAATGATATACATTAATTGACAAAATTAATATTTTAAGAAGAATGTATGTAATTTATTTAATTCAAAATATATTTTACTGCTGTCAGAAAACAGAAAAAATGTTTATTTGACAAATAAGCATTGCTTTTCGCTTAAAATAAATGTTCAAACTTCCAAGAGGCAAGTGGTTGACGGGGGCTTGAACATTGAACATTGAATTTAAGCGAAAGGCAATGCTTATTTGTCAAATAAACATTTTTTTCTGTTTTCTGACAATAGTAAAATATATTTTGAATTAAATCAATTACATACATTCTTCTTTTTTTGTCAATTAATTTATTTAAAAAATTTTTTGGACACTATGTATAAACAATTATGTTAATATTTATAATAATGAATACAGAATTGAATACCCTTTCAAATGAGCTATCACACGACCCCTAGTCTCATTTAGAAAAATTATCGGTTAGGTCATTAGGTCCATATGGATGACGTCACGCGTATGAAATATATGCCAAAATATCGTAATTTAAATATAAAAATCTACCTGTTTCGGGATTTTTCGTTAAAGTCGCCGGTTTACGAAATATCGAATTTATTCCAGACATTTGCACCATACTGTATAGAGCAATAACAGAAAATATCATTAATAAGATTTTAACTGGGTGCAAAGCTACAAGAAATGTTTTAATGGCCCCCTGTTAGAGGTGACAGAAGAATTTTATATTCATCATTGGCTCGCGTACGGGTAATGGTCTGAAGTTTTTAAACAAAAAAATTGTACCACTGAGATATTTCAAATTCAAAATCATTTTTGAATTTCTCGTTCAATTTATGACAAAAGTCTTTCTTGCCTTTTTTCATATGAGGCGCGTTTTTATGCAAAAAAATAAAACATTTTAACGCTTACAAAGTATTCGAGGTAGTTTCCATATGCATAGACTTATTTCAAATACTTTGTAAACGTTAAGATGTTTCATTTTTTTTGCATAAAAACGGCGGCTCATATGAAAAAAAAGCCGAGAAAGATTTTTTGTCGTAAATTGAACGAGGAATCCTAGCGTACTATTTTTTTCTTTAAAAAAATTCAGACCATTACCCGTACGCGCGCCAATGATGAATTGATGAATATAAAATTCTTTTGTCATCAGTGAAAGGGGTCATTTTAAACATTTTTGTAGCTTTGCACCTAGTTAAAATCTTATTAGTGATATTTTCTGTCATTGTTCTAGTTTAGTATTATTGTGTTCTAGTTAAGTATTATTGTACCGCCTGGCACCCTGTGGATTTGTTATAAGGGCCTCTTTTTGAGTAAATTTGTGCAAAAAATGGAATCGGAATAATTTACCTAACAGAGGCGACGATACAGCCTGGACTAATAAATGTTTAAGTAATTCAATACGCTTTGAAGATAGCTTGCCGATATTTTAACATCACATTAATCAAAAATTAGTCATTAGTAGTCGACTTGCATATTACTATACATATTACAGTTAAAATTATTAGAGGGTAAAATATTAAGCAAGAATAATTAGACTTTTTTCTACTTTTAAGGACAAAAAAGCAATTTCATTAACGTAACCGAATTCAAAATTATTGTGCACATCATTTTTAAAACGCTATTTGTTTAAAATATCTCATTTTTGTTGGTAAAAAAATATATTAATTCGTCTGGACTAAATTACGGTTCTAATAATTGAACTTGCTACTGACACAATGCTACCAAACTGAATTTTGTTATATTTGGTTTAAATTTTCCAACCGATTTCCGAGGCGACTATACCTGGTAAGCGGCACTGAAGATGGAATTGTCATTCCGAAAACGTTTTGTGATGTAGCCCAATAGGGTCTTTTTATATCTTTTATAAAGGATTTTTAATAAATTTTTAGTTTATTTTTTTTAGTTCAACATCATCCAACTCTCTTTTTTCTGTTAATTTCTATTTCGAAGAGCGGTAACAGTCATCAATTCGCGAATCTTTACGATCTGCTCTAAATTCCGTCCGTTCACCGATACATTACAACGGCTCCTTTTTTAGTTCTTTTTTCGGCCGATACAACGACATTCGACATAAATGTGTGTGTGTGACTGTCGAGCGTGAGTGTGACCATAGCCACCTTTACTTTACAAGCCATGAAGTTGAAACTTGGCAACATCTAAGCGTAGACCGGTTAATTCTGACAGTTCTCATTTATTTTTAAATGTTTTTAAATAATATTCACTGTATTTACAGAAAAACTCAAACATTTTACAATATTTCGTGCTCCAAATTATAAAGACTATTAAAAGGTATGTATTAAGATGATTTTAGTTCAATATAATATATTTTTATATACTATATTTTATAGTATAATATATTTTTATATAAACTTACGTGCATATAGAAATGCGTCCACTTAAAATTTTTGTCATTTTTGATGTCTTATACTTACTAAACCTGTTGGCCGATTCAAGTGATTTTTTTAATATGCCTGATTCTTTAACAATACGCTGTAATAATATTGTTGCTAAGCAGTTAATTCTAAACCCCAACACTTCACATCAAACCATGTGAGAAATTGTTGTTATAGTTATTTCTAGCGATATTTGTATATAATTTAAAATAAGATATTATTTACTTAAAGTAAAGTATTTTACACATATTCTTGTTATTGGTTTTTTTTTTGTATAATAATAATAATATATTAAAACCCAACTATAGACTCTGGTTTTCTTAATAACATTCTGTTTTTTTTATTATTTCGTTTATGTTGGATAATAAAAAAAGTTAGCTACTTTAACAACTAGATTTTTGTTCTTTATCAATTCAGGGTGTTTCTAAATAAGTGCGAAAAACTTTAAAGGGAAAGGAACAAAATGCAAAATTTTGACGCCTGTCAAAATTTTCAGTGTATTTTAAATGCAATCATTTTTTTCGAATTCTGAGAAAACTAATAAGTATTTTTGAAAAATTTAAACGCTGAATGAAAGATTACTTTATTACCGAGGGCCGAAGGTCCCTTAGAATGAATGAAAAGTTGTTTTTGAATGACATATTTGAAACTAAAAATGACACTAAATTTTCTTAATTTTTCGCCCCTGTAAATTATTAAAATAAACATAGAAGTTTTCAGGGACTTTAGGCCCTCGGTCCTAACATAATCTTTCATTCTGCGTTTAAATTTTTGAAAAATACTCATTAGTTTTCTTAGGATTCGAAAAAAATTAATCCCATGTATATTCTTGTTATTGGTTTTTTTTTGTATAATAAACGTTACTTACAAGGAAGTACTTTTAATTTTATTTTGTACAAACTTCTAATTAATAATATTTTCTTGTTCGACTCAAAAAATACTATAAATTTTACCAGAATTTCTACTTTAAAATTGTGTTTTCAAAAGCGGTAGTCCGAAAGTCGGACTACGCACGTCATCAATTGCGATGTTGCCTTTTTCTCTTCATGGCTTGTTAAGTAAAGGTGGCTATGGTGTGACCTAAGGTCACCGAGATGGTGTCCTCATCGGCTGTTAAACGGTGTCGCAAATGAAGCCATGCTGTCTACTCTTGTCGGAGAAAAGCAAAAGTAGAGGTGGGCGATAAAAACTCGAGGTAATTTAAATAGTAACGTCTCGTTATGTAGACCTACTTTCGTTATGACTTCATGGACGAATTATTCTGAAGAATGTAATAGAAGAATATATACTAATAATTTTCTGATGTTTGGGATAAAGGGCTTAAGTCAGAATTCCACAACAATAATGTTTTGATCCTTCGGGACCAAAAAACGGCTCTTTTTTAGAAGTTTTAAAATATAATAAATTTGTTAAGTCCAAAAATATCTTCAAACTTATTACGTGAATTTAAAAAAAATAGAGCGTCGTTTAGAGAAAAAAATTACCTTTCAAATGATGTGCCACTTGACCACATTTAAAAAAAGTGGTGGTCGATGCGAGGCAGTAGGGGGTTACATTTAAGGGCATGAATTTTGTATGAAAATTCGTCCCCCTTCCATTAAAAATTGATGTGTTTTTTTAAATTTTGAAGAAGCTCTTGGTTTCTGGGTTTCTGAGAGGGTCAAATTTTCGTTGGACCAGACTGTATATATTCTGACATACAGTGCGTCCATAAAGTAACGCATAAATTCATTATTTCGTAAACCTGCGACTTTGAGGAAAAATCCCGAAACAGGTCAATTTTTAATTTTAATTTACGATTTTTTGGCATATATATCTTACTAGTGACGTAATCAATCTGAGCGTGATGACGTAATCGATGATTTTTTTAAATGAGAATAAGGGTCATGTTATAGCTCATTTGAAAGGGTATTCAATTCTCTATACACTAATACAAACATTAACATAAATATATCAAATTAATTGACACAAATTGTCGTCGTACATTATTTTAATTTGCTAAAGTAATATTTTATAGCAACGTATAGGTACCTACTCACGGTAAACTAATCTTGGGTCAAAACACTTTTCAGTATTGTTTCCTATACCCAGTCTACATTTTTTCTGTCCTGTGGAAGTTTGTACAGGTTTTTCGCTTGGTGTGTCCTAAATATACGAGGGTGTCCTCTTGATTGGTCATATATTTTTTTCTTTTGCCTTTATCTCAATGAAGATTTTCTTAAGTGTATGTTTTGGAATTCTCTCACACTATCGTCATGACTTTCTCGGATTGCGTCCTCTACAGCCCTACGTACTGCAGCCTTTACCAGAGTCACAGCATGTCCATTCGATCCGGTCAATTCTCTTTTAGCAAGTTGATCTGCCTTTCCGTTGCCTTCGATACCCTGATGCCCTGGTACCCAGACAAGCTCAACCTTGTTCCAGTCTCCCAGTTCATTTTCTGTCAGGCATTCTCATACCAGCATGGGCGTCACTTCTTGACACTCCAGCGTCTTCAGTGCTGCTGCTTCCGTGACTGTCAGACAATATATGGATCTGCCCTTTTTCAAATGCTCTTTCATTATCTCCCTTTGCACATTGTAGTACCTATTGCATAAATCTTCGCTTTGAAAAGCTCGCATTTCTGTCCCAAGACAAAGCTTTCGCTCATTCTTAGATATTTTGAGTATACTTAAGTAGCACAATAAAAACATTTTAGTTTTATTTAAGGTTTATAAAGGTTTTATTGCGGTAAATAAGAAGATAATGGTTTTAAAGTTACCTTGTAGATAAACTGCCAGAACTTTAAAACTGTTAAGAATTTGTCACTAGTTTTAAAGTATCTAATAAGTGTATCAAATAAAACTAATTAATCTTAATAGGTAATTTGTCTTATTGTAGTTTTAAAATGGTTTATTCTCAGTTCACTTTAAAACCAATCAGTTTTATGAAGAACTTCCGGACTGTTTGGTTTTATTAGATTCTAGTTTGTTACCTTTTAGTTTTATTGCAGTTTTAAAGATTCTCCTAATGTGACTAATAAAACCTATTAATAAAACTACTTGATCTCAAGACTATGACGTCAGTAAAGCATATGCCTTAAAACTATTTTTTTAGTTTTCTTTAAAGTGGCTTTCTTAAAAGCAATTAATAGGCTATATTAAAACCAAACGCTCTTATCTGAATCAATTTGGTTATTGTCAAGACTAAATTATGCTTCTGGTTAGAAACAATAAAGCTAAACTCATCCCCTCTTCTATTCATGTCCAAAATGGTCGGTCATTTGTTTTAGAGCGAAACAGTGGTGTAGTGTGTTGTAAAAAGTGGAAGTACATTTAGTATGGAAGAAATAAGTCGCAAGTGCTTAACATATAAACGAACTGGTCATTTTAAAGGAAAAATTCAACACACACAGCACTGCGACGCCTCGATTTTAGGTTAGATTCACATTAAAACCGAGTGGCATTATTGACAGTAGCATTAAAACTAAACGGTTTTAATTCCAAGGCAACCTTGCTTTTTGTAGGATATATTATGCTCTTGGATATGTATAAAATAAAACCATTTGATCTTAACAATTCTCTGTCGACAGACCAAATAGTTTTATTTGGATTTCGGCCATATTGCTTTCTGGAGATGCTGAAAGCCATGATAGATTACAATATAAGGTACATAAAAATTATAAATAAACGACCTAGAGACATAAATTCGATTTATTTTAACATTAAAACATTAAAATTGTAGATAAAACTATTTTTCTTTCAAATTAATATTTTTCGGATTTAAATTTGTTTATTATTTTTATTTTTTAATCTCCAAAAGTCAGAAATTTTAGGGCGCGTGAGTTATTTAGACCTATTTTTGTTAACATTATCAATAAAGTTGGGCGCGCAAGTGTTTTTCTACCATGACAGTCCGAAATAACCAAGTACTTTTTATTATTTTATGGTTACAAATACGTATCTACCTATCATAACACATGTAAAAATTTGTTGGCCTATATGGAGTATATGGGTTTAAAGAATCATTTAATATGGTAAATTGTCTTTAAAAGTCTCCACTTAAAAAACTTTTTTAAGTTTGCTATAAAACTGCCTTCCCTTAAAGTGTCTTTTAACATGGTTTTAAAAGCACCTTCACAGCAGCTTCAAAACCAGTTACTTAAGAAAACAAAGTTTTAAGAAGGTTTTTATTTTTGGTTTTATTGACCTCTTTCAGAGTGGGCCCTTTTATGCTGAAAGCGGTTTTATTGCAACCTTAAGGTTTACTTAAAAACCAAATAGTTTTAATTTTAGTTTTATTCTACAGTTTTAAAGCATCCTTAAAAGACTTAATAAACCCGTTCGGTGCTACTTGGGTATTCCTGCCCCTACACTCTCTCTAGTCTTGTATCTGTCTTTACATTTATATCAGATCTTACTCTGTTGGTTGTGGTACTCCTCGTTTCTCTATTCTATACATTCTTGTCTGAAATAGGCACTGTCTTGTCCCTTCATTGCGAAGTTTCAGCGATTGTTTTATTCTGTGTGCTCCCAATCTGCAGTAGTACAAAAAATCAGCAAATTTGAAGCTTTTGAATCTTACATAGATATACAAGGCAATAATGGATATTATTCTATCTTGCTGGATACTCTGCAATATTATGCTGACATATTCGAAAACAATTTTAATATATTTCAGGCTGAATTGAATTCCGTCATGACCTACTCAAAACTTTCGGGATAGCCTTGAAACATTTCAGGCTACCTTGATTTCCTCAAGAACAAAATGAAACATTTTATGGTTTCATCAATCATTTCAAAAACGTTCCAGAGTATGTTGTAGGTATCCAGATACTACGAACAGTTTGAACCTTTTCCAACAAAACAACAAAGCTTTCGAATTTTAGCTATCTACATAAGAACATTAATCAATTATCTTAATTATTATTAATAATTTTTTTATTGTTACAGAGGCTTCAGCATTAGCGTCTGTGATAGGCATCATATATTCAAACCAGTTTCAGTTCAAGCCATGTGGTAAGTACTTCTTTTTCTATTACCTCAACGTCTTGAAGTACTAATATAGTACTACTTCATATTTACAAAAATCTATTAACTTGTTATATTCGCTTTAATAAAAATCGGGTACTAATTTGTACAAAAATAGTCGTGTTAAAATCTTATAACATCAAGTTCTATTCCTATTTCTGCTAACATTAAAGCAGGTTTTTTTAGCAAGGTTTTAAACAAAATTGGCATATATACTCATTACATATTTATCGACTATAAGACAGCGTATGACTTGTGAAACAGAGGAGAAATGTTTACCACTCATTTATCTTTGCCGTCAAAATAGGCTTCAGTTTAGGGAATTAATTCCTCAGGGATTGCGGAGTGTGGAGGGGAGCGAGGAGCGATATCTCTTGCAACGAAGCTATTTTTTTAGATTGAAAAATAGGTGGTACTCGCTAGGGGGTCAGATCTGGACTATATGGTGGATGCGGAAGCAATTCAAAGTCCAATTCGTCAATTTTTGCCATCATTTTCATAGACTTGTGACACGGTGCATTGTGTTGGTGAAACAACAATTTTTCTTCAACAAATGAGGCCTTTTCTTTGCGATTGCGGTCTTCAAACGCTCCAATAATATAGTGTCGCTGTTGATTGTTTCTCCATGTTTCAAGTAGTCAATGAAAATAATTCCTTGCTGGTTCCAAAATACAGAGGCCATAACCTTTCCGGCGGTTTGTTGCGTCTTTGGTCGGCTTTCTCCAGATGCTGTCCACTCAGAAAACCGCCGATTTGATTCTGGAGTGAAGTGATAAACCGGCGTCTTACGTTGTGACATACCGATACAAAAACTTTGACTTATTCCGATAAAACATGTCCAAACAACGCCGAGATTCATCAATTCGTTGTTGTCTTTGCTCTGGTGTGAGAAAACACGGCAGCCATTTGGAAAATAGCTTTCTTATATCCAAATGTTGAAGTGAAATAGTCAAAAAGCTACCCTTTGATAACTTTGTAGTATTAGCTATCTCTTGCAACTTCACTTTACGGTTTTCCATAATAATTTTCAACGTTTTTCGATGTTTTCGGAAATAACTTCTAATGCCTTCTAGAGCGCTCAGTATCATTGGTGTCTGTACGACCGCGTTTGAATTCAACAAACCATTGTTTAATGGGTGTAATCGATGGAGCAGAGTACCAGTCACACTTTTTGAGCCATTGCTCAGTTTGGACAGTATTTTTTCAACTAAAATAACAGTTACAAATCAACTCAACACACTAAATTACTTTGAATCCATTGTAGTGGAAAGTAGTATTAAAAGTAACGTCACTTCAAGTACTCTAACTCAGTGTAGTATGTATCCCTATTCCACGAACATACGACTGTGTTGGATTATCTCGACAACGAATATTTTATTGTGCAAAATAAGAAGAACGAAAGTAAATTGCAAATTACATTGTTGTTTATTGGAATAATTATTAGCGCCATTTAGTTTCGTACTTCTTATGTTGTACACTATAATATTCGTTGTCGCGATAATCCAAAACATTCGTATATTCGTGGAATGAACCATACATAAATTTTGATAGTGTGCTTTTGAAGATTATGGTAGGGGAGCAAAGTATGCTAAATGTCCAGTCACTCGAGCGCTTTGGGGACCTATTGGGTTGTGAAGAGTAGGTCCTAAAACCAAAAAAAGTTAAGTAAAGTTTTCCATTTTAGTGGGCGCTTGCCATTTTTTAATTTAATTTTCCATTTCCAACAATCGTTTTTTCCGATTATAACGCCATCTATCCATAATTCGAAAAAATGTTTCGAATAAAAGTTACTTATTTTTACGTAAGGAATCCAAATCTGCAATAAAAAATGAGGGCTCCTATTTAAGATTTTAAAGTAACCCCCCACCCCACCTCCGTAGGGGGTCGTGTTGATGCCATTCGATAGATTTTTCAAAAATATTGAATAAGTGTATTGTACAGTTTTTCGATCTGATGTTCATTTCGCGAAATATCGCAGGATTCGTATTTAAAATATGAAATTTACCCCCACCCCTCTTCGTGGGAAGTCTTGTTTTGTATCATTCGATAGATTTTTAAAAAATATTGAGCACATATTTTTTAGTTTTTCGATCTGTCATTGATTTCGCGAAATATTCGCTTTTTTCTTGTGAAACTTTGGGACCCACCCATTTCCTTACGCCCGGCTCGAATCGTCAGTTTTTTGAAATATACACTCTTTTGCATGTACATACTTAACTTACCATATCTTAATCTGACAATTTCGAGTTTTTTAAAGGATAGATTTTTTTTCGAGCCCCCCTTATCGAACTTCCCTGTGTTAAGAGCCAATATATGGTAGAGGTACATCTGCAGGGTACCAGGTTTCTCCCCATATGATAATCTGACGCGCTCGAGTAACTGCAAAAATCCCCGCTTGGGTTCCCCTACCATTAGGACTACTGAAATGTCACGAAATGAACTTATTGACCGACGTATTACGTCATCAATACAGTGAGCCCTTCTAGTTGGAGTCTTCTTATCATATGGAATTTTTACTCGATGTTCTGGTGGAACATTCCAACATTTCTACGTCTTCTCTTTCCATCTTCTTATCAAACCGTAACATAATTTGTGTGACTTTATTAAATTCTTTGCAATATTTACTTACCTTTTTTCGTAAAACTGAAATAAATTAGGACTAGGACCACTTTTCGCATATGCGACCTAATCTTATTTTGGATTATCCGATGAAAGTGAATATGCAAAAATATTCTTATGGTAATATTTTTCCGAACGAACCCGATCTTTTCACCTTGTCTATAAGGGTGGTTCGATAAAATAAGCGGCATATTGTGTAACTCGCTTTTTTCTTAAGTCCTTTACATACTGTGTTTCAAATTGTGTTGCCAAAGTTAAGTTATACAATAGATGAATGTACGCCACTTAACATTAATTAAAAAAAAGTATTTTTACAAGCATTCTATGCAATTTTAATGTCAAAATATCAACTCCGAGGCTGTAACCCACCTTGATTTTTGATCTGTTTTATAGTATTACACTGAAAATTTACAAAAGTGCAGATTATTTTATCAATAATTAATTAAGAACCCAATGTAATTTAAAACTGTCAAATTAATAATTTTCATTTTTAAAATTAAACCATAAAAATCTACTACTAAAAACTGTAACCAGTTTTGTGCATCAACACCGAGGCCTCATGAAAATATATGAAAATTTAGGCCAAACTGCACTATACTGTATGGCAGGCAGCTTGACAAGAGAAGAACGCTTCAGTCTAACCCAAATTGTGGAAGAAAGTGGACGAACATAATATCGTTAAGCCATAGAAAATTTTTAAGGTGTCTTAAGCTAAGCGTATGTTTTTATACAGTCAACACCGAAGCCTTCGTAAAAGCTTAATTTTGCTAATTTTTTAATATGTTTTTCTTCTAAGTATGCGCTATAAAAATTTTTTGACACACGATGAATAAAGCAGAAATATTTTTAATATTTTGTAGAAAGTAAAATTAAAAATGTATGAAATAATCAACACCGAAGCAATCACCTCCGAAGCCCAGTCGTGCCTCGGAGTTGACGAACGTGCCTCGGAGTTGTTTAAAGTGTGTGAATGGTCATTCTTAAACTAAAAAAATACAATTTAAATTTAGTCTGGTACAGGAAAAGGGTTACTGGGTAAACTGTCAAGATGTTTCGGTCGGTTTGGTAATTATCTTCTTTTTATAGAAAATGGCTCGTATACACTGGAGTACGACGGAAAAATGAAGGCGAAAGCCATCAAAATCGTTAAATAAAGATTTTATGAAACAAAGTAATTTTTTATGCAGCTATGCTTATTTGTGTAAGAATATACCATTTTGGGTAGTCTTCTCTAATGTTAATAAAAGAGACATCTACTGTCTATGTAGGCACATTATGTGAAAACATGGAGCTCATGTGTGGAAGCGGATAACAAATAATTATGTTGACATGGAGAAAATGGACAAAAGACAGAAGAATGTGTAGAAAGGAAATGCCAAGATTGTGTTCAAAAGCAGATTAGATTTTTGAAGCTTAACGGAAAAGACACGGCTACATATTGGAAAGTTTTGTCAACACGAAGGCTGGTCTAAATCAACTCCGACGCAATTGATATTTTACCTATTTTTCATGTTTTTCTGTAGTACTTTATATCAAAATGGAAGTGTTTTGTATAGTTTTATTACATACCAGTTTTTATTTAATTGTTACTATCATAAATTTCAATTATAGTCGGTTCGCTAAACTCAGACACAACTGGCTAGTGATTTTAGTAAGTAATTTTGTCAATTTGTTAAAATTGCAAAAAAAAATAATTACGAAATAGTTAATAATTACTAAATAGTAGTAATTTTGCCAATTTTTGCAAAATTGGCCAAAAACAAAAAAATTACGGACTAAAATCATTAGCCAGTTGTGTCTGAGTTTAGCGAACCGAATATAACAGAGAATTACGTCAACACCGTGGAAACTTGTCAACTCCGAAGTCACATTTCCGTTTTTCGGAAAATATTTAAAAATTATCTCTGCTGGTATCATGGGTAAGTTGAATAGCTCATTTTATAAAAACATATTTAAAAATGAACTAATTCTAAACCATGTTTTAAATTAAATTTCTCTACCTCGAAATTGCTGTCTATTTTGGCGAATCACCCATAATACGAAGGTTGAATAAAGTAAACAATACAATATGTTTATAAGACTTATAAATAATTCCTGTATAACAAGTTTACTATACATTTTTCGTTCTCTCTATTAAATTTAAATAAACACTCGTTTCTATACTCGCCTAAACACGAGGCAAAAACATGGAATTTTT